>NC_060278.1:82065178-82365178 GCF_021613505.1 Equus quagga | reverse complement strand
TGGTTATTATTTCCATCTTTACGATGACTGATTCATTTATTCAAAAATCTATGTGCTCCCGCCGTGTGGCGAGCCCATGCGAGGATCTGAGAGTATGTGAATAACATGCAGTCTGTGCCCTCGGAGAGCTCAGTCTGGGGATGGGGCAGACACAAACAGACCACTCCAGGGCAGTGAGATACACGTGGTGACAGAGGTCCTAGAGTGTGCAGAACGCTGTGGGGGCCCAGAGGAGGAGAGGACATTGATCCTCTTTTCCAACCACGTCTATTCAGTCCCACCTTTCTCAAAATCCAGCGTTCCCGCCTTCTTCCTAAAGACCTACCCTTGTTGTCATGGTGCCAGGTCTTCATTCCCACTCCAGTTCTGGGGGAAGCCTTGAGAACTTTCTTCTCCGTTACGAATCCTTGAAGCATTATCTTTTTTTTTTTTTTAACTCTCTTATCTATCACAGGAAACCTGTGTTCTTGTAAATAACCACAATAGGATCTTTTGAAAACTATATCCCCTTGAAAACAACAAAAAAGCAAGCAAAAATATAGACTGTCAGAATGCCCCAGACTCCCTTTTTCTCCCGATGGAGAAGCTGGGTGCAGGAGAAGTTATGGCTCACCCTCCAGCCTTAGACAGCACATGGCGGAACCTGGATGAAACCGTGTCGTGACCGCAAGTTCAGTGGCTGTCCTGCCGCCTCATTAAAAAGAACAGTTCCCCACCCCCGCCCAACCTGGGATCAAACTGACGTTCAGCTCCTGATGATATCTCGGTTTAATCCAGGACGGCACACATCCATGCGCTTTCCACCTGCATCGCCTTGGGTGACTATTCCCACCACTTGGTACTCTGAGAAGGGTGGGCGTGATTCCCTCAGTCACAGACAGGGCTTCAGGGTTTAATGATGGCCCAGAGCCCAGCCAGCATCTGAACTCAGTGCTTCCAATCCCCAATCAACTGCTCTTTCTGCTACACTGCAACCCTGAACAGCCGCACTGTGCTGAGCATCTCACACTCCTTGTGCAGGTGGAAAACACCCATATGGTGTCTAGCGAGAAAGGGCTAAGCAATTTTCTGCTTCTGGGTTTGGTGGAGACATTTCTTTGACCAGAGGACTTCTCACACCAGTTCTGGACAAGATGCTTCAAAAAAAGCGTGACATCACTTCCTAAACCCTACAATCCAGGAAGTTGTTTATCTTTGAAAAAGATCATAAAAGTGAACTCTTTGCATGTCTTTCTTATCTCCCCTCTTCTCCCCAAACTGGTCTTGCCCAACAGGATGACCTTCCACTGGGTGACAAGTATGTCTATGTCGTAAGTGAAACGTTTACAGGCACTACAGGAATGACCTGGTGCCTCGCCCACCTCATTAGAATCCTAATTGGGGTGTGTCGGAGAGGCTTCTATATATGGTACAGCCATCCCCGGCAGCCCGTCTCCTCACTGACCGTGCCATTCCCAGACGAGCCGGAGAAGAGGCAGAGGAAGGAGAAACATGAGTGGTGAGTGCGTGGCATCTTCTCTACAGGTCCTTGCTGGAAGCCTGTGCTTCTCCTGAACCTCCGCAGAGACCAGAGCGTCCAGCTCCAGACAGTTGCCTTGGGGGCTCTGATGGCTGGATCTTAGTATTTTAGGGTTCTATTCTTTCTCAGTGGTTACCTAGTCCCTCAGCTTGGTCCCAGGTATACATGTTTGGAATGTAGTCCTGCATAATGGGCAGGGCATTCAACCCAGCTGGAGGTCACATCTGCTTAGACAGACGGATGAGCTTTGCCCTGTCAAGCCGGCTGGCACCTGCTCCCCGTGTTTCTCAATGCGGTTTTACCCAACTGTCAGTAACATAGGCAAAGAGAAGCACATCTCAGAGCTATAAGGGAGCGAGAGAGTGACAGCATGTGAGTTGATTTAAAAGAAACCATCCTCAGCACTGGAATGCTCCCAAGTAAACTCACGTCCGGAAGTACCGGCAGCCTCTTTGAAAGTGACCTGATGAGCTGAAACCTCCCAGTGGCAGAAGGAGCCGGTGCACCAAAGACCGTCTCTACGAGCAGCACCAGGGAAGGGGGGTGGACGAGAACAAGAAGTGCAGGTTTTCTTGCTCTGCGGTCACCCTCGAGGATCTGGGCTCTTGTTAGACAGCACCCCTGCTAAGCAGCATGCTAATTATTGCCTGTCATGGGGTGCTCAGCCTGGTGGGTTGACAGCGACGCCAAACCCAAACAAGGCATGAGTCAAACCTGTAAAATATTGTGAATGGCGGTTAGGACCGCGAGAAGGTTTGCCAAAGAAATCCCTGAGCCTGATGCAAAAGGCAAATGCCGGTTACTCCTGAAATCACAAAGATCAGGACAGGGTGGCTGCAAAAATAGGTCCCCTTCCCTGTCCCCCGCTTCCTCCTGGGAACGTACAGCATTGCTGGGTCGCCAAAAGAGGAGCTCTGGATCCCGTAGGCTTTAGCAAGAGGGGATGTCAGCTGTCACCCAGGCCATCTCCCTCCCTCCAGGAGGAGGAGGAAGCTGAGGCCCAGGAGGGGGTAGACACTTGCCAGGGTCACACAGAGTGTTGGTAGGAGAGCCCGGGCTGGGTTCCAGAAGCAACATTTCCACCGTGTCCTGCTACCAGAGTGGAGTTCATAAAAAAGTGCGTGTGACATCTGGGACCCAGGAAAGCTATACTGAGACTGGTTTCTCATTTGAACTCTGTTACCAACTGCTTACATGTCCCCTGCTGCCACGGAGCCTCAGGTTCCAACTGCAAGACGAAAGGCTTGAAATCAGTAGGTTTTAGGCTCCTTCCAGTACTGACTGCTCTCTCTCCATGAGAGGAAACCAGGGACAGAGAGCCGTGGGCCCGGCATGTGCTCACCCCTGGGAGCATGCGCACTCACGTGGCTCTGAGGCCCTGCAGGGGGCCTGTGAATAGCCCGCCCACTGTAAGCCCCTCTTGACATCCCAAGGGGCCCGCTGTGTCAGTGCCTGTGACTCATGGAGACACTGAGCTCTTAGAACCCAATGCCTAAATCAACCGGGTGTTCTAAGGTCACAGCAGAATGTGGACAATGGCTGGATGGGAGAAAATCAATTTTTAAAAGAGGCATGGGAGAGACAGGCAAATACCTTCATTCCTTTAAATTTGTCACACACATAGTTCCTAGCTCAGCAACCACTCAGCCAGGTGGTGCTCAGTAAGTGCTTGCTGAATGAATGAATGTACCTGTTGGATGCGTAGGGAAAGGAGTCACGGTAGGTGCAAGGGGAACAGATGGATGAGCTGTAGTCTCTGTCCTCAGTGAGCTCACAGCCTGATAGAGCTTGGTGACACCAGTTCAGAGGCAAGTGGCCTGCAAGGTGGACTGTCACTCAGCTGCATCCAGTTACAGACCAAGTGTTCTGGCTGCCAAGAGGAGAAGGAGATTCATCCGGGCCAGGGCTGAGATAAAGAAGACCCTGGGAAGCAGATGGCATTGGTCATGGACGATGAGTCAGTCTTGGTCAGGAGCAGTTTTGTGGGGTGAGGAGTGTTTTGGGCAGAGGGAACAGGAAAATAAATGGAGGTGGGTTGGCAGCTGTGACCCAGGGGACCAGCAGAGTCCTCACATTGAGAGGACTCTGTGTCCAGCTCTTAATTTAAGGTTCTTGTTAGAATTGGTGGGGGTTCAGTTCTTCCGTCTCCTGGTGGAGAGGGCAGGTGAGCTGTGGGTGGGGATGATGGTGGGGAAGCCCTGGCAGTGTTTTGCACCAGTACTGTGGCATCCTCTGCCTACTGCCCACCGAGGCCTGAGCCTGAGTGGACAGGAATACAGGCTGTGAACACAGACAGCAGGCCCTCTGTGGACGGAAAGCATTGTTCCCCATGCCCAAAGCCACTCGGAGACCCTGGGTCAGAGGCAGAGTCCTCAGGGGACAAGCCTGAACCGCAGCCTCTGCCTGCAGGAGGCCAGAACCTCTGTTCTGAAGACCAACGCTCTGTCCCGCTAAGGCGGGAAGCTTCCTTGCCAACTGCTTTACTGGGCAGGGCTCTGGTCTCGGCTCCAGGGACCTACTCCTCTGGCCTCACTCTCCAATCTGCAGAGGCCCTGTGTCATTCTGGGCTGTGGGCCTGCCACAAAATGTTTTTCCTTGGTGCTGGGACACCGGTGGCTCTTTCTCCTGCAGAAGCAGTCAGGAATTCCTCCGGGGTTCCCACCTCCTCCTCGTCTGTAAATCTTCCAGGAGCATCTGGGCTCTCCTCCCACTGGGCAATGGCTTCGTGTTTCAGCCACCTGGACAGGAGCAATAGCTACGCTCTCTCTGAAAGCGGATCAGCCCTCTGGGCTCAGAGGCTCATGGCTCCAGCTGCTCAACGTTTGAAATAAGGATGAGCTGCCTCTTCTCTGCTCCAGTCCCACCCGCTTTCTCTCACCTGCAGCAGCAGCTGCTCCCTGTTTATCAGATAGACTTGCCAGCGGCGGCCTCCCGCCTGGAAGGAGGGCTGCCAGAGTTTCAGCCTTTGCTATCTAGGATTATACACAGAGGTAGACTAGCTGAAGGGTTACGAGTGCACATCTGACACGCTCTGGCTTGAGTCTCAGCTCTCTCCCTACCAGCCGAGTGATCTGGGGCAGGCTATTGAACTTGCGTGACTCAGTTTCCCCACCTCTAAAATGGTGATATCTACCTCCTAGGTGCTCAGTCCACATAGCTTCTTGTTCCTTTGGAACTTCTATGAGCCTGTTTTCCCCTTGCCTTGGCGGTCTAAAGAAAAACCCTCTGAGATGAAGTCTGCTTTCTAATCAAGGATGATGCCCAGGGGAACCTCTCCCACTAGAAGCCTGCCCGCCCCCTTGCCTGCGCCCTTCACATTCCCAGGTGCCCCAATGTGCTGTGCTCATTCACCTCAAGTGGCTTCTCACCCTGCCTCCTCCCTGCTGGGCTGTGCTCCTCTGACTGGCAGTCATTCTCCTCCCCAGGGCCCACATGCCGGCCTGGGGTGTGAGCTGAAGGAGGAAATTCTTTTCCCTATCACTTGGGAGTGGAGGGAAGGAGGCCCCAGGGATTTTGGTAGGGGCGGAGAGATGAGTTGAGAAGGGGTCTGCACTCCCTAGCGACCTGATCTTCCTCCCTTGTCAGAAGGAGGCAGTGATTTTCCCCGGGGCCTCCCTCCCAGAGCTGCCATGTGGCTCAGGTGAGAAAATTAGCATGAAAGAGCTCGGGTGAGTGTAAAATGATATATAGGCCTAAAGTAATGATTCTCAGTCCTGGCTGCATATTAGAATCACCAGAATTCTAAAAAGAAATACCAATGCTGTCCCTAACCCAGAGATTCTAATTTAATTGTCTAGGATGGGGTTCAGGCCAAAATAACACTCTCCAGGCGATCCTCACATGCAGCAAGGGGCGTGGACTGGTCTGAGAGGTTCCAAACTCTTTGGAAATGAAGGGGGCCGGGGTCCTTCCTTCCACTCCTCTCCCTCTGACCACGTGATAGGAGGCAGGCAGTAGGCTATGGGTGGCCCTTTCTCTCTGGGGCTTCCTGGAACTGTGCCCAGTCACTGCCACCACAACCACCTTGGCTGGCTGCGGGATGGCAGCTTGGAGTCATGTGTGGTCAGGCAAAACTGGCTTCCAGGCTGGGCTTGGGTCCAGGCTCTGCCTGAGCGTGTAATATTTGGCAAGTGACATCACCTGACTAGACTTCCAAATCCTTCATCTGTGAAATGGGAATAGCAGCCTCGTAGGGTTTTTATAACTAATAAAGGACATACGTAGGAAAAATGCTTGGCACAGAGCCTGGCATGTCAGAGACCCTCAATGGCAGCTGGTAAAAAGAAGCTCACACCCCCCTCTATCCTGTGTCACTGTTGCCATTATGTGTGGGATCCCAAGGCATTTGTCCCCACCCCACCCCACTTCTGGGGACCCAGGTGCTAGTGATGGGTACTTGTTGGATCCAGATAACAAGCCCATGAGGGAGGATGTTCAGGCCTCACCATCCCCTTCTACAGCTGGGGAAAGTACAATCCAGAAACGCTGAGGCCTTGCCCGAGGCCTCTCAGCTTTCCAGACCATCAGTCTAGTCCAGGTTCATTCGCTTCATCCCAGGGAGCCTCACCAGCCCCTCTCTCGGCCAGACCCCTGGCTTCCCCCCGCCTGCGTGCCAAGAAATTGTACCACACGTGCTGCCAAGGGACTGTGAATGTCTGAATGTGGGGAAGAGAGAAAGGGAAAGGCACAGGTGAGAGAGAGAGAGAGAGAGGGAGAGCCAAGAGGACAGCACCTGTGTTCCTGGAGCCCGTGAGGGGGATGTTCCCTGTGCCCAGAGGGGAGGGAGGGGACGCTGGGAATGACTTACAGTCCCTCAGTGACCAGGATCGAAGACCCAGCTTCTGGGCCAAGCTCTGCTTCTAAACTACTCGTAACCTCAGCAGATGGCTCCCTTTCTCCAGGCCTCCACCTTCTTTTCCGTAATATGGGAATATTGGCGGGCATCATTGTTTTTCATGCTGCTGGCTGTCACCCATGAGCAGGTTGCAAAATCGATTTAGTGGCTTATAACCAGCAATTTTTTAAAAGTGAAGTAGAAGACAAAATATCAATACGTTGTGCATAGCAAGGGTTAGCATCGTTTTGTGAAACGTTGCATCAGCTGGCGATCCGTGTGTGTAAACATTGTGTAAAATAGATTTCTTAATGTGGTTTCTATCAAAAAAGCTTGCAGACCGTTGGTGAGATGATTTTTAGTACGTCTATCAGCCCTAATTATATAGTATATATAGTATATCTATCAGCCTGTCTTTGTCTAGAGAAGAGACGTAGGGCCTAGAGCCCGAGCAGGTGGGAGAGCAGCAGCCACTGGAGTGTCAGTTATGCCTGGCTGGGCCGCCTGCCAGCAGCTCTATGCTGTGGTCCTCGTGGGAATAGGAGGCGAAAACCCCAGTCACATACCCGCAACCAAGTCACACTCACCTGCCTGCTACAGGTGACTCGATTGTAGAGCCAGGTGGACTGAGATGGCAGCTGAGTGGCCCCCTCTCCCAGTCGGAATCTGTTCTGTGCTTCCCATGTTACCCCTGCCAAAGGTGGACCACAGAATAAGTTGGGGGAGGGGCTTACATTATCAGGTATATATAATTAGGCTTGGCTGCGAATGACAGCCCAAATAACAATGGCTTAGAGAAATAAGCAAGACAGAGTTCACTTCTTCCTGCCACCATGGTCTTGCTGCAGGCGGTTTGGAGTGAGTAGAGCAGCAACACCAGGCGCAGGGGCCCCGGCTCTGTGCAGCCCCCACACTGCCGTCCCTGGGGCACGCTTGGTCTAAGCTGGCCACCAGCGCTCTGTCCACATCACACCCACGGGCGGGCAACAGGATGGAAGAAGAGGGAAGTGAACAGGCTGAGGGCATTTGCCAACTGTTTTGAAAAAGTGGTTTCCTCAAGAGAACTGAAAACAGGTGTTCAGACAGATACTTACATGAGAACGTTCACAGCAGCACTATCACCAGAGCCAAAGGGTGGAAACAGCCCGATGGTCCCTCAGCTGATGAAGGGATAAACAAGACGTGGCATATTCACACAACAGAATATTATTCAGCCATAAAAAGGTGTGAACTACTGAGAAATGCTGCCACACAGATGAACCTTGAAAACGTTATTCTAAGTGAAAGAAACCAGACCAAGGCCACATATTTGTGTGATTCCATTTATATGAATTTGCCAGATTTCAAATATCAGAAAGTGGATTTGTGGTTGCCAGAAGCTGGAGTTGGGGGGAACGGGGAGTGACTGCTAACGGGTGGGGGGGGTTCTTTGCGGGATGATGAAAAAGTTCTGAAACTAGATGGTGGTGATGGTTGCATAGCATTGTGAATGTACTAAATGCCACTGAATTGTACACTTTAAAGTGGTTAAAATGGCGAAGTTTAAGTTCTGTGAATTTTTCCTCAATTTAAAAAAGAAAAAGAAGTTTCCTGGAAATTAACACATATAGCTTCCTCCTACAAGTCATTGGCCAGAACTCATTCATATGACCCCCGCGCTCGGGAGCCTGGGAAATGTAGTGCCCATTAATATGGGGCCTTTTACTATCCAGAAAGAAGGAGCGAGTGAATATTGGGATGACATTTAGCACATCTGCCACCTTAAGGTTGCTGGTGGCATTGATACTCTCAGTGAAAAAAAAAAAATTGGAGAAATTGCCCCAGGCCTGACACTGGAGTTTAGCGGTAACTCAGGGAAGTGGCATGGAATTTTGAACAGGGCACTGGAATGAGGGTCCAGAGATGTCCCACTGTGGGCAGATCACCTCTCAGGGCCTCCATGTCCTCACATCCAGAGTAAGGGTGGGGAGTACATGATCTGTCTCCAAGGTTTCTTTTCCCTCTGATGTTTTTTAAGTGTCCAAGTTGAAGAGTCAATTGTAGGGGCCATGCCACGCCCCTTGCATCCCTTCCCTTCATCCAGGGTAGCACAGAGAACAGCCCTGAGGTGCTTAGATAGCCATGAAGTTGTAAGAGAAGAACCTTGGACGGTTGTGTACCTTCCCCACCCCCTGCCCTTTCTCTTCCAGAACACACTCCGGCAGAGGCGCTGTGACTACTGCTACGTCAAGGGGTGGCGGGTGCAGGGAACAAAGGAATCAAGATAACCCACAGACAGGATCCTCCCATCCTTGATTTGGGGGCTGGCAGAGCCAATCCCAGGGTGCAGGGGCCGGACAATGACTGAGGGCGGCAGCCAGGGGAAGGAGAAAGGCTTCAGAAACCACGCCGGAGGCTTTATGAGCCTGCTCTCAACGTGCCCCTCCCACTCCGGGATTCCGAGGCAGGCTGCTCCCCTTTCATCTGCCTCCCATGTAGAATACCCTTTTGGAACACGTTTTTCCCTTCCAGGTGCTCACTCTCTCCTCTGTATCAGGATACAAATGCCGGGGGGAGGACAATGCCTAGTGAGGGCCCCTCACCACCTGGGTAGCTTCTGGACTGAAGGTCTTGCGTGGGTCTCCCTCCTGGGTGGAGAATTGGGGACCATGGCAACAGAGGACAGCCAGAAAGACCTGGGTTAGAATCCTGGCTCTGCCAATTACTCAGATAAGATGTTTGTCTCTCTGAGCATCAGCTTCCAGGTCCTGTCAGGCTTCCGTCGAAGATATATATCAAGTGCTGTGTATACTGTTAATAGCAGTTGACGTACAGTAGACTGATGACAGACATGAGTCCTGCTTTTCCTCACCCTCCAGCTCAGAGAAGCCTTGCATATCCCACAAGCACATGATGGGGAACAAGCCTCCTTCTGGCCGGGCTCACGCTCACCGGGGCTCACAGGAGAGGCAGAAATGACCATCACGGTCACTGTGCTTGTCTCACCCACTGCTAAAGCCCTTTGAGGGTTAAAACTACTCTTCATACATTTTCATACCCGCTCCACTGTTCCTAACGTAGTGTCCTACAGATAGTAGGTACTCTCTATATACTTATTGAGTGGATGTCCCGTATTCACCTTTCCTTATGGGCTAATTTTGAGCTATTGTCAGGATGGTCATTGGATGACATTTGTTTTTTGTTTGTTCATTTGGTTCCCTCATTCATTTGTTTATCTCTTTGTCCTAATACAGTCAAGCAATGTGCTAGGCTTCAGAATATACAGATCAAGATGGCACATTCAGATGGAGAGAGACCCATATAAATAAGAGTTGTGCCTAGCGCCGGGATGAGCCACCACCCTCCCATTATACTGTGGCCTCACTGCACAGGCAGAGGCTAGTTTGGTTTGCAGAGGAATGGGTGATGGAACATCTCAAACGTAACTCGCAGGAATAAAATTTCTCAAAAGGTTTATATAGGCTAAACCTCACACATCATGGTATCTCGCATGAGCCTTTCTCAGTTTAGCTCCATCACCTCCACCATCATGACAGAAGAAGTGTGAGGGGGTGGATTTCGAGGTGCGTGTCCTCAGGGTCTTATCCAGAGAGCTCATGAACTTTTGACCTGCTCCTATATGCTACTCTTGCCAGTGAGCTTTTGAAGTCCCTTCCAGAAAAGTGCTTGCCCAATCTCTCAGCCTAGAAATGCTGCTCAGAGTCATGTGATCCTCCCCAGCATCAGGGGTCCAGGCCAAGACCCGGGCATTGCACGTGTAGAGAAACTCAAGAAGACACAAGGAAATGTTTGCTGGATGTTGGAGTGGTTAGAGGCACTGACATCTGGGGAGACGCAAAAGGGAAAGCAAGCAGGCCAGACCAGGGTGGTGGATTTGAGAGAAGGACCTTCTCCCATTTCAGTGTGAACCCCCAACCACAAAGTGATGATGCTAAAAATGGATGGAATGTGCGTGCTCTGGTTACACAGTTCTCCTGGCAAGTTGGGTGAAGGTGTACTGAGCACATGGACTGTTCCTTGAGGGCTGAGTGACAGTTGGCCAGGCGGAGGGGACAGATATTCTCAGCAGTGTGAATAGTATGTGCAGAGGCTCAGCCACCTGAAAGGGCGGCCTGGGAAGAGGTTGTGAGGTGCTTGCTATGTCAGTCAAGGTCTTTGGATTTTAATGCGATTCTTCCTAGAAGTTTGGCTCTGGCCCAAGGATCCCTGCCCAAAAGCTGTCCCTTTGGTAACTTACACCTTTCCCCAGGCCACCATTCCAGGACCTCAGGCTCTCTTTTCTGTCTTACAGCTTTAGAACCCCAGAGTATCAACTGGCAGATGACCTCCAACCGGCGGGCACACAACACACACAATTTCTACGACCAGGAGCTCATCTTGCGGAGAGGCCAAGCCTTCAATTTCTTATTGAGCTTGAACCGAAATCTCAGCTCTGGAGAAAGGCTGGGGTTCATAGCCTCCACAGGTACCGGCTTCCCGCCCCTACACACACACCTGAGACGCCCTTGGAGCTGTGCATCCAAGGGCTGGTGGTGGTGACCTTGGGGGCACTGGGCTCTGGGCTCTAGCCCAGCTCTGCCATTGACTCGGTATGATTTTGGGCAAGTTTCTGCCTATCTCTGAGCTCAAGAGTCCAAGTCTCCAAATCAAGAGGGACTTGGGCTACATGGTCTCTCCACTTGCTTCCAGCACTGTAATGGGGCTTCATTGGACGACATCCCCCAAAGGGCCCCTGTGGTTGTATCTGATCTCTCCCCACAGTCTGGCCAGGGCTACTTGGGTTCCATTGTCCTCTGTCTTCTTTTGCAGGGCCTAACGCCTCAGAGTCGGCCAAGACAAAGGCTGTATTTCCACTCTCCAACAGCGGAAGTGGCGGCGGCTGGAGTGCACAGCTCGTGTCCAGTCAGGACAAAGTTCTGACCATCTCCATCCTCACTCCTGCCAATGCGCCCATAGGATTGTATACCCTGAACCTACAGATCTTCTCCCATGGCAAAGAGTTCACTCTGAAACTTGGGACTTTCATACTGCTCTTTAACCCCTGGTTGCAAGGTAAGCACCAAACCGTCCATATTTCCAGCCATCAGGTAAGCAGTGCCCGTGGAAAGGAGATGAGGGGAATGATTCTCATGGGCTCAGGTTTGATTATGGGAAGTTTGTGGGATATGGAAAGAGCATAGAAGCTAGAAGTCAGAAGCTATGGGTTCGAGTCCCGGCTCTGCCACATAACCCGTGGCAGTCACTGTGAGCTGAGTCTGAGCAGTCACTCTACCTCTCTGAGCCTCAAATTCCTCACCATTAAATGGGCATCTTGCTGTTTCCTCTGGGGCTATTGCAGGGATCTCATGAGCTTTTACAAACTGCATAGGATGGTGTAATTATAAGGGACAATGACTGCAGTACAACTCTGCAACGTGGAGGTAGCTTCCTGCTTGAAGGAGCAAGTGTCTCATTCTGGGGTCTCATTTTCAGACCCTCCAGTTATCCCAGCTTCTCTCTCAAGCTCGTAGTTCTCACAATATGAGTTGGAGGCATTATAGACGAAGGCTTCTTTCTTTAGTGAAGTTTAGGGGAAGGGTTGCAGGTGTGGCTTGCTCCAGCCCCCAGGCCAGTACTCAGGAGTGGGAGGAGGACTGGTTTCTACAGTCCTCTGTAGGATTCTCGTCCCTGATATCTGATTTTTGTGTCAAACAGCGGATAGTGTCTTTATGAGTAACCGAGCTGAGAGGGAGGAGTACGTTCAGGAAGATGCCGGCATCATCTATGTGGGGAGCGCAAATCGAATTGGCATGATGGGCTGGAACTTTGGACAGGTAAAAAGGTCATAAGGAGGCTGGGGTAACGTCTCTATGACCCAAGAATCTCAGCAGCTGTCCCCACAGATAGGTGGAAGTTCCCAAATCTGTCCATTTGCCTGCCCTTCTATTCATTCATTCATTCAGAAAGACATTTATTGACCACCTACTGTGTGCCGGGCCATGGACTGCACACTAAGGACACAGGAGATGGATAAGACAGATTTCCTGTCTTTGAGGGGGTCATAATCTAATGGACAAACAGGTGAATAACCACATTGATGCAGTGAAGTGTTATTGGTGCCCCGATGCACAAATGAGGGTAAGGCCCAGGAGAGACCCCTGGCCCCCAGGAGGGACAATAACAGAGTTTGTTATTCATTCCCCATAAGAATGTGATGGAACTTTCTTGGTGTGTGCGTTTGGCCTTTCAAAACCGTACCCTCTTGGTCCTTCCTTACTGTGACCTCCCCCCCCATTTGAGTTCCCAGGTTTGTTCAGCCTAGAAAATGTTCAAGAATTCCCTGCGCTTTTTCCTTTTGCCAGCAGACAAACGAAAGTATAAGAATGAGATACCTCGGATGGGCTGCCCTGGATGTCCGGGAGGGGCTGCGTAGGCGCAGGCTCTGCCCGTCTCCAGACCCCATTCTGCAGTCAACCAGAGCAAGTCTGCTCTATATATTATATGTTGGCTTTCCATTTCAAATTTCATTGGAAGGAAGAAAAAAGAAAAAAAAAAGGGTAGGAACATAGAGTGTGTCCAGGAGTGGAAAGGAGGCTATTTTTGATGGCATGGTCTGGGCGAGCCTCTCTCAGGCAGGAACTTTTGATCAGAAACCTGAAGAAGACAAGGGAGCCAGATGGATATCTCGGGGAAAAGCATTGGAGGCAGAAGGAACAGCACATGCAAAGGCTCTCAGGCAAGAGAGAGCTGGGCCTTCTTTGTCTGAGAAGCAATAGCTAAAAACAAGTCTTATTTTGTGAAAATAGCTTCAAATACCTCTTTTAGCGAGATATTTTGTCTTTATGATTACCTCCCCAGGAGTCTAAGTAACATGCTTAAGGTCACAGTCAGAGCTGGATGGAAACTGTGAGACAAGCTTGGCCCAGGCCCTTGTTATACAGATGGAGAAACTGAGGCCCAGACAAGCTAAGGGATTTGCTCGCAAGTTCACAACTGTGAGGGAGTCCTATGCACGTTAGAGGCCTCAGCACAGGGCCTCCCGTGTAGCAGGAGCTCTGGGGTAGTCTGCAGGGTGGAAGGTGGGTAAGAGGGTCATTCCTCGGGAGCTCTCAGTTCTGGAGCCCACGGAGCAAAGGCGCCAGGGCCGTTCCCGCGTTCTCAGTGGTGTAGCTCCCTTCATCAGCCGACACCGCTTGTCCTTTCTTTCCTTCTAACGGATGATCCCATTTTGAGCAGTTTGAAGAAGACATTCTGAACATTTCCCTCGCGGTCCTGGATCACAGTCTGAATTTCCGCCGTGACCCTGCTACTGACGTGGCCCGCAGGAGCGACCCTAAATACGTCGGCCGGGTGCTGAGCGCAATGGTGAGTGGTAGGACAAGCATAACAACCAGTAGTCACCATGTATCAAACCCAACTGTGGGTTAGGCCCCCACGCTGTTCCCATGTGTCATCTGGTGGCTCTTACGGTCCCCATTTTACACACGTGGGGCCTGAGGCTCCTCCAACTTAAAGGGCTCGCCTGAGACACACAGCGAGCGAACAGCAGAGGCAGACCTGGCCCCAGGCCTCCCTGGCTCCAAGCCCTTTCCACTGGAAACTGAGGCCTTTCTCAGATGACGAGGGGACCTGTCCTTTTGGTGGCTGCCAGGGCCAGGAGGATGCAAAGCTGACACTTTGCTCCATCACTGGGCCTCCTAGGAAAGGGGGTGAGTTCCCCAGTGAGGCCGAAGTGTCAACCTCCTTGCTTGATCCATCCCCTCCACAGCAGGGAGTGAGAATGTCAGACTGGGCAGGCCGTGGGCCAGCGCTCTCAGGACCGAGACGGGGGCCTGAAGCCCAGGGAGCCGAGTGAGTCAAAGTCAAAGCAGAGCAAGGCCTCGAACTGCCTGCCCAGGGCCTCCACGTGAGCGACCTGCCCCACCCCCAACACACACACACACACACACACACACACACACAGTTACACACGCGGATCCTGGAGGAATCTATCACTCCACCCTCAGTGTGTAGAGAACATCTCCATCAGAAAGTATCCAAACACAGGATCCACCTGCTCAAAAGTAACAAATAAAAAGCTAAATATCAGAGAGTTTAACTTTAACTCTCTGAAATTAAATAATTACCTGGAAGTGTCTTTGAGTTTTCTTTTTCTTTCTTTCTCTTTTTTTTTGGGGGGGCGGGGGTTATGGACTAGGCATTTTTTAGTCTCTTTACTTTTTTTCCTTTTTTTTTGGTGAGGAAGATTGTCGCTGAGCTAACATCTGTGCCAATCTTCTCTATTTTATGTGGGACGCCACCACAGCATGGCTTGACAAGTGGTGCTAAGTCCACGCCTGGGATCCAAACATGCAAACCTTGGGCCACTGAAGCAGAGCATGTGAACTTAACCACTATGCCACCAGGCCGGCCCCGGTCTCTTTACTTTTGAGTTGGAGAATATCCAAGCTAATGAGCTAGTTACATGGTTAGAAATTCCAACAATCTTTTGACCACATGATAAATATCTGAGAGTAATCAGAGAGGGCTTCCTGGAGGAGCAGTCTTAAACCGAGCCTTGCAGAAAAGGAGTGGGGAGGCCCTGAAGAGATGGGTGGCAGGAGCCAGGGCAGCTGGGGAAGAGTGAGGAGAGGAAGTGGGGCCTGGGCCGAACCGTGAAAACCAAAGAGGCCCGGGAACGGAGGGGTGAAACCAAGGCCAAGGTTAAGGCAAGCTGGCATTCAGGGCGATTTACGAGCTGAGCCTCCGCGGCCCAGGAGCGGGTGGGTGAGGCCAGGCGGCTTCAGCAGCAGCTGACTCACCGTCTCCCTCCGGACAAACCACTTTATCTCCACGCCGGTTTCCTCCCTGCTGCTCTCTCCAGACCTGGTTGGGCCAGGCCCTGAGCTAATTAGGGCCTGTGCAGGACTTTGAAATGTCCCCTTCCAGCCAGAGATGACCCTGCCGATTGCCACTTCGGTGGCTGGAGCACCTGTGACTCAGGAGCCCCCCCTCTTTGGAGAGGGAACGGGACTCACAGGCTCAGGGAGCCCTGGGAACCCCGGCCCAGCCCCTCACTGTGTGGTTGGGGTAAATGCAGCTCCAAGTTTCATAAACTCTGAACACTTGGCTGCTGGAAGACAGACGACAGCCTGTGTGTTTCTGACTTTCCCTGTACTGGGATATGAAGAACTAAGGCCCAGAGAGGGGCATTGACTTGCCCGCAGTCACCGAGCTGACAAGCGTCAAGGCTGGGCGTGTCATCAGGTTTCTCCTTCCTTCTTTCCCTTTTAACTTTATATTATGGCAAAGTTCAGACCTTCGCCAAAGGAAAAGGAAAAGGAACTCCTCTGTACCCATCACCAGCTTCAGGGCTTCCCCACTCAAGGCCGGTCTTGTTTCATCTCTGATCCCCTCCTTCACAGGTTATTTGATAAATCCCAGACCTTATAGCATCTCATCCACAAATATTTGAATATGTGTCTCTAAAAGACAATGTGACCCAGGTCCCTTGATTTCTAGTCCAGTGCTCTTTTCACACTGCATTGTGGTTGCATTATTTATATAAGAATCAGGCCTTAAGTCGAATGAATGAATGAACAAATGAAAGCAACATTCCATCTTTATTCTTTCCAAGAAGAAAGTAGTTGCTAAAGTTCTTAAGTGATCTTTTTATTTATTTATTTTTTTAAATTTGACCTGTATTTTATCTTTTCTTTTTTGCTGGATAAGATTCTCTCTGAGCTAACGTCTGTTGCCAATCTTCCTCTTTTTTTCCCCCCAAAGCCCAAGTACATAGTTGTATATTCTAGCTATGGGTCCTTCTAGTTCTTCTTTGTGAGCTGCCGCCACAGCACAGCTACTAACAGACAAGTGACGTGGTTCTGCACCCAGGAACCAAACCCAGGCCACCAAAGTGGAGTGTGCTGAACTTTAACCACTAGACCATCAGGGCTGGTTCTACGTGATCCTTTTAGAAGAACAGTTCACCAAAAGAGAGTTTCAAATCATGGACCCGCTTGTCCATGACAAGTGTGACAGCCCAGGAGTTCTGGCAAGAAAGTGTCTGCAGGCTGGTTTTCTGACCATGCCGTGCCACTGACAAGCCATGAAGCCTGTTTTCCATGTGAGCCTGCTGCACTGGAGTGATGTTTGGGTTAGGGGCAATCAAACATGGCCTGTTAAGTAAGTGCTTTCAAATTCTTAAAGTGCTTGATACCCCTAGGGGATCATCATTACAATTATCGACCTCCAATCACCAAGAAAGATGCAGAAAATGTATCCGACGGCTCCCTGGCTTCCTTCCTCATCTCCCCACTTTGTGCCCTGAACACTGCACGTCGCTCTCTGTGCTGATTCATTGGAGGGTTTTTCCTGCCCAGATCAATGGCAATGACGACAACGGTGTGATTTCTGGGAACTGGAGCGGCGACTACAGTGGGGGCCGGGACCCAAGGAACTGGAACGGCAGTGTGGAGATCCTCAAGGCGTGGAAAAGCTCTGGCTTCAGACCAGTCCGATTTGGCCAGTGCTGGGTCTTTGCTGGGACCTTCAACACAGGTACTCCGGGTTGCCGTGCCTTGGCTGGGTCGGCGGGCAGCCGTGGGGTACCCCGAGGTCCCGGCCTCACTGCAGCTCCTCAGGCTGCCCCTTGACTTGCAGTGCTGCGGTCTCTGGGGATTCCTGCCCGCGTGATCACCAACTTCAACTCAGCTCACGACACAGACGGAAACCTCAGCGTGGATGTGTACTACGACCCCATGGGCAATCCCTTGGACAAAGGCCGGGACAGTGTATGGTGAGTCTCTGACCCCTTCTGAGCAGCTTCTTGCTCTCCCCAGCCCCTGGGCCTCAGTTCCAAACGGGAGTTGGGAGGCAGGTAACATGTCAACACAAGGCTTAGCATGGAGATTCTGACAATGCTCATTACACATCTAGCGAGACCCAAAACAATGCTTCTCGTGGTTCTGCACAGTCTGATGATCCCCTCTATCTTGCTGCCAGATGAAGGGTCTGACGGCATTGAAAGATATGATTCCTGGGCTCTGTGAAACCGCCCTGAATTTATAGGCTCCATTAGATGCTATGCTACTTTAGAAGATAAACCTTGAAACTATTGATTTTCCAGTAATAAATACAAATTTATCTTATTTCAGGCAACCCATATGACTCACGTGATTTCTTAAAGAAAAGCAACACAGTTTCTCTTACACGTATATACAATTTTATGTATCTTGGTTGATAGAATAAAATGTTCGTTTATTCTGCATTCCAACAGAAAATAAGAAGCTTTATATGTAATTGGGCATATATATTTCTAACCATAACTATGCCATGTGCACGTGTATTTACACACACACGTATATATATGAAATGTATAATAGATGCCAACTGGAAATAGGTTATATGAAACTTATAGACACGTCTATAACTTCATATAGCAGTATATACACATAAAATAGATATTGTTACAGCTATTTAAGGTTATAGCATATGCCAAATTATTACCAGATGGCAACTGAAAATGATTAGGTCTTCATCTGTATATACACATAAATATCTACGTGTCTATGTATATGGATTACTACACACATATGTCAATAACCCATCGTTTTAGTCCATTTCAGAGGATACACACACACACATAATCAGAAGCATATATACGGCTAGATAACCTGATAGCGGATGCCATCTTATTTCCAGATTTTTGACTTTGAGATAGTCCATATAAAATATTCTTTATGACTTATTATTCCCAGAAAAAGTAGGTCCAACTTTTCTGAAATGTGCTTAGTGTAACTAATGGAATAAAGTCAAAGGAAAATAAAAATTACCGAAAACAGCTGTTAAAACAAATAAACAACCACCCTGTGCCAACAACTGAGTGACATAAGCGTCTCCTCCCCTCTGAAGGAGAGTGAGGCCACGTAATTCACCCGAGGTCTCATGGATTCCAGGCTTTAATGGGGTAGAGAAAGCTTAGTTCAGAATGCTCTTTCTTGATCTGTACATATACAACTTTCTCTCTAATGACATTGCTACTTATAGCAAAGTTTCGTCTTCCAGCTTGTCATAAGTGAGTATCTTTCCTTCTTGTGGGTTTTTCTTTTGTTGTTGTTGGATCCAAAATCCCACTGCGGCCTGTTCTGATGGTTGGAGCAGTGCCATTCCTGGCCTCGATTTCCTTCACAAAAGGAGATGGCTGGTCCAACAAGATGACTGATTGGGGCAGGGGGGTCCCTTCTGGCATAACCCTTCTGTGATTATCCTGCACCTCAGCAGCTGCAGAGAGACCAGAAGGCTTGAGACTCGGTCCCTCTACCAAGAGCATTTATGGTGCTGTTGTGGGAGTGGGGAAGCTGTTAGCAGAGGCTGATGAATGACACTGGGTGGTGTGCGGTGCGCCCGTGAGTGATTCAGACAGTAAGCACTGTGGGAACTCAGGGAGGGAGTGGTCAAAGGCTTTCTGGGAGCAGGAAGGTGGGGCTTTTAAGCTGAATTTGGAATTAGAACCCAGATCTCTGGGTTACTGGTTCACGCCACCACCTCATATTAGCTTCATAATTCATTCCCAATATAATCACCCTGGGGCAAGACTGGGCCCATGGAGACGTTCCAAAGTGTCTCTACTGTCATTTCTTTTGGCCTCATTGGAGGGCGTCAGGCCCAAAAGCTCTGATCTTTTGCTAGGAGCCTCATCGCTCCTCACCCTCCCACGCCTACCAGCCTTCTCTAAACCTCCTCAGCAAACAGTGGGGGCTGACGGTCCCTCCCTGCCCCACGCCCTGCTGGCTGTGGGTAGGGAACCAGCCCCGGATGGCATGTGGACAGAGAGCCCTGAGTCCCAGTAGCAGCCTCACTTCCACTTTGCTCTGGGACTTGTGTAAGCCACCTCGTCATTCTGGTCCCAAGTTTCCCCATGAGTGAAATATAAGGGCTGGGCTAGGACGAGATGTTCACTTGAGTGTCTTACCAGCTTTAATTTTTCGATTCTCTGCAGCTTCAGCTCACTCCACTTTTTGTATGAAGCTACTGATCCCAAGGGAGCCATCTCGTTCTTTCTACAGAGATCCCACCCAGGGGGACAAGCTAAACCCCAGTCATTTTCTGCCTGGAGTGAAATTATTAACCTATTTTTATAAAGACAGAAACCTTTAATCTGAATCTTTGTATGTTGCAAATGTTGAAAGCTTTTAGAACTTTGTTCAGATTTGCCTAAAGTAAAAGAATGTAAGGATCAAGTGAGAGGGTAAGCATCTGATAGTGCTTAATAATAACAGCAACTCCTAATAATTTCTTGGACAACCGTTGTGTGCCAGGTACTGTTCTAAGTGCTTACGTGTACGCATCAGAAATGATGAGGTGGGCGCTGTTATGATCACCCCCATTTTATAGTTGAGGAAGCTGCCACAGAGCCATTCCCCAAGGGCACGTAACCAGAAAATGGTGGTGCTGGGATTTGAACCCAGGCAGCTTTGTAAACTGTAAAGCACCAGAGAGATGCCGACAGTGTTATTATTATTCCCGACTGATCTTAACCTGGAGAAATCTGACAGCTCTTACCTTGAGATTTTCCTGGTTGGCTGGACCCCAGTCAGGGCTCTGGTTGTGCTGGGTGCTATCCAACCCACTCAGAGGGAGAAGCTGGGTTCTTCGGTTCCCACTTAGGCAGCAAATGCCACTTCCCTAGAAGAGTAAACATGGTCTCAGGGGCTCAGTGACGAGAAACGGCTTGCCCAAAGTCAAACTGAATCGGCGTCCAAGCTGGCAGTGGAACACAGGACCCTCCCAAGTCAGAGAACGGCAGGACTGGGAGCGACCCCAGAGAGGGACCTGCTCGTTTCATCAATGAGAAAACAAAGACCCAAAGAGAGTAAGGGTAAACAGCTGGAGACATTTAGAAGCTCTAAATAAGTGTATGACTTTACATAAGTTCCTTAACTTTTCTGTGCCTCAGTTTCCCATCTGTAAAATGAAGGGCTAGATCCGGGGACTTCAGCAATTTCTTCCAGGCCTTTCTTTTAATCACGTTGACAGCAGTGGGGTGCATTTTCTCCTAAGCCATTCTGCTCATGCCAGTGGTTTGGCTTAAGAGGCGCAAGGCTCTGGGATAGTCACTTCCTGAGAGTCAGGATGCTTCTCGGGGAGCTTGGTTTGGGATGCCTCTTTTATATGGTTCCCTTCTGGGCCCCTATAAAGACGGTCTCTGGAGCGTGCTCAGCGCATTTGGAACAGTTTGGCCAAGGTTCTCTTTACTGGACGTTTCTGGCTTGCTTTCTTAATTCATTTGACTTGACTCTCCAATTTCTAGAGTCACAGACCTGACTCTACTTATAGCCTTTGTAGAGCTCCAAGGCGGAAGGCACATGGCGTTTGCCCAACCCCGTGGCCCCGGGAGGTGGAGTCAGCCAGTTCTGGAGAAGAGCTGTTGGCACCCACACCTTGGCTCAAGCGCCTGGCTCCTAAAGCAATCTCTCCACGGTTATCAGCATCCACTAATACTTAGCCAGTCCCCAACATACCGAGAGCAGCTCATTCAGACCCCAGCAAAGAAACCAAGGCTGCAAGCGTGCCCCAGGCCCCAGAACAATTCGATCCAGCCAACATGATTAAGTATGCGCTGTATGCCAGACCTGCACCGGGCACTGGGCACCGAGGGGAGTGAGATGCAGGGAACCAGGTTAGAGGAGGTCACAGCTGCATGAGAAGATTGGCGACCATGGAGTAGAAGAAGTCAGATAAGTGAATTATGGGCAAGATGCAGAGGTGTGGTTGGCATCCTCTCAGCAAGTCAAGAAAAGGTTTTTTTGGAGGAGGCAGGATCTGAACTGCATCTGGAAAGACAAAAAGGCCTATTTACCACCAAAAGGGGGAGGGATTTGGGGTCGCTTTCTAGACAGGGTCTCCTGATGTGGTGAATTTTAAAGATAAACATAACTCAGTTGCCGTCTCCAGGGCGGTGGTTTATAAACTTCAAAGGCTGAATTAGAATTGATTTGGGTGGAAGGAGGTAGGAGGGGCAGGAATCTGCATCTCTAATACATGCCTCAGGTAATTCTGATACCTACAGCCTGTCTTTTTCCCCAACTCCCACTCCTGAAACCCTCAAGACAGGAACAGAACCCAAGGCCGGATGTAGGAGAGAGTGTGGCACACAACCAGAAACAAACCAGGATTTCCATGATGGTGGCCTTGGGCGTTTGAAAGGCCCATAGCTTCCAAATAGGTATGAGTAAGGCGCTGGCTTCTGAATGAGGGAGGAACCAGGATGTGTTTGTTATCTGCATTATCTTAACTTCCCACCTTGCAAACAGGGATTAAAACACAGCTACTTACCAATTTTTTTTGCCAACCCATCCTTCCCCTTGGGTTCTCTGCCAGGAACACAACGAACGTGAAATTTGGTGTTCTTCTGCTTTCTCATCCCTCTCTTGTGCCTTTCAGCCTTCTAGGGTCACCTTCCCACACTCCTGCTTTTTCTTTGGTGAATCCTAACCGATTTCACAGGCCCTTTCAGAAAGACATCTTGTGGATCTTCCTGGAGACAATTTTTATAAGTTTTTTTCATAATTACAGGAAATTTCAGAACATATGAAGAAGTAAAGGTCATCTGTAATCTTACTGTTCGCCTACTCTTAATATTTGATCATTTTCTATCCAATCTGGTCTCTGTGCGCTGTTGTTGATTATAGAATTGGCATTATGCATTTTACAGGGCAGGAGGACAAGAGAGAGTATATGACAGGTACATCTGACTTTTTCCCGCACCTGGAAACCAACCCCTTTAAAACTTCAACCACAGTTTTAAATCATGTGATTTTGACTAAACACTCTATCATGAGCATTTCCCCCAAGTCATGAAATACTCTTCAGAAATAAGATTTTGAATGTATCATACTCCATTGAATGGTTAAACCACTATCTCTTTCCCTACTGGTTACTCTTCCCTATCCGCTCTTTTCCTCCTATACACAACACCGTAATGAGCATCCTTGAATGTAATCTTGGGCACATCTGTGCTCCATCCCACAAAAGCGACTCCTAGGAATGGTGTATCCTGGGTTAAAGGGAATGAACATTTTAAAGGCTCATGACACCTATTGCTGTTGTGTTTCAGAAGGATTACGATGACCTAGGTTTCGTTACAGGAATGAATAAGAGTATTCTTTCTTCCCACTCGTATGATTGGTTGGTATTATTTTTAATTATCTGTTTGTTCACCTCTTATGGCCTTCTCCCTTTCTGTCTTGATTTGGAGCTTACTTTTCACATCTCCCCTTGCTCCCTGAAGGATGTCACAGGGTCACGTTGTACCTGATAAGTGCTTAAGGGGCACTTCCAGCTCCTTTGACACCTGGATAGTGTAGAACTCCCCCACACCCACTTAGCCTATCAGATCCCCACAGGGAACCGCTTCCAACACATAAAATGAAAACAATCTCTTCCTGATTATAAAATAATAAAAAATAAATAAATAAAGAGAGCCATTAGTAATATAACTACCCAAAGAAAAACACTAATAGCATTTTGAAATAGATCCTTCCAGATATTTTGTTCTGTTTATATTCACACGCGTTAGATGTATGTGCATTGAGTTTTAATTTCCCAAATGGGATCAAGTTAAACAGTCTATTTTATCATTTTTATATCTTTCTATGTCAATAAATAAAAATTTAGAGAGACAGTACCGTTTGGTAGTTAAAAGCATGCACCCTGCAGCCCTTCTGCCTGGGTTCAAGTCCCACTCTGATAATTTCCTTGCTGTGAGACCTTGAACAAGTTACTTAACTTCTCTGTGTCTCAGTTTCCAGAATTACTGAATGGGGATAATAATTATTCTATCTTAGGAGAGTGTTGTGAGGATTAAATGAGTTAATATATGTAAGGCAGTTAGAATACTTAACTTTCTAAGTTGACTTTTACTGTCTTAGCTGATGTTGTGTAAATAATATATATTT
Source organism: Equus quagga (assembly GCF_021613505.1). Taxonomy (NCBI): domain Eukaryota; kingdom Metazoa; phylum Chordata; class Mammalia; order Perissodactyla; family Equidae; genus Equus; species Equus quagga. The sequence goes on along the minus strand of NC_060278.1, from coordinate 82,341,909 downwards.
TAAATATTCATTTATTCCGTGATTAAAGAATTACAAAAGTGATGAGTAATTCTCATTATAGAAAGTGTAAACTTTACAGAAATAATGTAAAAATTCAGTATGCACCCAAATTTATCCATATATACAATATATACACCACACTGTTATCTAAACTGTGGTTATCTAAGATACCAACTGTTACTGATTTTTTATGGATAGTTTTCTAAATCGAAACAGGTTCATCGCATTTGTATACATTTTTATAAACTTATACATATAGATATGTACCTACACACTATTTTGTAACTTGCTTTTCTTATTTGATGATATATTTTAAACATATTTCTACGTAAGTGCTAGGTTGGTTTCGCTCATTCTTTTGGACAGGTGTGTGATGTGCTGTCACATGGCTCTGCCACAATTTATCCAACTGTCCCTTATTGATGCACTTTTCCTCCATCATTTTTGCTATTGCCAACAATTTTCTATGTTGGTACATCTCCATGCACTCACATGAGTTTTTTCCTCTCTTTTTTTTTTTTTTAAAGATTGGCACCTGGGCTAACAGCTGTTGCCAATCTTTTTTTTTTTTCTGCTTTATCTCCCCAAACTCCCCCTGTACACAGTTGTATATCTTAGTTGCATTTCCTTCTAGTTGTGGGATGTGGGACGCCGCCTCAACATGGCCTGATGAGCGGTGCCATGTCTGCGCCCAGGATCCGAGCCCTGGGCCGCCGCTGCAGAGCGCGTGAACTTAACCACTCGGCCATGGAGCCAGCCCCTCTCTCTTTTTTTTTTGAGGAAGATTAGCCCTGAGCTAACTGCTGCCGATTCTCCTCTTTTTGCTGAGGAAGACTGGCCCTGAGCTAACAGCCATGCCCATCTTCCTCTACTTTATATGTGGGATGCCTACCACAGCATGGTGTGCCAAGTGGTACCATGTCCGCACCTGGGATTCAAACTGGCAAACCCCAGGCCACCAAAGTGGAATGTGTGAACTTAACCACTGTGCCACTGGGCCTGCCCCCAACATGAGTTTTTTAATAGGAGAAATTTCTAGAAGTGGAATTACTGGCTCAGTGGGTATGTAGATTTTTAAAGGTTTTTCATGCTCACTGCCAAATTGCCCTCCACAATGTCATACCAATTTAAACTCCCACCAGCGCTGTATGACAGTGCTTGTTTTTCCACACCTGGAAATGAGCATCGTCCAACAATGTGGATCATCCTATGCTTTCATCTTTGTCAGTTTAATAGGTGTAACAGTATCTCTTTGTCATTTTAATTTTCTTTTAATGGTAGTAAGGTTGAAACGATTTTCATATGGTCAGTGATCATTTGTATTTCTTACAGAAATTGCTGGCTCATTGTCCTTTATTGACATGTTTGACTTTTTCTTTTGTGTTTTTTTCTTATTGATTTGTAAGTTCCTTATGATATTAATTATAGTAAATCTCTGTCTAGTGCATATGTTGCATAGATTTTCTCTACTTTATTGATTTTTTCCAATCTTTTGTCTCTCTCCTTTAGACTGGACAATTTCTACTGATCTATCTTCAAATTTACAAACTCTTTCCTCTGTCATCTGTATTCTGGTAGTAAGCCCATCCACAGAATTGTTTAATTTCACCTATTGGTCTTTTTTCCAGTTAAAAATTACCATCTGGTTCCTTTTTTATATTTTCTATTTCTTTTCTAAGAGTTCCTCTCTTTCCATTCATTATGAGCATATTTTCCTTTATTTCATTGAGCATAGTTATAACACTTGCTTTAAAGTCCTTATCCAATAATTCCGACATCTGGATTATCTTAGTGTCAGTCCCTGTTGATTGTTTTTTCCCTTGAAGATGTCACATTTTTCTGGTTCTTTGTGTGTTGAGTCACTTGGGACTGTATCCTGGACGTTGGCTATGTCTGGATTCTGTTATTTTGCCTCAGCAGTCTACCTGAGAAAGACTCAAACTGCAAACTCTGCCTCACCAGTGGCGGGCAGCAGCTCCAGTCCCCGTTCAGGTCTTCCATCTTTAGCTGAGGCTTGTAGTCTGCCTCATACATGCATGGTTCAGAGGTTGCCCAGAAGCTTGGGTGAAGTTTATATACAAATTCGGGGTCCCCTTTCTCTGACTCTTTCCTCTCCAGGACTTCTCCCTCACTCTCTAGCAACCCTGGTTGACCCAGACTCTGTTTCTTGGCTCTTCTGGTCAGAAAGATGTGGGCTGTCTGTTAGGGTTGTTAATGCCCTAACCCTGATTCCAACTGTGGCCTGTCCTCAGGGCAAAGTCAGCAGAAGTGCAACTTGTCCCATGCTGTTCCCGTGCTCCAAGTTTTGACTCCCTTGCAAATCCTCCTTCTTTGTTCACTCTTAGACAGTTCTCTTTTGTATTTTTTCAGTTGATTGTCATCTGCAGAAGGGCCCATCTGTTGTGTGCCTACTCCTCCATATTGGAAACAGAAGTACAGTTTGTTTGCTTGTTTGGTATATGCAAGTTTAATATTTTTACCTGGTCAAATTTATCAGTCTTCCTTTAGGGCTTCTGAAGTTAGCACTCTGTTTAAAACTATCTTCTCCACATCTTGAGTATTAAACATTTTTTCAAGTTGGATAGACTTCTGTTGGACTTACATTTTCTTCTAGGTGGACTGAAAATTGCCAAAGCCAGTGTTAGTATAGTTGCAGTGGGAGTGAAGGTGAGGAGAGAAGATGGCAGAATCAAGGGACAGAATGAATAAGACTTTGGCTAGTTGGCTGTCCCTGGTAAGGGAGGGGAGCCATGACTTGGACATACAGATTGGGAGACAAGGGGATGCCATTGACGAAGAACATTTTAGGACTGGAATCTGTCATTCTTCAATCCAGACCTCAGCCCAGAGGCTTTGTGGCTCTCAGACCTGTGGCTCTTGCTGCAGCCACATTCATTTTCAGCCCAGAGGAAATACAGAAGTGTACGCCAAGAGGACACACAAGAGAAAGCTGTGTGGGTCTGCCTGCTGGGTCTCTGGCTCTAACCTAGATCTGTTCTGCTCCTCAGAAAGGCAGGAGAACATGGTGGTTGAGGACCTAGGCTTTGGAGTTAGGCATGCCAAACTTTGACTCTGCCATTGTCAGCTGCTTAACCTCTCTGTGCCTCAGTTTCCCCGTTTATGAGAAGGGCATAAAAATAGCGCCCATTTCATAGTGCTGTGAGGATTTAAGTGAGGCAATGCTCGCCAAGCTTTAGCAGAGCAGCTGGCACAGAGTAAACTTATTGGATGAGTATTAGGGCATTGCACTGTCAGATCCCAGATATGGGATTTTGCCACCTGCCTGCTGTGTGGCCTCAGGTAAGCTCTGCAGCCTGTGCTTCTGTCTGCAGGAATTTCCATGTCTGGAATGAAGCCTGGTTTGTGCGGACTGACCTGGGCCCCTCGTACAATGGATGGCAGGTTCTGGATGCCACCCCCCAAGAGAGGAGCCAAGGTAACTCTCCCAGCCCCCTGATGGCCCCCTTCTCTGGACCAGGCTCTAAGTCATGGCCTCCCAATTCTTCACAGTAATGGACAGCGGCACAGCAAGGTCGTGCAAGTCCTCTCCATCTCTGGAAGGCACCACGGGATTAAAACAAAAATATTTCCAAAGTAGATTTCCCCTCCTATTTTGCTTGGCTCAGGCTGCTATTCAAATGGGTGCCTTGCCTGCGCCCACACGGCTGCCGTTGCTGTTGCAGAGGCCCTGGCACGTGCCAGGCAGCAAAGGAAAGAAGCCGTCCTCTGCCAACAGCGATTTCCCTGCACCGCCCTAGGAGCGTATCCCTTTCAGCACAGAAACCTCCTGGTCCCCCCATCACCTTGGGATTTAGTCCAAATTCCCCGGCTCAGCTCGGCCCCCAGCACCTCTCTTACCTGCACGCGTGTCCTTCTGCCTGGCTGAGTGCTCCTTTGCACAGGCTGGCCTCGTCCCTGTTGCTGGGCTCCCAGGGCTCTGCTCCCACCTCTGACCTCTCCTCCCTCCTCCCCCAGCTCTGCAGGACCCTGCCCTCTTCCCTCCTGTGACATCTAGAGCATGTCCTGTCTGTTTCCTTCATTTTTGGTTGTTTCTTTCAACTTAAAAAAATTAATTATAAAGTCATATGTGCGCATGGGTAAAAAAATTTTCAAACCGTTCCAAAAGGACTTAGAATGAAAGTTCAGTCTCACCCACTCCCGTAACTGCAGGCTGTTCACCAGAGGCAATGAGCGGTACTAGACTGGGGACATTTGGGATGGGGGGACGTTCCAGATAGTTTCTAGGTCATTGTTTTTCAGACTTTTTGCTGCAACCCATTAATGATTATAAAATCAAGTTAGTGGGTTGTGACCATCATTTTGAGAAACGAAATAGCATGACATGGAAAGGGGTGGGGGAAGGAAAGGAAAAGGGAAGAAAATATCAGAAAACACTATAAGAATAAGTATTGTCCTGTGAAACTTGTGTTTCAGGATCATATATGTGCCACGATATAAAATCTATTTATTTCTAGAGGTCATGGTAAAAGAAAGTTGGAAGACACAGTTCCAGGCATATAAAAGTGTGTGTGTGTGTGTGTCTGTGCGTGTGTCTGTGTATCTTTTTTGCTTATTTGTTTTGTTAACACAAATGGAATAACACTCTTCTTTCTATTATGCTGCCCCTTCCTTTTTTCAGCTGGGCACTTCAGGAATGAAACTGTATCTGTATATTTATGTCTGTGTCTGTATCTCTGTCTATCCATCCATCCATCTGTTCATCCATCTACCTACCCACCTGCCCATCCATCCATTCATCCACCCATCTATCTATCGCTCTATCTATCAGAGGTACCTATGCTGAGAGCTACAGAGGGAGGTGATGTTCAGGGCTTTGGAGCTCAGAGGAGCAAGAAACCCCTGTGGGCTGGGTGTTTGGGAAAGTCTTCCAGGAATAGGGGGCAATGATTCAGGAAGGATGGTTTGCAAGGGTAGAAAAGAAGCAGCCCTGAGCTCAAGAAAGCAAGACTTTCCTCTTTAGGAACCAGGAATTCCGCACTCACAGAATACAGGGTTGGGCTGGCCTTCTGTGGAGGTGGAGTCTGACCAGGGTGTCCTTGCAGAGGATAGCAATAACCCAGGACGGTTTCTGCTGAGTGCCAAATGCGGGGGCAGACTGTCGGGGCTGAAGGAGTTTGGCGGGGTAGAGTCAGGGGAGTTGAGCGGTTGTGGGCGACCCCCAGAGGAGCAGGCCCAGGGATGGGCTGTTTCAGTCCTGCCTGGCTTTGGTATGCATCCAACCCTGCACCCTGGCCACCAGGGGTGTTCCAGTGCGGCCCGGCTTCCGTTTTTGGTGTCCGAGAGGGCGACGTGGACAAGGACTTCGACATGCCCTTCGTCTTCGCGGAGGTTAATGCCGACCGCATCACCTGGATCTACGATGCCTACACCGGCACCCAGAAGCAGAATTCCTCGGACTCTCGCAGCGTCGGCAAGTACATCAGCACCAAAGCGGTGGGCAGCAGCTCTCGCGTGGACGTCACCGAGAAGTACAAGTACCCAGAAGGTAGGAGGGGCGCTGACGGGCGGTGCCACCCACGGCTTGATCGTGGAAAGACAGCTTTGAGGGTGGAGAAGGGAAAATTCCTCCCGTTCCTGACGCATTCTCAGCCAGTTCTGCCTGAATGGCAGGACCGCTCCCCAGGCACCTAACACCCAACTTCCCAGACTATTTCCAGTGGGGACAGAACCATCGCAGGCAGACGCGGTGCTGGTGGAAGTTTGGGGCAGGGCACAGGCAACTGGCAGTCCAGCTCATCTCCAGCTGTGTCCCTTTGCCAGTTGCACAACTGGGGTGACAGCACTGTGACTGAACATTACGGGGAGAAACGGCCCCCATGAGAGGCCCCAAGGACTTTAGGAGAAATGTCTCAGTCAGTCCACTCCCCTAGCCTCCAAAAAATACAAGCAGGAAACACTATCTGAACAAAGAAATAGACACAGTCCCCGCGGACATGGGCCTGTGCCTGTGCGCATCAGAGGCCTGCGAGGAGCCAGATGAGGTGGGACTATGTCGTGAGGAGAACCCCGAGTCCCTGGAATCCTAAGCATCCTCGTGAATGCTGGTCCTCCTGGAGTCACCTGGCGGGCTGGTTGCTGCAAGGCCACCTTTAACCCAAATTACTTTTGTTGTGCTATTTCGGAAGTTGCTTTTAGACTCAGCAACCTCTCTCTCTGAGGATCCTCGGTGGTGATGGAGGTTCTACACTGGAAGGTGATGTTCATTTTCAGAAATAGCCAAAGTAAATTAATGCTTGTTCTGGCAGGTCACAGTCACTCCTTCATGGGGTCAACATTTCACTCATTTTTTTTTTTTTTTGAGGAAGATTAGCCCTGACTAATATCTACCGCCAATCCTCCTCTTTTTGCTGAGGAAGACTGGCCCTGAGCTAACATCCATGCCCATCTTCCTCTACTTTATATGTGGGACGCCTACCACAGCATGGCATGCCATGCCAAGCAGTGCCATGTCCACACCCGGGATCTGAACCAGCAAACCCCAGGCTGCCGAAGTAGAACGTGCGAACTTAATCACTGTGCCACTGGGCTGGCCCCTCACTCATTTTTGAAAGAGTTGTTTCAGTTGATCCTCACAGTTGGTTCTGAGGGGGTCAAGAAAAGTGCTCTCATAAAGGTGCCCTCAGTCCCCGCTGAAGCAAACCCTGAATCTCTGGGCACCTGCTGACTTTGGTGTTGGCTGCATTTTACAAAAGAGGAAAGCTGAGCGCAGGAGACAGGGTCTGACTCCACGTCCAGGTGGGTGACCCCTCTGAGTAGTGGTATCTGTGGACATTTCGAGGCATCTCTCTAGGGTAATGAGATTGGCGGCCTCAATTTGGCCCCCATCTGCCTGTGCAGGATGTTGCCGCCGTTGGGGTCAGATGGCCCTTCTCTCAGTCAGTAGACACGTGCTGAGACCCTCCTCCAGGAGTCTGCTCCATGCCGGGCTCTGGAGAGGCAGTGAAGAGCACTGCCCATGGGGCCCGTGTCCCACAGTGCTCACAGGCTGGGGGGAAGGCAGATGTAGGTCAAGTATTTTCCACTTGTCATGATGTAGAGACAAGTGTTGGGGCCAGGGAACAGATAACCCAGGGCAGGAGGTGAGCACCAGTCCTCCCACTGATAACTGGGTGACCTTAGGAAGCATTCTTGGCATCTCTGATCCCTCGGCTCCTCATCTGTAAAGTCAGAATAGCAGTGCTGACTTCAGTAGGATTTTTTTTAAAGATTTTATTTTTCCTTTTTCTCCCAAAGCCCCCCGGTACATAGTTGTATATTTTTAGTTGTGGGCCCTTCTAGTTGTGGCATATGGGACACCACATCAGCTTGACTTGACAAGCAGTTCCATGTCCGCGCCCAGGATTCGAACTGGCGAAACCCTCAGCCGCCAAAGTGCAGCGCGTGACCTTAACCACTCGGCCACAGGGCCAGCCCCTTCAGTAGGATTTACATGAGCTCGTGTGCATAAAGCACCAAGGCCAGGGCCTCGTACATAGTGAGGACTCAATAAATAGCGGTGATTTTTATCAGCTTGAACATCTGCAGCCTCATTGGAATAATGACCTCCCAAGGTGACTTTTGAAATGCCCTGCTTACATGGCTGTATGATTCTGCGGGCTTCCCTACCTTACTGTCACCCCTTGATTCTGCTTCTCGGGGCTCTGGCTGTCCCACCCAAACCTCCTAGCGATGGAGAGTGGCCAAGCTGTGGGCAGGCTGGGGGCATCCCCATAGGATTCCCAACACCGCCCAAGCCTCTGCGTGACAGCAGGTGATCACCCTGCCTCTGCTGGCCAGTTCTCCTTATCTAATGATGCCAGCTTGTCCCTGAGGGCCCCAGGGAGAAAAAGCTCATAAAATGGGTTGCTAAGCATTTGTGCAATAGCAACATCAAGGAAGAAAACAGCAGGAAGCTTCGTTGTGAGTAAGCCCAGGCAGGTGACCTATATAGGTATCTAGGCTCTGAGCCTCGTGTGCAAACACGCCTGCTTCGAGCTCCTGGGCCCAGAAGGCTCAGCTCGCTGCACAGACATCAGCCGTGGGTGTGGACTTACAGGTTGGCAAGAGAATGGGAAGGCACCAGAAGGAACCCAGCCCACCGGGAGCTATCAGCTTGGGTAATCTGGCTGCCTGCCTCGTTTTCAATAGGGTGTGTGGGAGGAGGCTTGGATGGTGGGTCTAGACACCTGGCAACTGGCCTCCTGTGTGCCTCTAATCCCCAGATTAGACAGACGCTTGGACCAGTTGCTTCTCCTCTTAGGGCCTTAATTCTAACATGATGAGCCTGGATGAGTTGGACTCTGAGGTCTCCGCCATTTGTTACACGTAACTTATGGGAAAGGCCTGGCTGAGTTGTAAAGTCCGTAGACTTTATAGACTGTAGGGCCGGCCCGGTGGCGCAGGGGTTAAGTGCGCACGTTGTGCTTCAGCGGCCCAGGGTTCGCCGGTTCGGATCCCGGGTGCGGACATGGCACCGCTTGGCAGGCGTCCCACGTATAGAGGAAGATGGGCACAGATGTTAGCTCAGGGCCAGTCTTCCTCAGCAAAAAGAGGAGGATTGGCAGCAGTTAGCTCAGGGCTGATCTTCCTCAAAAAAATAAATAAATAAAATAAAAATTAAAAAATATAGACTGTAAAGTGTTAAAGGCTTACAGTGAGTCACCTGGTGTTTTAGAAATTTCACAGGTTGGTTGGGGAAGGTGGGGGCCGTAAGCAGGGTCTGCAGATTTAAACATGGCAGTTCTTCTTTGTGTGCCTCTGTCTGTGTTCCTGGAAGGCCAGCACCTTCTCCCTGACAGGGGGTCTGTCTACGGGTCACCGCGGGGATCCCCACGTGGACTGTGTGGTCAACGTGGCTCAGAGACTTAGAGTTGGTTACTCAGCTCCTGGTGCCCAAGAGCCATGATCTCCAGGGCACATCGGAGCCACTCCCCAGGGGCTGTTTGTCCCATCGCATTCAGTAGCACGCAAAAGCTCAGTCGGAGTCAGAAAACCCATCCTTTGTGTTTCTTTTTTTTTTTCCTTTTAAAGATTGGCACCTGAGGTAACAACCGTTGCCAATCTTTTTTTTTTTTTCCTCTTTCTTCCCCCCCAACCCCCCCCCCCCCCCCCGTACATAGTTGTACATCTTAGCTGTGGGTCCTTCCAGTTGTGGCATGTGGGATACCGCCTCAACATGACCTGACAAGCAGCGCCATGTCCATGCCCAGGATCCGAACCCTGGGCCACCGCAGCGGAGCGCGCAAACTTAACCACTCGGCCACAGGGTCGGCCCCTCCTTTGTGTTTCTAAAACCTGAACTGTCTCAACAATTTAAACTTGTCATAACTTGGAACCATACCAACCATGCGAAGTTCTCGTCAACTGACGCAGACAACGGTGCCACTTCGTCCCTCAAAGCGCTTTTGGAAACAAGGCAGAACAACACAGTAAAGCAATTTGAAGAAAGTTTTTAATGAAGTCAATGCTACATCATAAACTTGTTTCAGGTTTTTTTGCTTATGAACTCTTTCTAACCTTTTTCAGCTCAATTTTTATTTATTTTAAAATTAACTGTTCTTTAAGTCTCACAGGAGACTTTTTATCAGAAAAAAAAAAGAAATCTAACCTAATTAGTCTAAGCAAAATATCGAGCCGTATGGTCTAATTTTATGCGGGTCCTGATGAGGCTTGCCCTGCAGCTCCTTGGCAATTTAGAGCTGATGGAGAAGCACCAGAGACCAATTGGTCCGTGAGCCTTGTGTTAGGGAGGATGAAAGAGAGTCCTGGAGAGGTCGGACCTTGCTCAGATCAGAATCGTTTTGCGAGCAGCAGCGGAAGCCTTAGTCCTAGGCTGCCCTTCCAGGCGGGGCGCTGCCCTTTGTCCAGGTTGCCACCGCATCCCTGAGATGCTTCTCTCTTTTCTCGTCACACAGGTTCCAGCCAGGAAAGACAAGTGTTTGGAAAGGCTTTGGGAAAACTTAAACCCCATGCCTCGTTTGGCGCAACATCTGCGGGAAGCGTCGAAAGTGAGGAACAGACGCCCAGCATCTCTGGGACATTCAAGGTCGCTGGCATCCTGGAAGTAGGCAGAGAAGTCAACCTGGCCCTGTTGCTCAAAAACCTGACGGACGACGTGAAGACGGTGTCTGTGAACATGACGGCCTGGACCATCGTCTACAATGGCACGCTCGTACACGAGGTGTGGAAGGACTCCGTCACGATATCCCTGGATCCCAAAGAAGGTAACTCATCCTGGAGGCTGTTGGGGTGCCGCGCATCTGGGTAGCTGATATCCCGGGGCTGGAGAGTTCCTATTGGAACTGACTCAGCTGACTAGGGAGCAGCACATGGCCTCTGTGGTTAAACCTTGGGCTTTGAAGTTTTGAAAGTTGCTGTCATGGTGTACAGCACAAGTCAGGGCGGTGCCAACCAAAATCCTTTGACACCCTGGGGGAGGAAGGAGGGAAGCTTTGGCAGTTAATAGACACATGCAATCTCCCTTATGGATATATTCCACTCCACACAGTGTGCAGAGTTCTTCCTTATGTATGACCTCAGTTGACCTTCTTTTTTTTTTTAATTTTATTTTTCTTTTTCTCCCCAAAGCCCCCCGGTACACAGCTGTGTATTTTTAGTTGTGGATCCTTCTAGTTGTGGCATATGGGACACCGCCTCAGCATGGCTTGATGAGCGGTGCCATGTCCTCACCCAGGATCCAAACCGGCGAAACCCTGGGCCACCGAGGCAGAGTGTGCGAACTTAACCACTCAGCCACAGGGCCAGCCCTCAGTTGACCTTCTTAAAAAAACAGATTTCAGTATTCCCATTTTACTGAGGCAGAAACTGAGACTTGGAGAGATTGTGACTTGCTTAAAAATTAAGTGCTGGGGCCAGCCCAGTGGTGTAGTGGTTAAGTTTACACACTCTGCTTTGGTGACCCCCAGGTTCGTAGGTTCTGATCCTGGGTACTGACCTACACAGTGCTCACCAAACCGTGCTGTGGTGGCCATGTTGTATGGTCGCACATACAAACTAGAGGAAGACTGGCATAGATGTTAGCTCAGGGCAATCTTCCTCACCAAAAACCAACAAACAAAAACATTGAATGTCATAGCCAGTAAGGGGCAGTGCCGGGGTCTCAGTCCTAAGTGTCCTGATTCTAAATCCAGTGCCACCCCCCTTCTTCAAGGTTGTATTGCTGCCACCCCTCCCATATGCCACCCTCCACCCCCCCCCACCCCACCCCACAATGAATCAATTTTCAGGTCTGACCCTGGAAGGGCTGCAATATACTCCAAGGTCTTGAACCCTTGCCCAATGTTCCCCTCCACCTGCCAGGGGGTCAGTGGAGTCTCCTGGCTCCTGACGACAGGGATGGGTTTTCTTGGAGGTTGGAGAATTTGGGAGGATCAGTGACTCCTTGCTCGTGGGTAGCACAGACGGGAAGGGAGCAAGGTGGAGCGGAGAAAGGCTGGTGCTGTGGAAGGGTTAGAATGCAGGTGTGCCCACATTGGCAAAATCCTTCCAGCTGTTATGAAAAGTTTGGACTTAAAAGCAGAGTAACAAGGGCAGGGTGGCTATTTGCTTCACAGAGGGAACTAATAAGTGTTTAATTACACAGCCCGTCTTGAAAGAACTCTGTCTGCAGAGAGACTGAGATTGCTGCACCTGTCAGAAGGCAGCACCCCCTAGCAACCTGTCTTCGGGCAGAATTTTGGCAGAGATCTTCCCCATACCGGAAGCAACTGCCTGGCTCTGACTTACCTTCAAAACTCAAGGGAAGAGCTATTTTTATAGGCCAAAAGTAATTCATGTGAGGGAAATCGCTTAAAAAATAACGTACTTCTGGGGCTGGCCCGTGGCCGAGTGGTTAAGTTCGCGCGCTCCGCTGCAGGCGGCCCAGTGTTTCGTTAGTTCGAATCCTGGGCGCGGACATGGCACTGCTCGTCAGACCACGCTGAGGCAGCGTCCCACATGCCACAACTAGAAGAACCCACAACGAAGAATACACAACTATGTACCGGGGGGCTTTGGGGAGAAAAAGGAAAAAATAAAATCTTTAAAAAAAAAAAATAACGTACTTCTGCAGCAGGGTGAAATAGGAAGAGGGGAAGAGGCAGGTGAAGTGATCCTGGAGGCCAACACTGTCACCTACTTTCTGGGGGACCCTGTTGAGTACCCTTCCCTTTCTGAGCCTCCACATTCACTGTCTGAGTGGGTCAGACCAACTGATGTAAGGGCCGGTCGTCTCCACATTTGCGGCAGCCTGGCAAACTCCTCCAGCACTGAAAGCAGAGGCAGCATCCCCCTCACAGTCTTACCGCGAAGAATACATGACCCTGGGTGCTGGGCAGCCCCCGCAAGCTGCCAGGCATGGCCGCATGAGGGAGAGGAGGCCGTGCCCTGGACCACAGAGGAGAGAGAGGGCCCTGTGGCCTGCGGCATCCCAGATGGGCCTTGAAGCTTGGGGAGGAGCCAGAGAGGTGGAGAGAAGCTGGGGAAGGCATTTCCCTCTGAGGGAAGCGTGTGCGTGGAAGCGTGGAGGTGACAACATGCCTGTTTTGTCAGAGGAACCCTGAGAGGTGCAGAGGTTTTTATAAGGAGGAGGCGAGTGGGGCTCAGTGACGCAGGGCCAGGTTGAAGGGTCTGGACTTTATTCAGCGAGGCATCACGGGAGATCTTTGAAGTGACATGGAAGAGGAGTGACGTGATTTGAGGGAAAGAAGCTACTTGTAAAGCCTTGTCTGACTGGTGCATGTGGATGGCTTAGAAACAGGAGACATCAGAGGTGCGAGGTGGTTGGGATGCTTTTGCAATAGAAGCTCAGGCTATTGGATGACCTGGGAGGATCCTAAGCACTTAGTCAGCCAAGCCTGGCTTCCCTTCCTAGTCATGATTGTGTTGTTGTTGTTATTGTTATCATCGTTAGGCAATCAGCGAACATTGAGACGCTTCCCTGCCTCTTAGAAGGAAACTTGCTCTCTGACACTCTCCAGGATGGGGAGGAAGCATCAGCCCCTACAGGCCCATGCTCCCAAGTCTGACCAGCCAGCCAGAGTCCTGGTCTCTCTCTCTCTCTGGCCCTTGCTCTGCAGCCTGCCCAGAACAGGCGCATGTTTCCCACAGGGCCTGGCCCAGGGAGGGCTCAGGCAGGCCCTGGGCTACAGATATTCCCGGCCAGCTCACACTGCTTTGGCTTGGCATCAGCTCTTAAGGTTTCAGAAGCCAACCCCACTCCCTCTCACTCTGCTCCCCTGGCTTCTCCTGCCAGAGAAACGGCATCCCGTGAAGATCTCATATGCTCAGTATGAGAAGTACCTGAAGGCGGACAACATGATCCGGACCACAGCCGTGTGCCAGGTCACCGACGAGCCCGAGGTGGTGGTGGAGAGGGACGTCATCCTGGACAACCCCACCCTGACCCTGGAGGTAAAGGGGTGGTGAAAGGGTGCCTCCCCAGCCAGCCCAACCCGTGCAGGCCCTGCCGACCCCCTGAGCCACAGTCGCAGATCAGAGGGAATGCCCTTTCCTGCTGAGAGGGGCAGAGAACGGAGCCCAGCTCAGGTCCAGCCTCTGCCAAATGGATGGGACAAGAGTTCTGGCTCAGACCAGTGTCCTTGCTTCCTGTCTGGTGAGATGAACAGGCACACTGCCCAGAGGCTTCTTTGGTTCTGGTTCCAGACCCCCTGGGGACATCAGCTCTGGAGCCGCTGGAGGGACTCTTCAGCTCACTGCCCGTCTCACTCAGCTCTGAGCATCTGCTGTGTTCTGGGCTGTGCCAGGCTCAGGAATCACAGGGGACCCGAGGGGTGGGTCCTGCCTTCAGGGAGCCCATGACCCAGGCCCCAGACAAGTTTGTGGAGCAAATCAGAAATGGGCAAAACTCACATGCATCTCTCCACTCTCTAGACCCCAGGGTTACAGAATTGTGGACCCTTAGGAGCCTAGTCTCCTGCTCCCATACCCTTCTGTTTCACGCATGAGTAAACTGAGGCCCAGAGAGGAGAAAGGAACAGCCAGTTACTGCCAGAGTCAGAGCTAGTCCTCAGGCCCTGGGACTCCCAGCCCAGGGCCCTTTCCAGGGCATCTGGGCAGGTCGGTAGCCAGTAATGCCATCTTCGCAGTGGTTGAGAATGAGGATGGTTCTGTCTCTGCTTCGAGAGCTTGCTTTTGGCTGCAGACTCTGCTCCCAGGAGCCCTGACATGTGAGGACTTGCAGGCCTGCAGGAGGCACCTGGGGCGCCTGCATCCCCCCGTCAGCTCCAGGGCCAGGAGTACTTGTGCTGACTCCAAGCCTGTCCCTGTCCCCCAGCCCAGGGTGGAGGCTGCTACAGCCACGCAGCACCACTCTGAGGGGTGAAAGGCTGGCAGGCCAGGACAGGCAGATGGATGGGCAGAGGACCACAGGGTCCCACAGAGAGCCTCCTGGGTCAGGCTCCTCCTGCATCTGCTGTATCTGCCATCGGCCCCAGCTGTCTAGATAGCAGATTACGTTTTTCTGCCCAGTCATAATGCCACCAGCCCCAGATTTCTAGAGAAGCCAGATAGTTGTCCCTCCCTCCCTAAGCTGCAGGCGTTCCTGACCTCAGACAGGGCGCAGGGGGACCCAGGGCACCTGCTCCTGTGTGGGCAGCCTGCGATTGAGCCCTTTCACTGCCCTGGCTGATCTGGACTGTGCTTCAGGGCGGGGGGTGGTCCCCACCTCAGGGGCTAGGGAGCCAGTGACCAGATGGCCAGTCTGGAGGAAAGCAGAGGGACAGTGGCTCAGACCTTGGGCCTGTAACCTTGCATCCAGGCCCCACCATTTATCAGCAGTGACACTGACTAAGTCCCTGAGTCTCTGAGTCTCAGTTGCTCCAACTCTGTTACGGAGATAATAAAATATTTCCCTTGTAGGGTGTCACTTCCTCAGGGAAGTCTTTCCTGACCCCCCTCCCAGTGAGGCCTGGTCCCCGGTTGCACACCCTCAGGGCCTGTGTCCTCTTACTTCACAGCATTTGTTCTAGATGAAATTATACCTTTGTGTGTGCAATTGTTTGGCTGCGGTCTCATAGCAGATGGTAAATTCCACGAGGGGAGGTGCCCCCCTGTTCTGGGCCCGTCACCGTCTCCCTGGTACAATATCTTAGAAGCTAATCAGCGTTTGTAAAACAGAAACAGGCCTGGAACAGAGCGACTTGGCTCCAAGCTTGCGTTCTTCCCCTGCCCACGAGGGTTTTCATTGTCCTTCCATGCTTATCCCCTGCATGTTGAAGCCTCTCCTGCTTCCCAGGGCGTTTCCAAGAACCGTGCCCCATCTCTGTGCATGTGATGGACAGCCGAGTGCTGATTCCCGGTCCTGAGGCTGGGAAGGGATGCTAGGTAGCAGCCAGCTCGGTTATGAAAACATTCTGTATTTCAATGATCAGTGTTTAAACGAAGGTAGTTTTTCCCCATTGTACTCCCTTATCCAACGTCCTCAAACCTTATAGCTTTATCTCTCAGTCAACACTTTGCTCTGCATCTTTGCGATTTCCATATCAAGTCAGTTTTGTCTTTAAAGAGACCGTAATAACTTTAGAAAGGAAATCAGCATACACACAGGCTAGAAATGTGCCATTGAGAGCGTTCTTATTTAATCTTTTTAAAAGACATCCAATCTTTCTTCTTTTGGGCATCTTTGTGTGAATTTCCTCCTAACACATTCTGTCCTCTCCATCAGCCTCGGAGAATCAAGACATTCTTGTGTTGATTGAATGAATCAATGCAGAGCTCATTCAGAGCAGGGCACGTATTTTTAAACTCATGAGAGTGATCTTTATGAAAAGATAATAATTTGGGTAAAATCCCATTATCTCATCTGGCACTGATTGGCGGTTAGCACTGAGGACCTCAGACTGTAGAATCAGACCAGGAAATGAGAACTTTGTTCCAAAGGGTGATGATGTCCTCCACGTTGGCCCATGAAAAATGACAATCAGACACAGGGTCTGGTGGCCCTTACCCGCTGCCTTGGATGCAGGTACAGATTTGAGGCAATAGGACAGGGTGGTAAGCAGCAATAAAGAAAGAAAAACAAATACATGGAAATCTCAAATCGAATATCAGTGTGAAAAATATGGCACTGTTTCTGTAGCCTTGTCGCATCCCGGGGGCATAGAATTATGCTTCCCCCTTCCGGTTATGTCATACCCTTACAGGAGTTCCGTGGGAGAAATTATGTACAGATCACGGTCTCTAAAATGTTTCAGTTATGCACAGATTATTATTGCAGGCCTAGCAAGAAGACCAAAGGCTCTGGAACCAAGGAGGCCCTGGGTATTCAATCCATCTGAACCGCAGCTTTATTACTGTCAAATGGTTGCTGTGAGGATCAGGGGCAAGAGAAAGAAAAAGCAGCACCTATAGTGACCCTCAAAAGAAGAAGAAAAGGAATCCACCAGCCATATGATTTCAGTTTGCATTTCCAAAATGCTTTCTTGCCATCCCATCCCTGGTCTCTTTGGGTCCCTCCCAGCCCAGGGAGGAAGGCAGGAGGGATGCTTAGCCCATTTATCAGATGAGGAAGTTGAGGCCCAGAGGGGTGATACATCTGCCCACTCATGGCTGCTCTTGGCCAACCACAGGTTTTTGTTTTGGGAGCAGGTTGTTTTCTGACTGGAAACCTGGGCTTCTCCAGCCCCTGATCAAGAACAGTGTGGTGCTGGAGCCCTGTCCAGACCACAACGTGCATGTAGGGAAACTTTGGGCTCCGGAAGTTTAGGACATCACTGGACTGGGGTGTCATCAGAGGAGACTGGCCTGAATTGATGTCCTGTGCAGAGGAGAGGGTCTGAGCAGGCTCAGGCCTCCCAGGGAGGGGGCCTCCAGCCTTGAAGGGAAGAAACAGGACCAGTGAGTGGGAGGTTCGAGGAAAGTACTGGGATTAAGTTCAGAACGAAACATTTCCCAACTCTCAGAGCAACCCCCAGTGGAGGTGGGCTGTCCTGGGAAGTGGGGGCTGCCCTTCCCTGATGAGCTGGGGAAAGGGCCTCTGCGCCAGCAGGGCAGTTAAAGTGCTGTCAGCCACTAGGATGTGCCGCCTCTCCCTCTGAGCCTGGGCGTCCTGTCTGGAGCATGGGGATGATAGCAGTTCCCTAGGAACCCCTGCCTGGATGTCCCTGGCACTTAGGACTAAATAAATGGTCCTCCGTTCTCAGTGATATCTTCCGCATCACCAAGTTGCCCACCTGGCTGCCTTGCTCTCACAGAGCGGCAGGTGAGACAGCAGCTCGGGACCCTGACTCGTCAACCCCTCTCCCCGCAGGTGCTGGATGAGGTCCGGGTGCAGAAGCCCGTGCACGTGCAGATGCTGTTCTCTAACCCCCTGGACGAGCCGGTGAAGAACTGCGTGCTGATGGTGGAGGGGAGCGGCCTGCTGCTGGGGAGCCTCAAGATTGAGTGAGTCTCAGGCCTGAGGAGCCAGTGGGAATGGCAAGAGGGGGGCAGAGGGGGCATCCCCAGATCCCCCCCGGGCAAGGCAGACAGAGTTCCTCCAGCCTCGAAACTCAACAATCTGCATGTAGGGGTACACATTTGCATTTGGTTTTGGGTTCACCAAAGCTGAACTCCTGGGAAGGTCAGGACACCAAAGCTTGGAGCTGGTCCTCAGGGCTTAGCCTGTTTGGAAGATCAGGGGACCCCCACCTTCCCCTGCTGAGGGATAACCCAGGGCTGGAGGGGCCTCATAACCCAAAGTGGCAGCTAGAGGGAGCTGAGGGAGCAGTAACCTTGTCCAGCCCCCACCAGAGCAGGACTGAGGCCTCAGAAGGCCTGTCCAGCCTGAGCTCCGTGAATCTTACCATCTACTGTGTCCTTCCCCATCAGCGTGCCAGCTCTGCGCCCCAAGGAGCGGTCCCGGGTACGTTTTGAGATCCTGCCCACCCGGAGTGGCACCAAGCAGCTGCTTGCTGACTTCTCCTGCGACAAGTTCCCGGCAATCAAGGCCATGCTGTCCATCGACGTGGCTGAGTGAAGGGCTCATGCGGCCCCCATACAAACTTGGGTAACACAGAGCAGGCAGGGCTCACCTGTGGAGTGAGCCCCCTGCCCATGCTGTCCAGCCTGGGAAACCCACTCCGTCCCCCAAGGCGGCCTGGACGTGGACCTCCAGCCTCCAGCACACAACCCCCCTCACTCTCAGGCTGGGCTGGCTTCACCCTGGCCCGTGACTTGATCACTTTTGCACATTCCCTGGCTGTTTCTCCCCGAGGCTGCCTGCTCTGTGAGCCCCATGGCCCCCCCCCCCCCCCCCCCGCCCCAGCCCTCACGCCCATCAATGCTGCAGGACAGAGTGGCACCTGACCCAGCGACCCTCCGAATGGATGCTCAGGGAGAAGACGGTCTGGACTGTTTGCTGATCCCCAGCCTGCAGTTGGGACATTCGTGCTACTCCCTCAGGCCACTGTGGAGGGGAGGGGATGGTTAGCCATCTGTCATGGCACTCGCATCCTTATACGCAAAATAAATGTTAAAAAGTGCAATCGCGTAGCACCAACTTTCCAAGACTTCTGCTTTGCCTGTGGTGGTGGAGGAGGAGAGAGAGGGGCTGGAGCCATGTCCTTCTGGAGACGAGATGACCTTGGGGAGGCCTTGTTCTGCGTGATGTGATGTCCAAAGGAAGTGGGCTTGTTCTGTGTGGCTCCAGTTGCAAAACTAGGGAGATGTTTCAAGTTTAGGAAAACTTTCCAATGTGATGTCCCAAACTAGCTCAGCCTGCCTTGGGAGGGAGCTGCTTGTTATAGGCAGGCTTGGAACCCTCTCTGTGCCACCCAGCACTCTCTATTTGGGCTTTTCTACAGGCGTAGGAGTGAGAGGGGACTTCCAAGTCTTCATGGAGCCCATTTGCAGAGCAGGTGCCGGTGGCAGCCGGCCTTTGCTTACGCTGGGCTCTTCCCTCCTTGTGCCACGCTCTCCTCTTGCAGCCAGGAGAGAACGTGCCGCTTCCAGTAGCCACAGCAGTACCCATTAACGGGAACCTTCTCTGCCTTCACATGCTCTGATGGCTCCTTCGTCTTTGCCCCTTAAAATAACCCCAAGCAGATCCCATAGCTCTCCTATCAGCTGTGCTGATGAATCCCATTTTGGTAATCATGCCTCACTGTCAAAACGTAAGGGACCAATCCAGTCAAAACAGAAGCTTCAACCGCCGGCTCAAAGCTTCTCTGCTGTGCTCAGCTTGGGTCCTAACTCTCCTTGTCTCCCTTCCTCTCCTGCCACCTGTGACTTGACCCTCAGGGTTGCAGCAGGGAGAGAGGGAGTTAGGAGGAAAACGACAAAGGTCTATTTCACTGGTGCTGAAGGAGCACGGCCACAGAAGCCCTCTGTGTGGCTGGTGTGTAAATGCACGCATTCTGCACTCCATCTTCCTTGATGTGGGCAACATGCCCTTCGGTTTTGACCACAGGAGGTTCACCCGACTCCTTCTAACTGTGCTGGAAGTAGTGGTCCTTTCATGATGACTTGAGCCCAGTTCCCTTTCGTGGGGTCCGCTGGCCCATGGGAAGCTCACACCTCCTTGCTCCAGCAAACAACAGGAAAGCAGGCTGCTCCTAGCTGGCCTCTCTCCTCCTCCTGCATCTCAAGCTGCTCCAGCCTCAGCTTCCCACCTCCAGAATTCCCCTGGGGCAGCCAGCACCAGACCTGTGTCCACACGGACTCCCCATGTCAAGGAACTCTCACCAGGCCCGGCTCTGGTGTCTGAACGAGCAGGGCCACCCAGTCTCTGCAGGACAGCAGGCCTGCAGCCGTGGAGTGAGAAGCTTGTCTCTCCCCCTGCGAGCTTTGCCACTCTCTCCAAGTCTTCTTGGGGCCTTGCCCCTTGACCCAGCCTGGAGACGGGGTATTCCATTCCTCCTCAGAGACTCTGCACCAGTCCCCAGCGAAGAGGGTTAGGGTGAAATAGACTGCTGCTCTGGTTTCTATAGAAATAAAGAAATTTGGAGATTTCCATTTCCTCCCATCCACGTGAGGCCTGCCCTGGACCTTAACTCCCTCCAGCATCAGCCTCGGCAAGCAAGCATTTCTTGCATTCCTACTATGTGCCAGGCTTTGTGCTGTGCTGAGCGCAGGGTCCAGAGAGGTTAAAAACCAACAACAGCATGATCCTTGCCTTTGGATTTCCACCCTCGAGGGAGACTCCTAAGATGCGACATTGAAAATCCCTGTGGAATTTCTAACCACCCCCAGGCACCTGCGTCCCATGAGAGCTGTATCTAACAACAGCATTCCAGCCCACTTGGGTTCTAAAGAATTTTAGCAAAAAAGTGAAAGAACAGCAGGCAGAGGCCACAACACCACGTTTATTGCTGGTAGGACTGAAGCTGGAGGTTGTAGAGTTAAACCCCAGAGTGAGGCGGCTTTGCTGTGTTGGTTGGTGCACATGCTCAGCTGCCGTAGCAGGAAATCCAAAATGCCAGGGTCCGAAACAAAATGGGCCTTTATTTCCCTCTTGTGTAAGAGCCAAGGGAGGCAGTTCAGGGACTCAGACTCCTTTGTCTTATGACTCTGTCATCCTCCACGTGTCGCTTCCACCCAGTGGCTGTTCCAGTTTAAGGCAAAATGCCCACAGTCCATCCAGGAGGGAGATAGATGGGCACCTCTTTCCCACTAAGGGAACAATCCAACAGTTGAAAGTTGAAATTGTAGCTCTCACTTCTGCTCATATCCCGTTGGCCAGAACTTAGTGACGTGGCCACTAAGGGCCGCATCTACAACAGAGTTTGGGAAGTGTGGTCACTAACTGAGGGGGCATAGACCCAGCCAATAGTCAGGATTTCTACTACTAAAGAGAGAAAGGGAATAGATATTGAGGGAACCAGCAGTCTCCTGATTCTTCAAGACATGGGCCACACTGGACTACGGTGGTGTTCTCTTCCTTGGGGCAGAAAACCCAAAGGAGCCTAGAGGACCCTTGAGCCAAGAGGAGCAGAGGAGCTAAGTCACCCGTACCAATTATTCTTCCCAAATTAATCCATCAGGTCAGCCGCACCACCTGCCCAAGGGCAGAGAGATCTGGGGACGTGCCCAGAGGAAAATTGCTCAATGTAGAAACCCAAAGTCAGGGCCGGCCCGGTGGCACAGCAGTTGAGTTCGTGCGGTCCACTTCGGCAGCCTGGGGTTCGCCAGTTCGGATGCACCTATGCACCACTCATCAAACCATGCTATGGCAGGCGTCCCACATATAAAGTAGAGGAAGATGGGCACAGATGTTAGCTCAGGGCCAATCTTCCCCCAAAAAAGAAAAAAAAAACAAGGAATCCAAAGTGGGAAAGGCCTTTTCCCAGAACAGATCTCTGCAGCCTTAATTTGCTCTTTGCTCCTTCCATTTCTAGACCTGGCTGCAGGATGACCTCTGGAGCCCGAAGCATGCTCTTCTGAAAATATCCTCACTGGGCGGAACTCTGCCCTTTGAAACTGGATTTAGTGTTTGGAACCAGGCAGAAGATACCTGGGAGGGGCTCAAAATGAGAATCATTTGGGGCAAAAAATAGAATGTATCTGTTAAGTCCTTAGGAATGTCAAGTTGGAGTTAAAAGTCCGAGAGATTCATTGGAGGGTGATGGCTATGAAAACAAAAGTGGGACAGGAGTACAAGGTAAGCCTTCAGACCGTGACGCAGGTCTGCCATCTGTGAAAGAAGAGGCAGAAGGAAGGAGGGTTGAGTAGGAAGAGCTGTGTTGCAGCTCTGAGAAGACCGGGAGCTGCAGTGCAAAGGTTTCCCATATAGGAGTCGCCCTGGGGCAGACGGCAGACATGGCCGTGCTCAATCATGGCCAAGGCTTCCGTGGAAGATCACAGCCTCAGCTAGAAAGCGAGGGCAGACCCCGGAGGCGCTGCGCTCTGTGTGCAGCTGATCAGCAAGTTCCTTATCGAAGGGAGCTCTGAGCAGCACACCGCCACGGCTGACACACCGACGCTGGAGGCAGTTCTGACTGGTTGGTGGACTCCTCGAGGACAGAGACCAGACCTGCTTCACTTCTGCATTCTTTATCCAGGCAAAGGGTCCTTACCCAGGGCACACGGACGGTCTGATGGATGAATGAGTGTGTGTGTTCAAGTGTGCCTGTGACTCCTGTGAAAGAAACAATCTGATTCCTAGGAACCCCTTCTCTTACTTGTTTTAATTGTCAGTCTTACGGAGTCCCACCCCGACACGTTTGAGGAGATAATGCAATTCAGTTTACAGTTAATCCCTGCCTCTTGAGAATGCTCACTACCTGTCCTTCCCCGAGCCAAGCACTTATTTGCAGTATCTGATTTAATGCTCCCAACAAACCTATGGGATAGACACTAACATCCCCCACGTCACCACTGAGGGCGCTAAGGCTTACAGATATTGCTCATTCACGCAAGATCGCAGAGCCATGAAGTGGAGGAACTGGAGACCACTGTCCTCTGGACCTCTCTCCACCTTCAGAGCCGAAGCCATTCCGCTAACACGTCAGACGCTTTTGGTGGCCTACAGTCATTTCTTCTTCTTCCTTCTAATTGAATCCTGGTTTCATCTAGGCTTCAAAACCAGTTGGTCTAAACCCATCACAACAATCTTCTTCCCTTTTGCCAGTGATTACCCTGGAGGGGGACGTGTAACCCAGTTCTAACTGATGGGATGGAAGGGAGGTTTTTTGACAGACTTTTGGGAAAGATTTTCCTTCCTAATAAAAAAAAAAGAAACTTAGGGAGGAGAAGCCCTGCCCGCTTTGAACTACTTTTAACAATTTCTTGCAAGGCAGATCTACTGGCAACAAATTCCCTCAGTTTTTCTTTGCCTGGGAAAGTCTCTATTTTTCTCCTTCACTTTTGAAGGATGATTTCACAGCGTACAGAATTCTAGTTTGACGGTTTTTTTCTCTTAACCCTTGAAATATTTCCCTCCACTCTCTTCTTGTTTGCGTGATTTCTGAGGAGAAATCAGAAGTAATTCTTATCATTGCTCCTTTATAGATAAGGCTTTTTTTTTCCCTCTGGTATTTTTCAGGATTTTTTCTCTCTCTTTGATTTTCTGTAGTTTGAAAATGGTATGCGTAGGTACAGTTTTTTGGGTTTTTTTTTTTTTTTTTTGGCGTTTATCCTGTTTGATGTTCTCTGAGTTACCTGCACCTCTGGCTTGGGGTCTGACATTAATTTGGGGAAATTCTCAGTCATTATTATTTCAAATATTTCTTCTATTCCTTTCTCTTTTTCTTCTCCTTATGGTATTCTCATAATATGTGTACGTTATATCTTTTGTAGTTGCCCCACAGTTCTTGCATATTCTGTTCTGCTTTTTTTTCCCCCAGTCTTTTTTCTCTTTGCTTTTCAGTTTTGGAGGTTTCTATTGAGATATTTCAAGCTCAGAGATTCTCTCCTCAGTCATATCCAGTCTACTAATAAGCTCATCAAAGGCACTCTTTGTTTCTCTGAAAGTGTCTTGGGGGCCAGCCTAGTGGAGCACCACACATTACTCTTCAGCGGCCCGGGGTTCACCGGTTCGGATCCCGGGTGCGGACATGGCACCGCTTGGCAAGCCATGCTGTGGTAGGCGTCCCACATATAAAGTAGAGGAAGATGGGCATGGATGTTAGCTCAGGGCCAGTCTTCCTCAGCAAAAAGAGGAGGATTGGCATCAGATGTTAGCTCAGGGCTAATCTTCCTGGAAAAAAAAAAGTGTTTTTGATCTTCTGCATTTCTTTTGTGTTTTTTCTTAGGATTTCCATGTCTCTGCTTACATTACCCATCTGCTCTTGCATGCTGTGTGCTTTATCCATTAGAGCCCTTAGCATATTAATCATAGTTGTTTTAAATTTCTGGTCTGATGATTTCAACATTCCTGCCTTATCTGAGTCTGGTTTTGATGCTTGTTCTTTCTCTTTAAACTGTGTCTTTTTGCCTTTTAGTATGTCTTGTGATTTTTTCTTGATAGCCAGATGTGATACACTGGGTAAAATGAGCTGCCATAAGGAAGCTTTAGTAATGTGGTGGTAAGGTAAGGGGGAGCGGAAGCATTCTCTAGTCCTGCGATTAGGTCTGTCTTCAGCGAGCCCCTGCCTCTGACTCTGAACTTTACACGTGCGTCTCAGTGCCTCCTCGTCCTCCGCAGGAGACAGGATGGCTGGAGTGTGCTGGAGTTGTGCATGTCCTCCCTCCCACCTGGAAGGCTAGAGAGGCTGACGTTGGGTGTTTCCCTTCCTCCAGGTCAGTTAGGCTCTGACAAAACCGCAGCAGATTAGGCTCTGGTTAAGCAGTTTCTCCTGAAGGCAACCTTGTTAAGAAGAGCAGAATGCTCTGGCCTGTTTCAAGATAGTTGTTTTTCCTCTCCTCCTGCCTGAAGCATGAGAGAATTTCTCTTTGATTTTCACTGGGAGAACCTGATAGGGCCCCTGGAGGTAAAACTCCCAGAAGTGTTGCGGCTTCCCTATGATTGGGTCCCCCTGGAGTTTTTTACTCTGACTTGTGCACCCTGAACCTCCAGTAGTGCATCAATCACAGTCCAGGTGTCCCTACCCCAGCACTGGTTCCCACTGAGTTTCTGCTCCCAGAAGCTGTGATTCTCTGTATTCACTGGTCAGTCTCGCCAATTTGGGAGGCAGCAGTTTGCACTCTGACCTCACTTCTCTTACAGATCTAAGAAGAGCTGTTGGTTTTTCAGTTCAACTTTTTACTTGTTCTTGGGATGGAATCCCAAGCTCCGTACATGCCAGACAGGAAGCCAGAAGTCTGTTCTAAGCACTTTACAGGTGTTTATTTAATTCTTCCAACAATCCTTTGAGGAAAGAACTGATATATATATATATGAGGAAGATTGTCCCTGAGCTAACATCTGTGCCCATATTCGTCTACTTTATGTGGGACGCCGCCACAGCATGGCTTGATGAGTGGAGCTACGTCTGCGCCCAGGATCTGAACCTGCACATCCCAGGCTGCGAAGCGGAATGTGTGAACTTAACCACTACACCACCCGGCTGGCCCTAGAAAGGACAAATCTGATCTTCATTTCACAGATGAGGGAACTGAGGCTTAGAGAGTTAATTAGTCACAGGAGAGTTAGTAAATGGCAGCCCTGGATCCCAGGTGGACTGGCTCCAGGGCCTAGCCTCTATGTTATACAGTGCTGCCTACACAAATTCCAAACAAGTGTCCAGTGATAAATGCCATCACAGGTTGACAAAGAGAAAGGGAGGTAAACGATGCAGAAACTCGAGGACGCATGTCTCTGTCAGGGCACGCAGCCCTGGAGAGGAATTCTCAGATGCCTCCTCCCAGCCTGCTTTCCTGCAACAGCTTAGTTATTGGCTCTCTCATTCCCGTACCGAGTGCCACCAGCAGGGGACCTAAGAGTCCCTCTTTCCACAGCAGCCTCTCCATTGGCCCTGGTTCTAGCTCGAGGCCGCTCCTCCTCCCAACCTTGGTCACACCTACCTGGGAAGGTAGCCTCAAACGCCTGGATTCAGTCAGCATCTCCTGGAGCCTGCCCAGTAGCAGGGGCTCCTCCTGCCATTATGTCATTTCTCCCCCCAACAACCTTCGAAGGCAGACATTATTTACCCTCCTTGTACCGATGAAGAAACAAAGGCTTAGAGCAAGTTCTCTCCATTCTTTGCTCTCATTCAAGTCTTCACAGACCTTTGTGATCTCCTTCAGTACTTTATTGCAGTCATTTCTTTATCTGTCAATGGTTGACAACTTGTAGGGTAGAAACATAGGCAAATGTACATACAAATGATTTATTGGTATCACATTATAATACATGACATGTTCAGTGACATTACATGATAAGTTCAACGTGTCTGAATTATTGCACAGCATAATTTATTGTGCTGTGCAAAACTGCGATGAAATTGGAGTGTTAACGCAGCGATTCCATTAATCCTGCACACTGCCTCAAATGATCTGTCTCTGATTTTCACTGAATAAACCGGTACCCTTAGCGTGCCTCAGAAGATATAATCAAGGGACATCAGTATGGAACAAAATAAAATAATATTACTTATGTATTCCAACTTTATGGCCACTTTGTAGTAAATTAGATGTCTCTCCTGTAAAATAAGAAATTTTAAATATATAGACACATTTATTAAGATATTTTATGCAAATATATTCATGGTATAAAAATTCCCTAAACATATAAGCATACAAGAAAATGAAAAAATAGTTCTTCTTCCTCACTCCTCTTCCACTGCTCTCCCCAGAGGACTCACGAGCTGTCACTTTGGAACGTGCCCTTCCCAGTGCTCCTAAGCCCTTGAGAAGTGACAGTAGGGTGCCTCCTGCTGTTCCATGGTGGGAATTACAGGCTTTTGTAAAATCATGTGACGGCCAGTGCTTCAGAGTGCACCCAGCCTTCTATTTAAACCTGAAATGCCCGTGGAGACTGGGGGCATCACTCTACACAAAGATTTTGGTATTTTCATATATGACATTGGCCATCCAGCTCACCTGATCCTGGAAGATGTGACTTGCCAGGGTCACCACGCCATTAAATTGCACAGCCAAGATTTCGCTGAATCAGAGATGACTAATGAGCCCCTATTATGACCAGGTTCTAGGGATTCAGCACAGATGATCTGTGCTTTCTGGGAGTTTTTTGTCATGAGGAGGCAGAGGTAGGGGGGTGGACGTGGGAAGATGGATAATAAATGAGTAATCAAATAAATACAAAGTATAAATTCAAGTAATGATTAGTGCACTGATGAATAAGATTCAGGATGGGGGTCTGTGTTGGGGAGGGAGGGGTAGGCAGACCCTCCGACAGAGGGTTGTGGGTAGCACCCTAACATGAACGAGGAGGGAGAGTCATGTGAAGACCCAAAGGAGTTCCAGAAACAGCCAGGCCAAGGCCCGAGGCAGGAGTGTGCCAGGTGTGTACACAGAACATAAAGGCAGCGATGCTCCTGAGTGGTGGGGCGAGAGTAATTGAATTAAGATAGAGAGGTGGGGGAGGGAGAACAGACTCCCTAGGGCCGTGTAGGCCACTGTAAGGACTTGAGCTTCTATCCTGAATGCGATGGGGAGCCCCGGAGGGTTTCAAGCAAAGAAGCGACAGGATCTGACTTGTGTTTTTTTCTTTTTTGAGGAAGACTGGCCCTGAGCTAACATCCGTGCCCATCTTCCTCCATTTTATATGTGGGATGCCTGCCACAGCATGGCTTGACAAGCAATGCTAGGTCCACGCTGGGGATCAAAACCGACAAACCCCAGGCTGCCAGAGTACAGCGCGCAAACTTAACCACTATGTCATCGGTCCAGCCCCTGACTTGTGTTTTAAAAGAAACCCTTTGGCTGTTGCACGGAGCCCAGCGAGGAGGCTAGTGAACCCACCCAGGTAAGAGGTGATAGTGGCTCGGACCAGGGTGGTAGCAACGGATGGGGTGAGAAGAAGGGAGAAGGCAGAACCCACCGGAAGACTGGAGGGATTGGATGTGGGATGTGAAGAAAGGAGGCAGGCAACTGACGCCAACACCCGCCAGCCTGAGCAATCTGCTGATTCCAGATCTCACAGAGCACAGCTCTTTTGTTCCTGCACCAGGTGACCCCTGGGGGAATGTCAAGTGGGGAGCTCTTAACCTCCCTCTCCAGGCTCACTCCGACCCCCTAGCCACTGTGCTGGGACCCTGACCTAAGCCCAGGGAGCATCTTCTTTGGTCGAGTCCCAGGTGCTTAGGGCTCCACACCAGTCCTGCAAGGAGGAGGAGTTTTCAGAGGAAAAGGAAGACTTGTGGTCCAGCTGGGAGGCCGGGGCAATCAGGGAGGACTTCTCAGATGAGTTGGCCTTGAAGGATGTTAGGACTTCCTCATGTTCAGGCAGGGGGCCTCGCACCCTGGCGTAGGGAGACATGAGGAGGGGCAATGTGTTGCCAAACCTGAGAGACAGGAGGCTTTAGAGGCAGGTGGATGAGGACTGGGGAAAGCCGGACACTGACTGACCAGAGTTAATTTCGGTTTACCGGGGCGGAACAGGGGGAGGGGCCCTGTGGCAGATAAGATTTTCCAAAAATGGCCGTAGTAATAGTTCTGATTCCATCTGCTCTTCCAGACTCAATCAAACGGTGGAGTCTAATGTCCTCCTTTCCCAAAGGTTGTCCTCTGAGTCTGTCTTGATGAACAGAAGGCAGCAGAAGCGATGCTACATGACTTCTGATAAATCATGAAGGACCACATGGCTTCCGCCAGCTCTATCTCTCAGGACACTCACCTTTGGAACCCAGCCTCTGTTTTGTGAGGATGCCCAGGCCACACGGAGAGGCCTCATGTAGGTGTAGCCGGAAGCCCAGCTGAGATTCCCGCCACCAGCCAGAATCAACCGCCAGCCAGGGGAGTAAATGAGCCTTCAGGAGGCTTCAGCCCCAGGCGTTGAGTTATCCTCGGCCCTCAAGTCTTCGAGCTGAGGCCCTGGACGTCGTGGCACAGCGGCAAGCCGTCCTCACCATGCCCTGTCTGAAATCGTCTCTCATAAGAACAATAAATGGATGTTTTACACCACTAAGTTTGGGGATAGTTTGTTATGCATCAATGGTAACTGGAACAAAGTCCAACACGTGTCAGCCTGGTGAATAATTTCCCAGCGTCATTTATGTCTCCCTATTATTTCCAGGGTTATCAATGTCTAAGTAGGCATTATGCACAGGCATTAAAGCCAATTGCATAGACTTTTATCTGAATATTATTTTATTGTTGTTCCCCACTGGGCTTGGCTGGTGCCTGTTTGTTGGGGAGGCCGGCACCCTCCCCACACAGGGCAGGGACAACTCTTGTGACTCTGTTTGAGAATAGAATTTTCTCATCATCATGCTCTCTCACGGCCAATGATGTGTCTGCTCATGATGAATGAAGAGAACTGGGAGACTCCAGGTGACTCTGGAGGAAGGAATGTGACCTGAGGTAAGGGGCTTCTCTGGCCATCTGGTGACTCCCAGAGCCTTATCCCAAAACAAGCCTCTTTAACCCTCCATGCATCCATCAGTCATCTGGGCATCCATTAGTCATCTGGGCATCCATCAGTCAATCACAAGTATCTTGAACACCTGCCATGTGTCAGGCATTGCACTGCACACATGAGAACACAATGGTCCATGGCCTCATGGAGTTTACACCCTAATAGGGAGCCAGACAGAAGCAGGTAAACAAATAAAATACTGATAGCTTGTGCTAAGTGTGATGAAGGAAAGACACAGGC
This sequence comes from Equus quagga, assembly GCF_021613505.1. Lineage (NCBI taxonomy): Eukaryota > Metazoa > Chordata > Mammalia > Perissodactyla > Equidae > Equus > Equus quagga. The sequence goes on along the minus strand of NC_060278.1, from coordinate 82,312,757 downwards.
GTTGTCCTGGGGAAAAACAGGCTACCTTCCCCTCGGCCAGAGAAGGTCTCCCTGAGGAGTTGCCTTTCAGCTGAGACCTGAAGGAGCCAAGCATGGTAGACCTTCTGCAAACAATGGAAACTGACTCCGGCTGAATCAAGGAGAGGGAAATATTGAAAGGACATCAAGGAATTCACAGACTAAGCAGAAAATTTGGAGGACCAGGCTTAGAAAGTGGGCAGGAGCAAAGGGTGGCCACGCAGCCAGCATCACAGTAAAATTTCATCACAAAACCCCTCAAGTGAGAACATTGGTGCTTGATCTGAGAATAATATGGCAATCCATTTTGGCCTCTAGGGCCATCAACATTGTCCTCCAGAATGGGGTTCTCATTGTTCCCATTTCTTCTTCCCACTGGCTCCCAATTTAAAATTCTAGGTGAGAACACATGCTTGGCTGTGCTTAAGTCACATGACTGTACTCTTGTTGCAGCAAAGTCTGGGAGCTTTGGACAAGATGTCTGGATCTGCAGCAGCCATCTGGCAATTACAAAGCAACAAGCATGAAGAAGAAAAGCAGAACAGAAAACTTGAAAGAACTAGGCCCTTGATGGCACCACTGAGCTGCTACACCAGTCTTAAGACTGTCTAATTCTAGGCGTTTTATTAAATAAAGTTCTTTAGAATTTATGGGGCTGGCCCGGTGGCTGAGTGGTTAAGTTCGCGCACTCTGCTTCGGCGGCCCAGGATTTCACCAGTTCGGATCCTGGGCGCGGACATGGCACCACTCACAAGGCCATGTTGAGGCAGCATCCCACATGCCACAACTAGAAGGATCCACAACTAAAATACACAACTATGTACTGGGGGGATTTGAGGAGAAAAATCAGGAAAAGAAAAGATTGGCAACAGTTGTTGGCTCAGGTGCCAATCTTAAAACAAAAATAAAGAATTTAAGCCACTATTGTCAGAGATTCTATTACTTGCAGCAAAAGCATTTTTAATCGTTCTAAAAGGAAAGAGACACATGCTCAAGTAATTTTCATCTAAAGCGACTACTGTGCTCTACTTGGTGGAGTGGGGAGGGCAGTAAGGTTTCTCAAACTTTTATGCAAATCAGGATCAACAAGGGGTGCTTGTTAAAATGCAGATTCCCACAGCCCATCCCCCAAACTTGCTGGCTCAATATCACGAGGCGTAAGCATCTTTGTGGCATCCAGATGCACCTGATGGAGGCAGCCCATTGAACACACTTGATCAATTCTGCCAACACGGGCGCCCTGGTTTAGAGGAGCATGGGAACAGGCAAACCCAAGTCTGCTCAATTTTCTTACTCCTCTTCTCTGAGTCTCACTTCTCATCTGCGAAACTCAATGTGATAATGCATGTCAAGTGGCTAACAGTGCCTGGACACAGAAACAATATAAATAATATTATTTAGTGCACCAGACTGCCTAGGGATCCTGGCTCTGCCTCTGAACCAACTGTATGACTTTGGACCAATTCCTACTCTCTGTGCCTCAGTTTCCTCATTTGTACAATGCAGTCAATGGCACCCACCTCACAGAGTTGTGATGATCAGTGAGTTAACCATGTTGAGTGCTCAGAACAGTGTCTGGCAGAGAGTAAGTGTTCAGTAAAGGTCAGCTTTAACTACTATTGCCAGGGTCAAGCACTGGTCAAAGCACTGTCTTAGTCAGAGAGGCTCCCCACCACCACCCCACGGCACCGGGTGTGAGAGTACCAGGGAGGACCCCATCATCCTGCATGGAGGTCGTTGGGAGGACTTTTGAAGGAGGCAAGAATTGATTTCCCCTTTGGTCAGAAGTGGTCTAATCAGGGCTGAGTCCGTGGCGCTGGGGAGAGACGGAGGCTGAGGCTCAGCTCAGAGCTCTGAGGGTCTGCCTGGAGCAGAGCTGAGGCCTCTTCTCTGGGAAATCACAGGGACAGAGACTGAGAGCCGTGGCCTGCGTGTTAAGGAAAGAACGAAGGATGCTGAGGGCTGGGGACAGCCTGCTGCAATCTTAAAGACAACCCACAGAGGGAGACGTAGACCAGAATCAGCCTCCAGAATACGGCAACTAGCAAACGCCAAGCTTGGGCAACTAGATGATTTCAAAGTGTGGTCAAGATTGAGAAACGAGCAGCTGGGGAGCGTGTTCTGACTGCATGTATTAATCCAGCATGGGAGGGGGACAGAGAGGGAGGTGGAACATAAATGTGTATCTAACACTCCAAATTCCTTTAGCCTCATCTGTCACCTGTCCCAGTCACTACTGCAGGAACTGACTCTGGCATCCGACAGTACTTTCCCTTGTACCTCCACTGTAACTTTCATCCCCTGCCCATGACTTTCCTTCAGATGCTAAGGACCCAGCTCAGCATCCACTGAGCTGTATACTTAAAAATAGTTAAAATGGTAAATTTTATGTTATGTATATTTTACCACAATTTTTAAAAATAAATAATTTTTTAAAAAACAGTATGAAACAATAACTGTAAAACTATGTTGATGTGTTCATAATGTATAAAGATGTAATTTGTACGACAATAATTACACACAGGATTGGGGAAGAAATGGAGTTATATTAAAGTTTCTGTATACAATTCACATTAAGTTAATATTAATCCAAACTAGATTGTTTTAAGTTAAGATGCTAATTGTAACCCTAGGGCAATCACTAAGAAAATAACTTAAAAATTACAGTGAAAGAAACAAGGAAATTAAAATGGTATAGTAGAAAATACCCACTTAACACAAGAGAAGTCAGTAATAGAGGAACAAAGACATAAGACAGAAAACAAACAGCAAAGTGGCAGGTGTAAGTCCTATCATAATGGTAATGACATTAAATGTAAATGGGTTAAACTCCAGTTAAAAGGCAGAGGTTGGCAGAATGAATACTAAAGAAAAAAATAACACCAAATTATACACTATCTACAAGAGACACTTTCGATTCAAAGACACAAATATGTTGCAAGTTAAAGGATGGAAAAATATACACCATGCAAACATAGTCAAAAGAGAGCTGGAGTGGCTATACTAATATTAAACAAAATAGACTTTAAGACAAAAATTCTTACTAGAGACAAAATAATGCATGTTCCTGGGGCAGGATCTCCCTAGAAAAAGCCCAGAAATATACATGCTTACCTTCACTCCAGAAGGGCCTCAAGAACGCTGATGTTTAAGAACCATTGGTGAATGTAGTCGGCCCTCGGAGCATTTAATTTAACCCATACTTCATTTTAAGTGTTTGAATTCATTGCTGACATTTAAAAATCAGGAAACTGACATGACGTTCAAACTTGCTGCTTCTCTGGAAAAGTCTGGCCACCCTGGGTCTGCATTTCTGCCTGATAAACATCGGCTCCAGCTGATGCCAGCTTCCTTTTTAGATGGGTCTGTTGGCCAGTTCTCCATAGTTCCCACTTGGAAGAGACTTGGAGTGTGGCCAGGCCAACGCTTCCCTCCACCTTACTGTCCAATCTCACTTCATAGATGGTGAAACAGACCTAGCAAGGCAAGAGGCTTGCCAAGGGCCACACGGGGAGGCTCAGGCAGGAGCAGTTGTATGGCTCCTAGTCACCACCCCCCTCCACAGCACTAGCTTGTCTTACCAATAGAAGCAGAAATGCTGCCTTTGAATTCTTAACCCCAAGTCGTGCTAATGGGGGCCCTCCTTCACCCTTCCCTCTTGCCTGGGATCTGCAGGTACTTTTCCCCCTATCAAAACCATTTCAGGAGAGCCCAACAATCACAGTAACCTTGAGAGTTGTATGGATGACAGCAACTCAGGGAAGGTACTCTCAGGGGCACCTGCACCTTAACAGAGATCCAGTGTGAGTTGAATGAGTGATTAAGATTCGAATGCTGGAATTTCAGGCACCTGCCAGGGAATTGGGGCGATACATTCAGATGTATATTGGGGAGGGAGGCACATGGTGAATCTTCCCACTAGAGCTGAAATTGAAATCAGACTATAAAGAGACGTGTCTTTCAAATGATTCCAGCTGCAAAACTCTTTCTTCAAATCAAACAACTAATGAGATTTTAATATATATATAAAGTAATCAGGGAAGTTCTGTGATTTGGTGGAAATGGGAGCTAGAGGCTGGGTTCACTCCACTTTCTCTTGTAGTAGACACTTGTGATGGACTGTGCCTTCCTCCCAGCACAGTAGGGTAGAGAGCCCCAGGCACCTGTGTCAGGGTCCCATAGCAAATGCATGCCGTGGCATGTCTCTGCTCTGCTTCCAGATAAGCTTCAGAAGGCTGCTCAGCCATGCGCAGGCACGTTCCAGAAGTGTGGGGGAGTTAACACCTCTGGAAGTGACTCACCAGAGTGGAGACTGGAATCAGCCCTACCATCCTTTGGAGAGAGAGTTCTAAGGAATGTTCCACACAGTTCTTCAGAGGGCCCAGCAGGGTTAAGACCCAGTTGCCCATAGTAATTGTCTTAGTCTCTTCAGGTTGCTATAACCAAGTACCAAAGACTGAACGACTTAGAAACAACAGAAATCCTTTTCTCACAGTTCTGGAGGCTGGAAGTCTGAGGTCAAGGTGCCAGTATGGTCAGGTTCTGGTAAGGGCTCTCTTCCAGGTTGCGGACTACTGACTTCATGTCATGTCATGTCCTCACATGGCAGAGTGAGGAAGCTCTCTTGGGTCTTTTTTATAAAGGCACTAATCCCTTTCATAAGTGCTCCACCCTCATGACCTAATCACCTCCCAGTGGGCACCTCCTAATGCTATCATATTGGGGGCTCAGATTTCAAGTGGTGAATTTTGGGTGGGACACAAACATTCAGTCTACTGCAGTAATGCACTTATTAACCCTCACTTTATTGAGTTCCTTCCTTCCACGTCACTGTTAATGCTCCTTCACGTCTGGCTCCTTGGATCACCGCCCAGATCTGTGGGCACCCAAGGCCTTGCCTCAAGTTCTGCTTTCAGGGGAATCCCAACTAAGACGGCCCTCATCATTGCCCCCAACACGCCTCCCCAGACACCTGCCAGGGCTCCTCCGTGTGGTGACAACCACTGCCCTAAACTTCTCTGGACTCCGGGCTTCTTGACTACTGTGGCCTTGCCCCTTCGCCTCCAAGATGCCATCTGGACTCAGGAGAAAGTAGTTAAAAGGAAAAGATCAATATAATTGACTTCATACAACATTTAAGATTCTTTATGTAGAAGAGCACAATAAACAGCCTTGGTGCCTGGAAACAGGAGTTGAGAGACGGGAGAAGTAGCGGGGAGAGAGCCCCAGACTTCCGGCTGGGGTTAGAGGAGGGGAAGTGACGCCATCAGAGCAACTTGGAGGAGACGAAAAGATTGCTTTTGGCCGTGTGCTTTCGGTCCTGAGGGCTATCCTGGTGGAGTTTCCAGTCAACGTTGGTTATCGGTCTCTGGAATTCAGGAGAGAGATTTGAAAGACATCAAACTGTAAGTGATGTTCAAAGTCACGGGAATGGGTGAGATCGCTCAAGGTGAATGTTTAGAGCAGAAAAAAGCTTAAGAATCACTCTTTTAAAACAACCATGGTGGGGCCGGCCCTGTGGCTAAGTGGTTAAGTTCACACGCTCCACTTCAGTGGCCCAAGGTTTCGCTGGTTTGAATCCTGGGCACAGACCTGGCACCGCTCATCAAGCCAGGCTGAGGCAGCGTCCCACATGCCACAACCAGAAGGACCTACAACTAGAATATACAACTATGTAGTGGGGGTGCTTTGGGGAGAAAAAAGAACATTGGCAACAGATGTTAGCTCAGGTGCCAATCTCTAACAAACAAACAAAATAAAATAAAACAACCATGGTGATTTCTGAAGGGTGGGGTTTTAGCGGTAGTGGAATGAAGGGACTTTTAGTTTAGTTTTTTACACTTTTTTCGGGTTTATTATTACAAATATTATTTGTATTTATTTTTTATGTTTTGTATTTGTATTTCTTTGTACTTTATTAGTATGAATAATTCAACTTTTTATTACAAATAAAATTGTGCGATATTTAACACATACATTGGGGTGATTTGATGCACATACAAATCATGAAACGATCCCCCCATGTACTTAGTGAAGACATTCATCACCACATATTTCCCTCTCCTTTGTTGGTGAGAACATTTAAGTTCTACCCTCTCAGCAAATCTCCATTATACAATACGTCATCAACTACAGTCGCCATGTTTTACATTAGATCCTCGGACCTTATTCATCCTATAGCTCAAAGAGTGTGCCCCTGACCAACCTCTCCCTCTTTCCCCACCTCCCGGCCTCAGGCAGCCACCATTCTCTCTGTTCTATGAGTCTGACTTTTTTTAATACACTTTTGATTGGTTGTTTTATCATATTTGTCTGTAGTAGTTGAGGGTAAGAGAAGAGAACCAAAGACAGGGTCATGGAGACCCCATGCTGTGCCTGCTGGCTGCTCCTCCTGACACCCTCTCAGCGCCTGTTGGAGGGGCCAGCTCCCAACACGTGCCCCAGCCCAGGGGGCAGGCTCATCCCATCCTCTGGACGTTAAGGATACCAGGCCTGCCCAGCATCCCAGACGTCGCATGCCATTGGCTGTGCTCAAGGGAGCCAAAGAGGGTTTATTTGTTCTCTATAGTCACCCCCTGAGCATTGCCAAGTGCGCCTGGGCTGTTTCGGAGGGCAGTTGCCCTGGTTGGGCATCAGCCTGCCCTCCTGCTGAAGAATGCCACCTATAAAACTCAGGACGAGACGCCAACCCACCAAAGGCTCCGGCCACCAGAAACTCCCAAAGGCTGGGAGGAAAGGCCTCACCTGTGGTCCTGGTGGGGAGCCAGGGCCAGAACACAGAGATGGAAGAGATCGGGGCAAAGTGGGAGTGGGGTCGACACAACTCCCCATCTCCCCATCCTGCCACAACCAACGCAAGCATGGTCCTTGGCCAAAATACCCCATCTCTGAGCGTCAGTTCCTCACATCTGTAAAATGGAAAAAATTATACACATATTTCAGCCTCTTGGAGCAAAAAAAAACAAAAATTGAAATTTTTTGTCAATTGTTATGTGCTGAACACACTACCAAGGAATTGTTATTATCACTCTGACTGTTGTCACCTGAAATGGCCTGCTCCCAAGCACGTTCCATGAAGTCTCAGAGAAGATGGGCCTGAAGACCACCTATTTACGAATCCCAATTTCTGTCAATTGTGAACCATCTTCCCGATTTTTACCTTTTCCTGAGAGGACTGCTTCTACCGTTCACTTAATACTTTTCTTTAAACAGCTGTGCCCTTTTTCTTAGCATCGTCCTAAGCAAGCTAAGAGTTTGATGGAAGACCTTGCTGCAGTGGAAGCTGGATGAACCCTGAACTGACACCGTCCCTCATTCTCCCGGGAACACCCCGCCATCTTCCTCATGTCTCTCTCAAAAACATGTAGAGGAGAAATAAAATAAAAATAAAGTCTGTTTTTCCTAATCTACTCACTAAACGGTGAGACTAGAAAAAAATGCTAAAAAGCATTTTTATTTTTTAATCACTGTTTGATTTACATGCCCGTTAGGCATGCCCCTAGCATTTGTCAGCTGGGGCAATAATAGAAATAGAGGCCCACAAATTGTGTGTGTAAATGTCTAAAAGTCAAAAATCAAGTTAATAGGCTGCTAAAAATATGCATTCTCTCCCCCAGGCTTGGCAAACACATCTTCAAAATGACCTAAAGGGGCCAGCCCAGTGGCACTGCAGTTGAGTTTGCACGTTCCACTTTGGCCACCTGGGGTTCTCTGGTTCGGATCCCGGGTGTGGACATGGCACCACTTGTCAAGCCATGCTGTGGCAGGCGTCCCACATATAAAGTAGAGGATGATGGGCACGGATCTTATCTCAGGGCCAGTCTTCCTCAGCAAAAAGAAGAGGATTGGCAGCAGATGTTAGCTCAGGGCTCATCTTCCTCAACAACAACAAAAAAAAGACCTAGAAATATTATGTAACCTTAAAAAGGAAGGAAATTCTGACACATGCGACAACACGGATGAACCTTTAAGGAGGACATTATGCTAAGTGAAATAAGCCAGTCACAAAAAGACGAATACCGTATGATTCCACTTGTATGAAGTACCGAGAGTAGTCAAAATTACAGAAAGGGCAAGTAGAATTGTGGTTGCCAGGGCTGGGGCGTGAGGGCATAGGGAGTCAGTGTTCAATGGGTACAGAGCTGCAGTTTTACAAGATGAAAAGAATTATGGAGCTGGATGGTGTTGATGGTCGCACAACATTGTGACCGTATTTAATACCACTGAACCGTAGACTTGAAATTAGTTCAGACGGTAAATTTTATGTTGTGTGTATTTTGCCACGAAAAACAAATTTATAAACAATAACAAAAAAACAATGACCTGGAAGATCAGGCGTGGATTTTAGACTCTTCTGATTTTGTGCCACAAATGATGGTGTAGAGAAAACAAGTCCCCAGCCCCTGGCCCTAAACCAGTTCCACCTTCCTTCCCACCGGGGCCCTGAGCCAGCCTTCAGCATGCAAAGGACCCCGCAGGACTCCCCGTCCAAACAAAGTGACGTAGACTTCAACTCTCTGTTTGTCCCCACTCGCTACAACTGTAAACCCTAGAAGTAACGCAAGAGGCAACTGAAGGAGAACCTTCCAGAGGAAAGATGGTAAGATGAAGGTGAACCGGCTGGAGACCCCAGGATAGAGGAAGAACACCACAGCAGGATGTCCTAGGTTCCCCGCCCAACAGAAGAAGGCGATCCATACCCAACCCCAGCGTAGTAACTGAAGGTGAGCCAGGTGGGCTCCTTCCTCCTCTGGATCCAATGGGGAGTCACTCCATCATCCCCAGGCAGACCCCAGCACTGGTAAGGGGGACCAATCCAGACCCCCACTGAAAACAGGCAGCCAGGGAAGCGCTAGCCTTCCCCCAGGGCCTGAGACTTCCCTCCCCACCCAGAGACACCAGGTGCTGGGCGGCGCTGGCAAGCAGGATCCTGCACAGTGAGCGCCAAGACGTCTCCAAACCCAGACGGTTTCACTGGAGAATTCCACCGAACATTAAAGAATAATTAGCACGAGTTTTGTGCATTCTCTTGCAGAAAACAGAAAAAAAGAACATTTCTCAATTTTTTTTTGGTCCCACCTTTATTCTGGTTTCTGTATCAGAGTAATATTGACTCCAAGTTGTCGTGTGTCTCAACAGTTCGTTCCTCTCTTTTGCTGAGTAGAATTCCATGGTGTGGACGCACCACAGTTTGTTAAACAACTCACTCGCTGAAGGACTGTTTGCTTTCCTCTTTGGAGGATCACAAATAAAGCCGTTATGGACGTTCGTGTACAGGTTTTTGTGTGAACATAAGTTTTCACGTCTCTGGGATAAATGCCAAAGAGCACAGTTACTGGGTCCTCTGGGAATTGCAGGTTTCATTTTATAAGAAACTATGAACCGTTTCCAGAGTGGCCGTCCCATCCACCTTCCCCCAGGGCGTGTGCGGGATTCAGGGTCTCCACATCCTCACCAGCGTTTGGAATGAAACATTGATGCGCACATCAACTTAGAAGAATTTTGTGCAATTATGATGTGTGGAAGAGAAAAAAAGCCAGTCCCAAGAGATTACCTACTTATGATCCTATTTATATAACGTTCTTGAAATGACAAAATTACGGAAATGGAAAACAGCTCAGTGCTGGTGGTGGTTAGAGACGGGGAGGAAGGTGCAGGAGGGAGGTTGGTGTGGTTATAAAAGAGCAACGGGAGGAGTCCATTATAGTGATGGGACATTCTGTATCTTGGCTATGGTGGTGGATATGCAAACCTACATAGGTGACACAAATTTGCTTTAAACTAAATACACACACACACACACACACACACACACACCAACATGAGTAAAATGGGAAACCTGAATCAGGTCCATGCATTGCATCAATGTCAGTATCTTGCCCGCAATTCTGTGCTATAGTTTTGTAAGATGTGACCATTAGGGGAAACTGGGTAAAGAGTACCTGGGATCTCTCTGTGTTATGTCTTATAACTGTGTCTGATTCTACAATTATATCAAAATTAAAAGTTTAATTTAAAAAAGACATCTCAGCCAACATCTTCCAGTGCCATCTGCACCCATCTGCCGACAGCCAGCCCTGGTTATTTCTCAGATCTAGGGGTGCACGCAGCAGTGTCCAGTCTGCCAACAAAAGGACTAAGCTGGGAAAGAGACCTGCTCAGGATTTAGATGAAGGCCTGGAGCTGTTTGCTCAGGGCATTCAGTGTTCCCAGAGTAAGGTCAAGATTAAAGATGGGGTCACAGGCTCCATGTGGTCACGGCCTCTTGGCTCCACAGAGTTCTCCCCCTGCGGGGAGGGACGAGATGCATGGCCCAGGTGTAAGGACAAATTAAATATCTTTATGAGATTTGTGTGAAAAACATCAGTCCAGCACTCCCTTTCCCCTAATTTCCCCCTCTCCAGTGGCAACTTCCTCCTCTTTTTGTGGCAGGCAGAGTTCTAAAATGACCACTGTGATGGTTAATTTTATGTGTCAACTTCTGGGCCAAAGGCTGCCCAGATATTTGGTCAAACATTATTCTGAGTGTTTCTGTGAGGGTGTTGTTGGGTGAGAGTAACATTTAAATTGATAGACTGAGTAAAGCAGATTGCCCTTCCTAATGTGGGTGGGCCTCATCCAATCAGTTGAAGGCCTGCATAGAACAAAAGGCTGACCCTCAAACTGACACTTCATCTCTTCTTGGGTCTCAAGCCTGCTGGCCTTCAGACTGAAATCAGTCATCAGTTCTCCTGTGTCTCCAACTTGCCAACCCACACCTTGAGATTTGTCAGCCTCCATAATTGCATGAGCCAATTCTTTATAATAAATCTCTATCTATCTATCTATCTATCTATCTATCTATCTATCTTTTATTGATTCTGTTTTTCTGGAGAACCCTGACTTAACATAATCACCAGTGACCCTTGCCCTGATAAAATCCCCTTCCCTTGGAGTGTGGATAGAAACTGAGTGTGGTATCACTCCCATGATTCTGTTACAAAAGGGAGATTATTCTGGGTGGGCCTGACCTAAACAGGTGAGACCTTTGAAAGCAAAGAGTTTTCTCTGCCTGGCCACAGAAGAGGAAATGAGAAAGACCTGCTCCGGCTGGCCTGTGGGGCCATGTGGCAAGTAACTCTGGATGGCTTCTAGGAGCTGAGAACAGTCCCTAGCTGACAGCGAGCAAGAAGACAAGGACCACAGCCCTACAACTGCGGGATTCTGCCAAGAAGTTGAATGAGTTTGGAAGAGAACCCCAATCCTCAGACGGGAGAGCGGCCCTGGCTGACGCTTCACTTTAGCCCTGTGAGAACCTGGTTCAACCAGCCTAGACTTAGAGAAACCGAAATAATAGATGGGTGGGTTTTTCCATTTTGTTTTTTCGGTTGTTTTCAGAAATAGTTTTATTTCACATATACAAGGTCATAATTTCTGGGTATTCCTCCCCATGCTGGAGAATATAGACATGTTGTATTTGGTTACTACTCACCTCAAAGGGGCCCAGAACATTTTCAAAGGACACTAGTAAACACACCCTTTCCTCCACTCTTTAAAGTCAAGTGCACTACTCCAACTTTTTGGAATGGAATTAAACAGAAAAAAAGAATGGAACAGCCAAAAGAAAAAGAAAAAGAAGAAATAAAGTAAGGTTATTTTTTTAATTAATTTTTTAGTGAGGTAACATTGGTTTATAACATTATATCAATTTCAGGTGTACATCATTATATTTCAACTTCCGTATAGACTATGTCGTGTTCACCACAAGTCGGGTTGCCATCCAAAAATTCAGTTACAGCTCTTCCTCATGGTAGGTTCTCTTCACCAGCTTAGCGGGCCACTGCACACATGAACCCAGAACTATACTGTACAGTTAGATTGTATAGGGGTGTTTCAAGTCAGGTGAAATTCACGTAAACATAAAATTAACCACTTTAATTTAACAATTCAGTGGCATTCAGTATGTCTACAATATTGTGCAACCATCACCTCTACACAGCGCTGACACATTTTCTCCACCCAAAACAGGAACCACACACCCATGGAGCAGTCCCCCTCCACTCAGCCCTTGGCAACCATCAATCCTCTTTCTGTCTCTCTGGCTTTACCCATTCTGGATGTTTCATATGAAAGGAACTATACAGTATGGGACATTTCGTGTCTACGTCTTTCCCTTAGCATAATGTCTTCAAGGCTCATCCACGTCGTAGCATGTGTCAATACTTCATTCCCTTTTATGGCTGAGTATTATTCCATTGCATCCCACAATTTGTTTATCCATCCATCCGTTGTTGCACAAATGGGTTGTTTCCTCCTTTCGGCCATTGTGAATCATGCTGCCATGACCGTGGGTGCACACTCACCCATTTGAGGACCTGTTTTCAATTCTTTTGAACATGGCCCTAGGCGCAGAATTGCAGGGTCATATAGTAATTCTGTGTTCAACTCTGAGGAGCCACCAAACTGCTTCGAATGTTGTTTTAAGCCACTGTTTGTGGTAATTTATTATGCAGAATTACAAAATAAATACCCATTTCTTTTACCTGATTTTTAAAAAATTTACATTCATGTCTCCAAATAACATGCTCTGGGTCATTTGATCACTGGATCTTTATTTTTCAGAAATATAGTGACAACTGTCCCACCATGGAAAACGAGGACTCAGTCCTCTTACCCCCACCACCGTCACCTGATCCCAGCCTCGCCAGCCTCCTCCTCCTCCCAGGTTACATTATAATTTGGGTTAGATCATTATGTGGCGCTTCCGTTGTTGTGGTGTCCACGTGGTTAAACCACGCTTACTTTCCCTTTCCTGCACAGATTTTCTTTTCTCTGGAGTTAATGATTTAAAGTCTGAACTTTGCATTTGCCTCGTTTTCTATACACTTATTGCTGTTTCAAACACCAAACAGTTTGCCAAGTATCGAGGTAGCCTCCCAAGATTTTGACACGCCCCAGGTAGCCTGCCCATCTTACATGCCGCAGATGCCTCTCTCAGAGCCTCTGACCTGCTGGCCCATCACTGGCTGCTCCTTGTGCCCAGTGCCCAGCTGGAGCCCTGGGGTTTCCCTTCTGGATCGCCCTCGGATTTGTTCTCTTCTGCATTGGAGCTCTAGTTTCCTGTATCACGTATTATTTTCTTCCTAGCCAGCTTACTCTCTCTTTTAGATTGCAGGATATTCTCCAGTAATTTCCCAAGAAAGGGTCCCAAGAGGTAAATCTTTTGAGAACTTGCCTGTCTCCAAACGTCTTTATTTTACCCTCACACTTGGCTTGTAGTTTGGCTGGGTAGAGAATTCTAAATTGGAAATTATTCCCCCTCAGGATTTTCTGCATTCCAGTGTCATGCATTTATTTATCTGTTTTTAGTACAGAATAACCATATTTTAAGACTTTGGTTCAAACAAAAACATGTACATGAATGTTCAGATCAGCAATATCTACAGTAGCCAAAAAGTGGAAACAACCCAATGCTGGTCAAATGATGAACGAATAAACAAATATGGCGTAGCCACACAACGAAATATTATTCAGCCACAAAAAGGAATCAAGTACTGACACATGCTACAGCATAACAAAAATGTTCTGGAACTAGATAGTGGTTATGACTGCACAACATTGTGAATGTACTAAATGCCACTGAATTGTACTCTCTAAAATGGTTAAAATGATGAATTTTATGTTATGTGAATTTTACCTCAATTCGAAAACAAAGACTTTGAGATGTTTGCCAAAGTTCGGAATGTTGCGTTCTAGTGTTACTGTTGAGAAAATTGAAGCCATTTCCCCTCCCAGTTCTTTGGATGTGGTCTATTGCTTTCCTCTGGAAGCATGTGGGATAGTCTCTTTGTCTCTAGCATTCTGTAATTTCACGAGGCTGGTGAGTGTCCGTATTCATCTGGTATCCATTCTACTCGGCATTCAGTGAGTCTTTTCAGCCTGGAAAGTCAAATGTTTTGGTTCTGAGAAATTTTCTTAAAATATTTCATTGATAATTTCTCTCTCTCTCTCTCTGTTTTTCTGAAACTCCTATTGCTCAGATATGGGACCTTATGGACTGGCCGTCGAATTTTTTCTTCTCTTTACTTTCTCTCGCATATGTCCTTATTTGTCTTTTTACACTTTGTCCTTGTTGAGCAGTATCTTCAGCTTTATTTCCCAAGACTCATATTCAAATTCTTCATTTCTGCCATCATATTTGGAGCTTCCTGGAGCTTTTTCTTTGTTTTGAATGTTTCTTTTTTTTTTTGTCATGCTTTGTTTTTATTTCACGGTTGCAAGGTAGTGTTAAAGATATCACAAATAGTGTATTTTTCTGAAATTTTTCTCCCCAAATAGGCTATTTTCTCCAGGGTTCTTGTTTCTGTGTTTATTTTTTCCTCTCTCTTTCATGTTGGAAGTTTTCTTCAGATGCCTGCCTGGCAATTCCTGTCTGTGTATATTTAAGGGTGAGGACTAAAGCTCTGATCCAAGTCTGAGAGCCTGGGGGAGGCTGGTGGACCCAGAGCCTCATGGTGGGGTGGCTGCTGGGGCTGTTTAGCTGGGGAAACTCCAAGTCAGCATCTTTAGATCTTTGGTTCTGAGCTGGTCACATTCCTGAGGGGTGTTTCCTCCTGGCTGCCAGCATCATGGGGAGAAAGTGTGAGAAGAAGGTGGAGGTTGTGGACCAGCGTCTCAGCATCCAGTGTGTAAAGAACCCTTCAGGACCCCCATTTTCAGTGAGGTACCCCAGTGCTCAACTGTGTGACTGAGCATCAGTCTCTGTTGTATTTTCCCCAAAGAACAAAGCTTCAGAATTTACGGGGTAGGGGAAGGGGGAGTCATTCAGCTCACAGAGTCGGAGAGGGGACCCAGGACTGACTCCTTCACTAACAGACTTTCAAACAATTCTTATTTTATCACCATAAACCCTTGCACCCCAGCCTCCATTTATAGAAGTGTCTTGTCCTGTCAGCTCTGGAGCCTTTGGGGGACTCTGCAAGGACTTTGGGTTGGTTTTCCCCACTGCCTGGCTTTCTCCACTGCCAGGTTAGGAATAATGTTTGTCAGGTCTGCTAGTTTTTTGCCATTCTTCCCTCTGCTTTCCAGATTGCAGAATTTTGCTGTTGTTCGAACCTTCTCCCTAGTTCCCCCATCCTTGCGTACTTATGCTTTTTTGCATAGAAGCTCCTTCCTGCCATTTTGGTGAGGTTTCAGGAAATAAGTGCATGTGTTCATGCCAACATCTTTTCCTGAACGCCCTCCCCTCGCCCCGCCCTGTTCCATCAAGCTCCCAGTAAGGATTTGGGGGGAGCATTCATGTCTGGCTTTCCGGGCCAGCCTGAGGACCATCCAGGGTGTGCTGGCCTTGGCACAGTCGAAGCCAGAAGACTCTCACTCCTAATCGTTCATCTTCCTTTTTCATCCCCTTGAGAGTGTGAAGAATGCTTTGGGGCAGGAAAGATTTGGAATTAGATTATGAGAGTATTTTTCCAGTGGGTTCCATTTGAGATTTAATAAAGTGCTCAAGATTCACAGAGGAACATCATTCTCCCAACAGAATTAAATTATTTTTATTGTTTCCTAGGAAACTTTTGCTGGAAATGGCCTCTTCCAGCTCTGAGCTAACACATTCTCTATTTATGCATTTCTAAGGAATCATCCATTTCTACCATGCGTTATAAATATCTTGTGCATTTGTGTTCTCTCTCTTACAAACATTGAGTTGCCTTAAGGCTAGAGACTCTGTCTTACTCATTTTTCTCTCTTCCCTGCCCCTTTCCCCCATTATCACTTTGCCAGGAGCAGGTGTTAATAAACATTTTATAAATGATTGAGTAAATGAAAGAATGAATTGAGGGATTCTGAACAAGATAACATCTGTGCATCTAACTCCCTAACCTTCCACAGAGCCTTACCCAAGGTGGGCACTAACGTATATGTTTGGCAGCTGGTAAGATGAAGTGGGAAATCTTGAACAGTGATAACTGGACCAGAGAGCCAAGAGCATGGCAACCTCCTTGCATTCCTGCTGTATTCTTGCTGTGCCTATCCTTGCCCAATAATAGCACTAGATATTTGCTGAAGAAATGAAGAAACAAAAGAATTGCAGTGAGGCTGGGAAGTTAATTCACTGCAGAACACCATGGTTAAGAATATAGGCTCTAAACTCAAGCTGCACAGGTTCAAATTTTGACTCCATCAGCATTTAACTTTGTGAAATATAACCTGGAGAAATATATGCATCCTTTTGAGCCTCCGTTTCCTCCTCTGAAAAGTGGGGACAACAGTGGAGCCTAATGATACATAAGAAGCAGACTAGGGGCGGGCCCAGTGGCGCAGCGGTTAAGTTCACACATTCCGCTTCGGTGGCCCGGGGTTCACCAGTTCGGATATCAGGTGCAGAGCTATGCACCACTTGGCAAGCCATGCTGTGGTAGGCATCCCACATATAAAGTAGCGGAAGACAGGCACAGATGTTAGCTCAGGGCCAGTCTTCCTCAGCAAAAAAGAGGAGGATTGGTGGCAGACGTTAACTCAGGGCTAATCTTCCTCAAAAAAACCAAAAATGAAAAAAGAAGCAGATTAGATCAGCAGAACATAAGCATGCAGTAAATGGTAGCTATTATAATTGCTAAAAAGGGTAAAGAAAACATGGCTTTTAAATTTTCTATCAAGGATCTAATCTTTGTGAGCCCTGGTCCTGCTTGGTTCCAGGAGCAACACATTTTAAACTTGAGTCAATTGTACCTTAGATCCTTCCAGTCCACGTGGTCTATAGAGATGACCCAGCTCCTACTGGATGAACGCTCAGCCTCTCAGATCTCTTTCTCCTCTTCCTGTCCCTCTCCAGTACTGCATCTGGTGGCCCCTGGCTGGGAGCTTATATGAGGGAGTCCTCTGTTTATAGAGAGGCTCATCTGGTCCGCTCCTTGCCTGGTGACAGTGACTGTGTGCCTGATCCCATCTGGCCTTCAGGGAATGGGGCTGGCTCCAGGGCTGGAGGTTGTGGTCCCAGCCATGTGCCTTCAGTTGAGAAGCTTTTGCTCTCAATAGCTTCTGGCTCAATCCTAGGCCACTGCAGGTCAATCGGCCTTTTCACTTATCCTACTTGGCGCTTCCTGAGCTACTGAGATCTGTGGTTTGCTGTCTGATAATAATTTGGGGAAATTCTCATTCATTATTGCTTCAAATATTTCTTCTATTCCTTTCTCTTTCTTGTATTCTGGTGTTCCCATTATGTATATATTATATCTTTTGTAGTTGTCCCACAATTCTTGGATATTCTGCTCTGCTCTTTTCTCATTCTCTTTTCTCTTCACTTTTCCATTTTGGAAGTGTCTATCAACGTAACCTCAAGCTCACTGATTCTTTCCTCAGCCATGTCCAGTCTACTAATGAGCTCATCAAGACATTCTTCATTTGGGTTACAGTGTTCCCAACATTTCTTTTCTCAGGATTCTTTCTTAGGATTTCCATCCCTCTGCTTATATTGCCCATCTGTTCATGCATACCGTCTGCTTTTTCCATTAGAGCTCTTAGCATAATAATCATAGTTATTTTAAATTCCCAGTCTGATAATTCCAACATCTCTACCATATCTGAGTCTGGTTACAATACTTGCTCTATCTCTTCATACTGTGTTTTTGCCTTTTAGTATGCCTTGTAATTTTTCATTGGAAGCCAGACTGGGCAAAACCAACTCCAGTAAATAGGCCTTTAGTGATGTGGTGGTGAGATGTAGAGGGAGGGGAAGGTTTCTATGGCCTTGTGATTAGGTCTCAGTCTTTTAGTGAGCCCGTGTCTCTGGGCTGTGACCTTCACAAGTGCTTCTCAGTACCACCACCACCCCCATCTCTTTGGTGGGTGAGGATGGCTAGAGTGGGCTGGAGTTGGGTATTTCCCTTGCCACAGATCAGTTAGGCTCTGATAAAACCCCAGGAGATTAGGGTCTTGTAAAATAGTTTCTCTCAAGGGCAGCCCTTGTTAAGGAGAGCAGAAAGCTCTGGTATATTTCAAAATGGTTCCTTTTCCCCTCCCCCTGCCTGAAGCACGAGGGGATTTTTCTCTCACATTCGCTGTGAGAACCTGGTAGGACTCCTGGTGTTTTCCATCTCAGAAGTGTGTGGGCCCCTCCATGCCTGGGCCCCCTGGAGTTTTTAATCTCAGTCTTATCTGTACTGAGCCTCCAGCAATTTGTCAATCACAGTTTAGGTTTTCCCGTCCCTGACTGGTTCCCGTGGAGATTTCTGCTCCAGTAAATTGTCATACTCTGTATCTGCTTGTCTCCCCAAACTGGGGGGCGGCAGTTTGCCTTGTGACCTCTCTTCTCTGACAGACCTAAGAAGAGTTGTTGGCTCAGTTGTTCACGTCTTCTTAGCACAGCATGAGGCCTTCCGAGCTCCTTCCATGCCAAACCTTGAACCCGAAGTCCTCCTCCACTGGCCCTTCACCCTCTCCACTTCCCTGGGGCACATGGGGACACCTAGATCCCCACATGTTACATAAAACAGGGCTGTTTCAGGCCCACCTCTCGGCCCCCTCTTCCTGCAACTGCAGTTTTCAGCAGAAAATGAGTTTATGGAAAGGATAAGGAGGACCCACAGAATCATCAGGAGCACTCAGCTCCCAGAAACAATACCTGGAACCTCACAACCGGCCTGAAGAGGAAAGAACAGCTGCTGCTGATGCTCCTGCCCCCGCCCTGCCAATGCCATCTCTGGGGCAGGAACTCATCCTTGCAATACCTGGAAAAGCAAATCACCACAGAAGCTGGTCTCTGCCACCATGCCTGCAAACATAGTTGTGCAAGGAGAGGGTGTCATTGGATTGCACACTTCTGAGCTAGAGTCTGGGTGTGATTTGATGAGTGAGACTGCAGGCCTGCATCCTAGCGGCAAAGGAGGCTGGACTTTCAGTTTTCCGTGTTCTACCTCTGGATACTGGGATTCTTAAGGCTGGAGATTCACAAAACACAAGAAAGGCATTCAAAAGGGGCCCAGCAGCTAGATAAAATGACACCACATGGAGCAGAAACTTTTCTTCATTTTTTTATGAGAATTTTCAAACATATAGTAAAGTTAAAAGAGTTTTATAGAGAACCATTTACCCACCACACAGATTCTACCATTAACATTTTATTATACTTGTCTTATCATACATCTATCCATCCATCCACCTCATCTTTGGTGCATTTCAAAGTAAGCTACAGACATCAGTACACTCCCCCCAAATACTTGAGCATGCCTATCATTAATTAGAGTTTGAAATTTGCTTACAGCTTTTTTTCTCTTGAATGTTAAATTCATATACAACGAAACACACAAATCTTAAGCATACGTTTGTTGAAGTTTGACAAATGCCTGTGCAACCAACATCCCACTCAACTGTCCCAATCAAACTGTCACCCCAGAAAATTCCTTCGTGCCTCTTCCCAGTCAATCTCTGTCCACAGCTCACTCCCAAAGGCAACCACCATTCTGATCTTTTCCCAGCATAGGTTAGTCTACAAAAACCTTTTTAATTTTGACTGTTCCCTCAAACTACGTAACTACCAACACTTCGCCATCTGCCCTCCTGCCTCTCAGGAAATTTGGTCCCGAGAGGTGAGGTCAGGTGGAGAAACCTGCCTGCTTCTCCTCCTTTGATCTCCCTTCTCCTTCCCACCATCAGCAGAGGCAGGCTTCCTTCACTTCCTGGAAGAAAGGACCTCCCTTAAATGCTATGTCTAGAGATCTCTGGCCCTGTTAAGTGAATTTTAGAAGGAGTGAATGGATGAAGAATGAATGGACAAGTGCATGAGAGGATCATGAGCGCTCAAAGCAAGAACACAGTCAGCTCTGAGTGCTTCGTAGCTTCATAGCAGCTTCTAGGTCCTGGTGATGTTTGATAGATGGGCAGGTGGGAGGACTGGGCAACATCTGGACGCTGGGGGTGAGGATGAGGCCGCCTCTAACCTCCCAGTTTGCCCCACAGCTTCTGGCCCACTCACAGGGGACATTAACAAGATCTGCTGGCGATGGTAGAAGAGCGACTTGCCTTCTGGCTGGGCAAGCAGCTCCCTCCCTCCCAGAGTTTGAACGCTGGCCACCTATGTCACCGTGGTTGTTACTCTCAGGTCGAGGTGATGTAGAGATGAGTTAGAGCTTCACGGTCTTTTATTAGTTTCCCAATAACTTTGCCTAGGGGTGGGAGGGAGGCCGTATCATCTTCCATTTTACAGCCCAGGTTAACAGAGGCCCAGAGAGGGGAAGGGATGGCCTGCCGCCAGACCAGCCCAGGTCTAGCTTTGGTGGGTCCTTCTGATTCATTGTCTTATGAGGATGAATTCCCAAGACAATGCAGGTGACTCCAGTCCAAACACACAGGGATCATAAGTCCAGCTGGCTGCTCAGCCTTTGGAATTCGCCCACGGGCAGCACCAGGTCTGCCTGGATATGCTGGAGCACGGGGCCCAGGAAATGATGCTTCCCAGCACCAGAGGGCTCTGTGGCTGCCCACTGCAGAGCACAGCTGCCCCTGCATTTTTCTGGCACATGGCCTCGTCTTTATTTGCCTTGGGCCCCGTACCCTGTGATCTGGGTCAGCCTGCGGTTTTCTCTTGTGGGGACACAATTGGAATCCTAGAGAGGAAGCACATTCTAGACCATTCTAAACACTTGAGTATGAGGACCTCTTCACACTCAAAAATTATTGAGTATCCCAAAAAGCGCTTGCTCACGGGGGTTGTATTTATGGAAAGTTACTGATCTGGAGATTAATCCTAGAAATTTACAAAATGTTTATTCATTAACTGATTTAAAAGCTAATTAACTCATTTAAAAACTAACTCATTGCATCTTAACATAAATAACAAATATTCATGAAAAATAACTACATTTTCCAAAACAAAAAATAATATTAGCAAGAGTGGCATTGTTTTACCTTTTTTTTTTTTGCAAATCCCTTTAATTGAATAGTAGATAATAGAAAACCAGCTGTATTCTCATATCTGCTTTTTTTTTTTTTTTAAGATTTTATTTTTTTCCTTTTTCTCCCCAAAGCCCCCCGGTACATAGTTGTATATTCTTCGTTGTGGGTCCTTCTAGTTGTGGCATGTGGGACGCTGCCTTAGCGTGGTCTGATGAGCAGTACCATGTCCGCGCCCAGGATTCGAACCAACGAAACACTGGGCCGCCTGCAGCGGAGCGCGCGAACTTAACCACTCGGCCACGGGGCCAGCCCCTTCTCATATCTGCTTTTGCATTCAACTTTTGGAAATATCACATATCATGTAGCCTCTGGAAAAGTCCACTGTACACTCATGAGGAAATGAAAGTGAAATAGACCCAAAAAAGAAAAAACGCATCAATAGTATTAAGAAAATAGGTGGTTTTTTTTTTTTTCTTGAGGAAGCTTAGCCCTGAGCTAACTGCTCCCAATCCTCCTCTTTTTGCTGAGGAAGACTGTCCCTCAGCTAACATCCGTGCCCATCTTCCTCTACTTTATATGTG
The DNA here is from genome assembly GCF_021613505.1 of Equus quagga. Lineage (NCBI taxonomy): Eukaryota > Metazoa > Chordata > Mammalia > Perissodactyla > Equidae > Equus > Equus quagga. The sequence continues at coordinate 82,291,290 of NC_060278.1, read as the reverse complement.
GGATGCCTACCACAGCATGGCTTTTGCCAAGCGGTGCCATGTCCGCACCCGGGATCCCAACCGGTGAACCCCGGACCGTTGAGAAGCGGAACGTGCAAACTTAACCGCTGCACCACCAGGCTGGCCCCTAAGAAAATAGTTTTGACCTCACAATTTCTCTAAAAGAGTCTTGGGGACCGTGGAGCTCCCTTCGAGAACTGCTATTCTTTCAAACTTCACTCTGCATGCGAATCACCGAGCAACTGTTAAAATGCAGATGCTGGCTCAGGGGTCTGGGGCAGGCCCAGGAGTCTGCATTTCTACCCAGCTCCCAGGTGGTGCTGATGCTGCTGGTCGGAGGACCACACACTCAGACTTCACAGATCTGACTCTGACGCCCTCCGAGGGCCGGAGAGATGCCCTGAGTCCTGAAAAAGCCGTGCTGCCCTCCCAATCCCTATAATTAAAGCAAGAGTAAATTTGAAATTACGTAAACCCAATAAAATTCTTATTTTTTCCCAAAGGGATCACTTTGATTTTTTAAATTTTAAATTATCTTTTAAAATCATTTTTGGTGCCCACATTTTGCTGGTCTTAAACACATGAATAAACATGTGAATAATAATAATAATTTACTGCTTAAAGTAATGAAACAGCCTAAATTCCCATAGGTTTGGGAAGGGTGAGCTAAATTATGTAAATTCACACAAGAGATGCTGCTAGTGGTGACAGCGCGTATCTATATTCTGTGATTTGAAAAGGGAGCACAATATGTCACAATATGTAGTTAAGCGTAAAGGGCAGGTTACAAACTCGCTTCTCCAGACGATTAGATTTATGTAAATTTATTTACATTCGTTTGCTGTGATATGCATGTGTGCTTTCTTCTTTCTCTATGACGCTTGGAATTTCTACATAAGTGGGTATTATCTTGAAGTCAGAAAAACCATTAAACTATTTTTAAAACATCTGTTCTTCCACAGGCTCAGATTTTAATTTGCGAGGCCCCCCACTGTTTGCCAGGCACTGGACCAGGTGCTGACGTTGGGGTATCCTGAGTTGCTCCAGTCTTTGGCTCCCATCTGCCATCTCTAGCCTGATCATTTAGAATCAGAAAATGTTGGGGCCAGTAAGACCTAGCCCGCAAGCTTGTTAGACACCAAGGCCCAGAGAAGGCAGGTAACTTGCTGAAGGTCACACAGCCAGTTTCGCCCAAAGATAACTTAGTCCAGTCTCCCGGCTCTCATCCCAGGGCTCTACTGCCAGGCTGCACTGCTCTCCCCTAATTCTGAGTATGAATTGCTGTTTGGAGTTGCTGGGGTAGTGCCTTTGAAAGCCCCGGCTTCTGGGAGCCCAAGTCCAGGCAAATCCAAGATGAAAGATAAAAGGGCCTTGAATGAGACTGTCATTAGTGGGGAGGAGCCTCACCCTGCACAGGCAGAAAAGCAGCTTCAGTAGGGCCCGGGTCTGCCCAGCCACAGGGGCAGCCGGCTGCAGAGCAAGAGGCAAGGAGCGCCCTGGGCCCGTGCCAGGTGTTCGTAATTACAGGCAATGCAGGCCTGCAAATAGCCCATTAAAGATGTTTGCCCTGTGTCAAACCGGCAAGCAGAACTCAACCCTTTGCCATTTTCTATAAGAAGTTCAATCACATCAAACACTTTGGGGTTTTCATACATTTTCCTGAATGCTTGCCTGATTCCAGGGAGCAATGGCACACAGCACACGTGACCGCCCGCCCCTCCTTGCCCCCATCTGAGGGAGTCCACCCCCTCCCACTGCCCTTTCCTCGCTGGTCCAGCCGCACCCAGCCTCTGATGGCCCCACGTCACCCCCTCAAGGAATTCCCCAACAGAGACAAACTTCCCTCCCAGCATCCATGAAAATTAAATTCCCTCTATTTAGAAGCTTTCAAGTCCAGAGTCCTTGAGCCCTGGAATCTTAGACTTTGAATTAGAACGGCCCTTAAGAATATTTTAACCCAGTCCCTTTAGTTCACAGGTGGAGAAGCGAGGGTTCTGAGAGGGGAGAGGTCTTGCCCAAGGTCATGGGCACCATGGCTGCCAGGTCTCTAAGCCTCAGGCTGGAGCCAGTTCACAAAGTCAGGGACTCACAAAGTCTTTGAACCAGAGAGCCGCTCCCCCCTTTTTCTGATCACCTCCCTCCCAAGGGCCTAAGTTAGCATCACTCCTGGCAATTAGGTTGTCACAGGGAGGCCCTGCAAGAAGCTCAAAGGACAGAAGACCTCGCGAGAAATCAGGCTGAGGGTCTCCTCCCAATTTCCAAGGTCTGAGTGATCGCAAGAGGGAAGGGCCAGGTGAGTCAGGCTCCCTGGGCTGCCAGGCTCCCTCCATGAGTAATCTCAATCACCTCCTCAGTGGCCCCGTAAAGAGAGGTCACTGTCTGCATTTCACCAAGGCTCAGGGAGGACCACAGACCTAGCTGGGGCCACAGGGTGGCCAGGGGCAGGAGCTGGCCTTCAAACCCAGGCCTGTGCAAGTCTAAAGTGTGTTCCTCTGAAACTCAGGGCCCCTCGTGGAGGATGAGCCTGAGGGTGGATGTGTGCAGGAGCGCAGGGGAGGGTGGGGCACAGCAGGGTCTCGGCCCCGGGAGAGGACCATGGGCCTTTGCTTCTGTAGATGCCTCTGGAGCCCACACAGAAGAGAGAACTGTGGTCCTTGGAACCTTCTCCTCTCACCCAGGAGGGGAGAAGACAGCCCCAGACTGGATGCCGTGAGTGAGACCTGGGTCCTAGCCCCGGCCCTGCAGCTTATAAGCATGCACCTTTAGGGTCTCCTGTCTGAGCCTCTGTCTTCTCATCTGCGGGCTGCTGCGAGGGCTGTCAACGCCTGACCACAAACCCGGTTCCCTCCTTTCTCCTCCTCTTCTTGCACTGCTTGTACTCTTTCTGGGCCTCGGTTTCTCCCACAGCCCAGCTCTCAACTCTTGCTTTTAGAAGGCTTCTTGGCTGGAGCCCCTCCCACGCTAGACACCTTCTTCTGCAAACTGGGGCAATTACTGGGTGATTAGGTGTCTGACAGGTGTCCTGCTGGGGTGAGGAGGCCACGCCTCCTCTTGCTTCTGACTGTCCTGCCTAGGAGTGTCCCGAGGTTTGCCTTGTTAGTGCTGGTCTGGCTGGCTGCTCCGACACGCCGTCCTGAAAGTCCCGCACCACCGTGCAGAGGAAGCGAGGAGCCGGCCGGCCCTCGCATGGCAGGTGAGTGGGCAGGGACTGGGGACGTTGGACACAATGGCTCCTGAGAGGAGCTTCAGGAAGGGGGTGTCTGTGGAATGAAGCTTTGATCATCAATCCTTAGGATTTTAGGGCTGCTCAGTCCATGAGTTGTTCCGTCATGTTCATGAGAACATGGAGGCCCCAGAGCACCCAGCAAGTCTGTGGCAGAGCCTTCCTGGGCGGGGCCAAGCCTTCCCCACTTGCCTGGATGGCCTGGAGGAGGGGGAGTAGACAGGGAAGAAGAGAAGAACTGGAATCTTCTCTTATCCCACGTACATTACATGGATCCAGAAACTTTTCTGGGCAGAGTCGGGGATTGGGGGTGGGGGAAAGGGGGCAAGGAGAGGCCCCATGGGCTGCATCCTCTTCTAATTCCCATCCCAACAACTCAAGGGCGAGAACAGTTCTGTCTGAAGCGAAAAGAGCTAGGTGACCTTGAGCAAGAGATATTGCCCTCGGTGCCTCCATTTTCTCGTCTTCAAATGGGGATTATAATGCAAACCATCTCCAGGCCTGATGTGAGGAATTGATGAGACCCAGTGTACCGTACCACCCACAGTATCTCCTGTGGGGCCTTGTAAATAGTAGACTCAGAAAATGTGCCTCCCCCTGTGGCCCCAATACAGTGAGGGGCAAGTCCCCTCCCACCCCGGGAAACTCTCCATTAGTTAACAGTTCTGTATTTCACACCAGCTCTGTGCTGGGAGCTGGGGTCCAGGGATGAGCAAGTCAGCAGAAGCAGGGGTCCTACTCTCACAGGTCTTTAAGGGATGTTCCTAATTCCATACCTGCTATTGTCAATTGCCCAGCATCGTGTGACAATTATATGAGTCAACTCTTGTTTATTTTTTGACTTTCAAAGGCAGGCATTTTAATTTCGTTGCCATCTTTGAACTTCCTCGTCTTACTCCCCCTGGCAGTTGCTAACATCACCGGGTACCCTGGGCCCTTCTGGTGGGTCTGGTCCATGAGGACCACTCCTTGCCACGCCAGCTTACTTCCCGACTGTTTCGAGAGCTGGGCTTGTCCTCCCTGTTAGCCCTGGGTTCGAGGGGACGGGTCTTGCTTCCTTCACATCTGCTTTTCAGAGCTCACCTAGAGGCGCCTCTCCCCTAAGTATCTGATGTACTATCAGTCTTAAACTTGACCAAGTTTAATTGCTGAGAAAGGACCCTTCTAGAAGCAAAGTCAGTGACAAGGGGGTTCCAGTGTCAGGTCTGTTACTGACTCGCTGAATGACTGTTCCTCTCTCTGGACCTCAGTGTCTCTATCTACAAAATATCAGGGTTGGATCCAGCATGCTTAGCATATAAACTATTAGTTAGGTTGAATTCAATTTACCAATCTTCTGGGTCTTCCTGGCTTCTTGGGGACCTGCTCCTCAGAGCAGTAGAACACGCCTGCTATGCAATCTGAGGGTGAACAACTGAGACATCAGCTCCTGGATGGAAAGTGTGTGGCCTGGGTACTGTTCCTATGCTCCCCCTCCCTCACACAGCCCTTGGCAGACATCACTAATGGGCCCCAGAGCTCTTCCCTACAGAGCCTGGATGTAGCCCCGTCATTCTCCTCAACACAGTTCTTCAATAGCCCCTACCATTGATCACTGTTAGCAAATGAAGTGAGACCCTTTTGCCATTGTTGAATTATAATCATCTTTCAGCTCAGAAATTCTAAGAATCGAGGAGAATACTTTGTGTGTGGTTGGCTCTAGTGGGGACATTGGGCTGAAGTTGATGGACCACTGCCTACTGGTGAGAGAGAGGCCAGCAGCTTCCAACAGGACCAGGAAGGAAAGGGAGATTAGGCAGTGGCCCCAGGCAACTCCCCAGTTAATCATTTAGCTATGAAGGTCAGGTGCCCATGATCCACACTAAGGATGGAGTCATAATGGGACCCATTAAAAACCAATTACACTGAGTCCAGAGTCCGGAAGATGTTGCTGGCTTCAGCAGAGCTTCTTGGGCTCGGCCCCTCTGGGGGCCACCCCTGGGGTGGGGACAGAGATCTCGGGAGGAGAGCGGCATCAGCTCTTTGGTGTCACCCGAGGGCAGGAGGAGAAATAGCTGGGGTGAGCCAGGGCGGGGGTGGTGATGCTGGTGAAGAGCTGGGTGGGTGGGAGGCACTCTGCGCACAGACCTTCCCTCCAAGGACTCTTTCTTAAGCTGATTTCTGGGGCCAGCTGGTGAGCAAGTGAGCAGGGAAGAAGATGGGGTTGGCAGGGAGGGGGGTGGTAGGCAGGGCCGGTTTGTGAGGGACCTTGAATGCCAGCATAATGCTGTGGATTTGTTGGTTCTTGAGCAGGGGAAGTGACACGCTGACCCTCGTGCAATCAGGAAAGGCTCCTACCCTCGCTGAACCTCGCTCTCCATAGGAACAGGATGCACTGAACAGGATGAGCTGAAAAACGTCCCGAGCCTGTCGGGGCCACGCAGCAACTTAAGGAAGGGGTGAAGAGGGGAGAGCAGAAAGAAAAACCACATGTGTAGGACTTGCCGGGGGAGGACTGGAGTGGTGGGGGAGATTTGGGGAGAGGTGGGAGTGACTGTATGAACCCCACCTGTCGAGCTCGTAGCTGTGGACCCAGTGCCCTGCTAAGTACCTTCTAAGTGGGGAGACCACTCGCTGCCTGAAGCTTGTTGTCCTGGGGTGTTTATTCTGTCTTCTCCTGTCACCCTCTGAATTTCCAGACAGAGGTGATGCATTTTCTCATCACCCTGTTTATGATTGTTACCGCTCCCTCCCCAAAACTCTGTGAGGAAGGTATTATTATTATTGCCACTTTTCAGGAAGGAAATCTGAGCCTCAGAGAGGGCCACTAACTTACCCAGTGCCACACAGTCAATAAGTGGAAGATTCAGCACAGCGTTAATCGGCAGAACACTGGAATGGCAGCCAGGAGTTCGGGTGCAAATACTGACGATACTAATGCGACTAATAACATGCACATTTACTGAGTACCTAATATGTGCCAGGTACTGTTCTAAGTACTCTAGGTGAAATATTTCATTTAATTCTCAAAACTCAAGGAGGTGGCTACTGTCATCACCACCATTTTCACCAGGAGAGTGCAGTTCAGAGAGGCTCAGTCACTTGTCTCAGGTCACACAGCCAAAAACCAGCAAGTCTGCATTTGGACTCAAGAGTGTGCCTCTGAAATCAGGCTCCTAATTGCTGTGCAGGGTGGAAAAGAATGCCAAGAGAGGAAGGCGGGAGGGAGACGGGAAGGAGGGCAGCAAAACTGGAGGGGCTGTGGGGCTTTGGGGTGCTAGAGTAGGTGGAGAGAATGCCCTTACTGCATCCTTCGTTCCTTGTATCTGGTGGGCACAGCTTCAGGCCCAGAGTCCGTGGGCCTTGTGCTCAGGGCCGGGAGCTCATCCCACATATCCCCAGGGTGGGGGCCCGGGGTTGACGACGTGCCATCCATTCTGTCCCCAGGGTCTCGGGTGTGCTGTCGACCAGAGGGGTCCCAGATGGGACATTGCCTCTCCCATCCCTTCCCTGGTGCCCACCAAGTGCCGTGTAACAACCCTCACGTCAGCACACTCTGGAGGGTGGGGGGCAAGTGCTGTGGGACGGGGCCCAGAGGAGTCCTCGGAGTATCAGAGGCACTTGTTTTGGCTAAGCACAGACTATCCAAACCCTAATTCTGGGTCATTCCACAGATAAGAAAACTGAGGCCCAGAGAGGGGAACTAACTTAGTTTGAGTCTCACAGGGCCCCAGGGGCAGGTCAGCCCGCCTGGATCACAGACCACACATTCCACCCCTCTCCCAGGCCCCTGACTGTGGAAGGAAGGAAGTCAGGAAGGAAGGGCAGGTGTCGGAATGTGACAGCTTGAGAGAGAGGGATTATGGGTGGGTGGGGAGGCTGGGGTGTGGATGCTGATCCTCCAGGGCGCTCCAGGAAGCTGGCGAGCATCTTTCCACACCCTCATCCCAGCCAAAGGACAGGAAGGGACACTTATTCATTCATCCAAACAATGGTTCACTGAGCATCTACTATACCCTGGGCCCTGGGCCAGGCTCTAACAACCCAGAGAAACTCACAGTCTAGTGGAGGAGAGAGACATGGAAGCAAACGACTAGAAGCCGGCCTCCTTGATGTCTGATTAGGGACAGGAGGCTCAGGCTCAGGGAGCAGAATTGGAGCTGAGCACCTGGAGGAGGTGATCTTGGGTTTATCTTGGTAGGGAGTCTGGGACCCATCCCACATGCACATGGGGCTCCCCTATACCTAGGCTGCCCTTCCCTGTGCCATCAGTCCCCAGGAGGGCTGGGCAGGACGTCAGCTAGGACAGAGAGAATCGGGCTGTAATACCAGAAAAGTTGCTTTCCTCTGCAGGATCCTGGCCTCCAGCCCTGACCATCAGCCCACAAATGCCAGGTCACGGGGGATGTGGTGCTGAGGAGTACAGATGACAGGTCACCAAAGGAGCAGCTCCAGGGAAGACCCCACAGGGCCCAGAGCAGTGACCTCCTGCGTTAGGGCAGGTGTAGACTTCGTGGGGGCGGCAGGTCAGGATTTCTCCAGAATAGCTCTGCGAAACGATCACGGGGCAAAGGGAACAGGTGTGTTCCATAGGGCCACAGGCAGAGTGGGGACAAATGGGGAGAAGCTGCAAGAAAAAAAGCCCCGGTTCAGGAGAAGGAAGACTTTTAATCTCCGGGCGGTGGTAGAGCTGCCTCTCACAGGTCTGCAGGCTGCCACTGTGATCAAGTACCACCCACCAAAAAGGTGGCCAGGGGAATCTGACCCGGGCAGGAAGTTGTGAGAGAGATGCTCTCTGAGATTTGGGGATAATGATGATGAGGACAGTTCTGACTCATCCCACCCTCTCTTGCCCCGCTGTGGTGAGGCTACAGATGCCCAGAGGGTAGTGGGAGCTGGTTCAGGCTGTGACAGGGAAAAGAGAAGCTGAGGCAGAATCCTCAGGGTTGAACTCATGACCCAGGGTCCAAGAAGCCTCATGACCTCCTATACCCCCCTTGGAACATGCTAGGGCTGAGATAATGACCACCCCATCACCTCATGCCCTCTCCTGACTCATCCCTAAAAGAAAGCCTTGCCTCCTGTTCTGGCCTGTCCCGCATAGGCTTGACTGCCTGGGCTGCCCATCCAACGCACCCTCGGGCAAGAAGTCCCTGTCTTCCCCTCTCTGGGTCTCAGTTTCTGTTAGTAAAATGGAGACCGGCCTCCTAGCAGCCCTTCCAGCTCCGCTGCTATGAGATAAGACAATCTTACATACAAGGGAAATGGGCTTCCAGCCTGTGTTTTCAGACTACACGGAGGCTACCTGAGCCCAAAGTTCTGGGACTTGAGAAGTCTGTTCCTGACCAAGAACCACGGGATGAACTCAGTGTGAAGACTTCAGTTCTGCTTTCAAACGTGAGAACTGACCAGCCAATGGGGGCCTCCCCTTGGCACTGTTGTTCCCGCTCCCACCACACAGGGTGGCTGTTGAATGCCAGTCCTGCACAGCAATGGCTGGAGGAGCTCCCAAGCTTGGGACACATGTGTGAGCTGTGCAAGCTCCCATCACATGTTCAGTTGTTATCCCCAAGTCATGATGCCAGGCTAGGGCTTCCAGCCGAGGCCAAGCCAAAACTAGTCCTTTCCATGGATCTAAGGCCTGGGTATTGAGACCAGGGCACCAGCCCAGCCCTTTATGAGTAGAGACCAGTTGGAAGGTTGTTGCAGTCTAGACAAGAGAGATGTCAGTAGCTTGGCCTAGGGTAGCAGTGAAGACAAAGACGTGTGATGGATTTGGGGCAGGTTTTGAAGGTGGTGCCATTTGGACCCAATGATGGATTGTAAGGGATGTGAGAGCAAAGGGGAATCAAAGGAGATTCCTTGGTTTGGGCCTGAGCACCAGGGTAGAGGGGACGTCGTCTACGGAGCACCAGGGTAGATGGGACGTCGTCTACTGAGCACCAGGGTAGATGGGACGTCGTCTACTGAGCACCAGGGTAGATGGGACATCGTCTACTGAGCACCAGGGTAGATGGGACGTCGTCTACTGAGCACCAGGGTAGATGGGATGTCATCTACTGAGCTGGGGGAGAGCAGGGATTTGGGGTGGAGTGGGGAAGAAATCAAGAGCTCTGCTTTGGGCGTGTTGGGTTGGCTGTGCCTAGAAGACCACCAAATGGAGACGTCAAGTAGATGTTTGAATATATTGTTTGGATTTCAAAGAAGAATTGAGAGGGGAGATAGAAACGTGAGTGACATCAGCAGCAGACCCCTGCCAAGCCCGCTTCATCTTATCAAAAAACTTCCAGTAATTTTGAACCTCAAAAGGCAACAGTTTAAGGGCCCCATTCTTTTCCACCTGAGGTGCTCCTTACATAAACGTACCCACCTCTTTCCCAGTTCATATATCAAGCAAGACTTGGAGGAGCCACCTGGGCCAGGCCACAAAGGTCCTGTTACCCCTGACCCCAGAGATTGGGCCTGGTGCCCATAGATGTATGTAAGCAAAGGAGGCCACTCTAGGGATTTTTTTCCAAATAAAATCTGTTCTAAGCTGACTTTCTCTCTCTACCTCTTGAAGTAGAAGCTGGTATAATTTCTCAAATTCTACCCCACTGTGGCTGCATAAAAATTACCCGAGACACTGGCTTAAAACATCAGTCATTTGTTGTTCCCATCGCTCACAGTTCTGACGCTGAAGTTGGCTCAGCCAGGCAGCTCCTGCCCGGGGTCTCCCCCCCCCACTGCAGTCCGACCATGGCTGGGGCAGACCCATTGCAAAGGCTTCTTCTCAACCCTGTCTGGTGTTCGGGCTCCTCAGACAGCTCCATCTCGGTCTTTCCTCATGGCCTCTCCAGCATGGTGGTCTCCATGTTGTCGCACTTTATCAGAAAGATAGATAGATGGAGCTCAGGGCTCGAAAAATGCTTGTCCTGAGAGAGAAATAGCAAGGCAGAAGCTGTATCCTGTTTATATCTTAGTGTCGGAAGGCACACGGCCTTCACATCCTGCCACGTGTATTGGTCAGAAGAGTCCCAAGCTCCTGCCCAGAATCAAGGAGATATTACATAGACCCCACCCCTCGGTGGGAGGGGTTCCAATCACATTTTTAGGAAAGCATGTAGGATGCAATCCATCCATCTATCATCTTATAAATTAGTGAAGCCATCTTTGAAAAATACAATGTCCACATTCATCTTGCCTATCAGTCAGGGTTCCCAGAGGAACAGAACCGGCAGGATATGTGCGTATATAAATATACGAATGTGCAGTGGTCCCCCTGTATCTGCCAGTGGATAGGCTCCAAGACCCCCAGCGGATGCCTGAAACTGCAGATAGGACCAAGCCCTATCTTTTTTCCTGTACATATATACCTATGACAAAATTTAATTTATAAAGTAGGCACAGTAAGAGATTAACAACAACTTAGAATAAAATAGAACGATTACAGGGGCCGGCTCCGTGGCCGAGTAGTTAAGTTCGTGTGCTCTGCTGTGGCGGCCCAGGGTTCGGATCCTGGGCGCAGACATGGCACCGCTCGTCAGGCCACGTTGAGGTGGCGTCCCACATCCCACAACTAGAAGGACCTGCAACTAAGATATACAACTGTGTACGGGGGGGTTGGGAAGATAAAGCAGGAAAAAAAAAAAAAGAAGATTGGCAACAATTGTTAGCTCAGGTGCTAATCTTTAAAAAAAAAAAGAACGATTATAACAATATACTGTAATAAAAGTTACCAGAGATCTTAGCAATCTCAGCATATGATTTTTTTTCTTTCCTTATTAAGTCGAGAACTTTCAACTTTTTTCTTTTGTTGAGTTCATAATAGTTTACATCATTGTGAAACCTCAGTTGTATGTTATTTCTTTTCTGTCACCACGTAGGTGCTCCCCTTCACCCCCTGTGCCCACCCCCCCACCCCCTTTCCCTTGTAACCTCTGAACTGTTTTCTTTGTCCACGTGTTTGTTTATCTTCCACATGAGTGAAATCGCCGGGTGTTTGTCTTTCTCAGTCTGGCTTATTTCACTTAACATAATTCCCTCCAGGTCCATTCGTGGTGTTGCAAGTGGGATGATTTTGTCTTTTTTCATGGCTGAATAGTATTCCATTGTATGTATATACCACACCTTCTTTATCCAGTCATCGGTCGATGGGCACTTGGATTGTTTCCGTGTCTTGGCTATTGTGAATAGTGCTGCAATGAACCTAGAGGTGCATATGTTACTTTGGATTGTTGGTTTCAAGTTTTTTGGGTAGATACCCAGTTGTGGGATAGCTGGGTCATATGGTAGTTCTATTTTTAGAGAACTTTCACCTTTTCACTTAAAAGAAGCACTTTCAGCTTCTCTTTGGCATATCTGAATGCCAGCATTGTGCTTCGGGGCCGTTATTAAGTAAAGTAAGTTGAACTTTACTTGAACACAAGCACTGTGATACCATGACAGTCAATCTGATAACCCATACGGCTATGAAGTGGCTAACGAGTGGGCAGCATATTGACCGTGGATACGCTGCGGAAAGGGCTGAGTCACGTCCCAGGTGAGACAGAGTGGGATGGCATGAGATTTCACCACGTTTCTCAGAATGGCTGCAATTTAAAAACTTATGACTTGTTTACTTCTGGAATTTTCCATTTAATATTTTTAGACTGCAGTTGACCACAGGTAACTGAAACTGTGGAAAATGAACCTGCAAATATATATATATATTGTGTGTGTATATATCTGTAGACAGAGAGAGAGAGAGAGAGAGAGATTTGTTTTAAGGAATTGGCTCATGTAATTATGGAGGCTGGCAAATCCAAAATCTGCAGGGTAGACTGGCAGGTTGGAGACCCAGGGCAGAGTTGCATTCAAATCCAAAGGCAGTCTGCTGGCAGAATTTCCTCCTGCTCGTGGCAAGTCAGCCTTTGTTCTATCAAGGTCTTCAACTGATTGGATAAGGCCCACCTACATTATGGAGGGCAATGTGCTTTATTTAAAGTCAACCTCTTTATATGTTAATCTCACCCAAAAATCACCTTCACAGAAACATAAAGAATAATATTTGACCAAATATCTGGGCACTGTGGCCCAGCCAAGTTGATACATAAAATTAACCGTCATACCATGTAACAAGAGAAGAAGAAGAATGGACATTTAATGAGCACCTGCTATGTTCCAGGTGCTTTTCACACATTATCTTATTCAATCTGATTACCAACACTGAGAGAAAGCCATTGTCCTACCCATTTTATGGATGAGAGAGGTTAAGTCATGCTGAGGGACATGGTAAGTGATTGGCATATCTGGGATTCTGACCCAGGTGTGAGTGACTCCAAGATGTGCTACTCTAGGATCCAGGGATGGGAAAATGAGAGGGAAAGAAGGTGAATAACAGATTGGAAGGTGGGGCAAGTCTCCCAGTGGTGGTCTCAAGAACCAGGCTGAGGAGCTGAGACTTTTCCTCAGTAGGGAGAAATTCCCCCAGCAGTCATGGAAGCCAACCGTCTTCCCCAGGGTTCGAGTGGCTCCATCACCACAGTTAACAGACTGTGGCTGGTCCGTAATCATCAGACTCTGGTGAAGAATAATCCTGGGGCCAATTCCATTCCAGCTATGGTGGAAGGATGGGAAGAATGAGTTATGGGGCCTTCCTCGGGGCTCCCAGGCTGCACAGAGGATGCGGCCTTGGCCGTGGGAGGAGGCAGAGGTAAGCAAGAAAAGGGGCAGGAGCATATGGTATCAGATTGTGGGTCCCACCTCCCCAGGTAGATGAAAGAAAGGGACATTTGCTGAGTGCCTGCTCTCTACCAAATGCCACATGACTGGATTTCACACAGGGGCAATCTTTTTAGTTGAATCCTCTCAAGAATCCTGTGAGAAAGGTGCTATCATTATATCCATTTTTCAGATTAGGACACTGAGATCGGAGAGGTGAGATGACTTGTCCAAGGGCACACTGGGTCCAAGATGGCACAACTTGGGTTAGGGTCCAGGATCTTCTGGCCCCAAAACCTGTGTTTTCTCCATTCCATGCACGACTACTCAAGATTTGTAGTTTCAGCCCTTGATCATCAGAGAGCCAGGAGAACATATCACCTTGGTACTGCCATTACTAGTTGTGTGACCTTCGTCAGGTTACTTAACCTCTCTGTGCCTCAGTTTCCTCATCTGTAAAATAGGAAGCACAGAGGACAGTGTCAGACTCATGTTAAGTACTACATATTAGCTATTTGTCTTAGTGTTCTTATTATCATAGTTGGGGGCATGGTGGCTTGCACATCACCTGGGACAACCTTACCCAGCCTCTCAGTTAGGGTTTGCATGTTGGAAGGAATGGCTGAACGTTATTACTGAAGAAGAATCCTAAAGACTTATCCAGACACCAGAATTTCATGTTGAAAAGTTAGCAGCTTTGAATTGACAACCCAAACTGGATGCAGAAGATATGTCACATTTACTGATACTACTTAAATTAAATCTCTTTGAGTCCTGAGCCCACTGGGCTTGTCAGAAAATTCCATCCCAGTTATTACTGGGGCTCCCTCCATGTTTCAGTTATCTATTGCTGTGTAACAAACCATCCCAACGCTTAGTGGCTTAAGACAACAGCAGGCATTCTCTCACTCACAGACCTGCAGTTGGGCACAGCAGAAACAGGGGCAGCTTGTTTCTGCTCCATTTGGTATCAGCTGGGGCAGCGTGCCTGGGGGCTGCAGGATTCACTTGCCACATGGCTCATTCCCACGGTTGCCAAGCTGGTGCTGGCTGTCAGCTGAGAGTTCAGTGGGCTGTGGGTGGGGGGCCTTGGTTCCTCTCCACGTGGGCTTCTCCACAGGCCATTCAGGCTTCTTCACAGCAAGGCAGCTGGATTCCAAGATCAAGCAACTCAAGGGAACCAGGTAGAAGCTATACCAACTTTTGTGATCCAGCCTTGAAAGTCACAAAGTATCACTCTGTTTTACCCACCAGTCCTCCCAGATTCAGGAGGGAACGCGTATCCTACTTTTCCATGAGAGGAGTACCAACGTCGTGTTATAAGAAGAGCATGTGGCATAGGAGATATTCTTGCAATGTCTTTGGACAATACAATCTGCCACTCCCTTAACCAAAAGGTTGTACGAAGGTTCTAGAGTCTTTAAAAAGCCAAACATTTTGGGCAGTTCTCTCTAGACCTTGGCTCAGACGAGCCACTGCTCTTATGTGCATGGTCCAAGCCCATGTTGTGTTTTAGGGTCTAAGAGCTCTGTGTTTCTGACTCCTGTGGGGTCAAAGGTAAGGCGGCATAGCCTAGAGGTTCCATACAAGCACAGAATCGGGAGCCAGACTCCCAGCTCCATCACCTACAGGCTGTGTGAGCATCAGTGTCCTCATCTGTGACGTCAGGATAATAGTAGCCCCCTCATGTGGTTTATGAAGATTCAATGAGCTAATATTTATAAAATATTTAGAAAAGCACTTGGTTTATAGGAAGTTTTATTAAATAAGACCTATCCAATAGACCAGCCAACAATTACTGAGCACTTCCTGTATGCTGGGCACCAAGTAAAGCAGAGCCAAGAGCCCCACGGCAGGTGCCCTTGGGCAGGAAGTACTTGATATTACTCCAGTGGCTCTCAGCTGTGACAGACCATTTCACAGGATGGTCGTATCAATACACATCTCATCTCACATATTCTTACAATGTGACACTGACCCATTTTTATCAAGAGGTAGAGTGTGTTCCCTCCCCCTGAATTGGGCAGACCCCTGTAGCTGCCCTGACCAATAGCCTACAGTGAAAGTGACAGTGTGTATCTTCTGAGGCTGGGTCATAAAAGGCAGTGCAGCTTCCACCGTGGTCTCTTGGATCACTTGCTCAGGGGGGAACCAAGTGCCATGCTGTGAGGACCCTCAACAGTCCCGTGGAGAGATCTGTATGGACAGGAACTGAGGTCCCCAGCCCCCAGCCAGCACCAATTTCCAGCCATGTGAGGGAGCCACCTTGGAAGTGGATCCTGCAGCCCTAGTCAAGCCTTCAGATGGGTGCCGTCTTGGCTGACATGTGATTGCAACTACATAAGGGCCTCCGAGTAAGAACTGGACAGCTGAGCCCTTCCCCAATTCCTGACCGACGGAAACCATGAGAGACAACACAGGATTATTGTTTTTCTGAGCTACTGAGCTCTGAGCTGATTTGTTAAGCAACAATAGATATCTAAAACACCAACTCCCTTGTCCCTAATACCCTCTTTTTTAACATACTGCTTTTTTAAAAAAAATTGTACCCTGGGGCTGGCCCAGTAGCATAGTGGTTAAGTTCATGGGCTCCACTTCTGTGGCCTGGGGTTCACAGGTTCGGATCCCGGGGGCAGACCTACACACTGCTCATCAAGCCATGCTGTGGCAGCATCCCACATGAAATAGAGGAAGATTGGCACAGATGTTAGCTCAGGGCCAATCTTCCTCACCAAAAAAAAATTATATTCTAACTGCAATATAAAAGGAAATCAATTTCTAGTTAAATATGTAAATGTTTGCTGACACTTTATCAGAAGACATGATGAAGTGGTCAGATGCCGCCGTCCTGTTAGTAGAAGCACCATGAACGCAACAGCTACAGGTGCAGACTCGACCCTGTGGGCTGTGTCAGGGACTCAACTCATGCAGTGTTGTCATGTGTGACAGGACTTTCCCAAATCAGAATGGGGAACGTGGGAAAGTCCAAACAAGATAAGTACAATCTTGCATTGAGAGAATAGTTGCACTCTTACAAATTCAGTAAATTTTAAAACATTGCAAAACTTAATATATCCATGTAAAACAGAGTTGGATGCGGGTTTCAGATTGTAATAAATAGGATTTTCCCCACACGAATGTCCGGTGGGACAGTTGAATGACGCATGGGACTTGGGACAACTAGTCTATCGAATTTCAGGATATCTGGCATCTCTCCACCGGAGGTCATCATTAAAGGAATCCAACATTGTTGACCCAGACATCCAAAAAGCTCCTGCGGGCAGTGCCACCCCGAACCATCCCCGCTAGAAACGGCTGTTTACAAGGAGGATTACATCAAGCTGCTTCGAGTGCACCTTTCTGCAGCAGACGTTGCCTGTGCTGGCGCTGCTCCGTGTCAGACCCCACGCTGGTGGAGAAGAAATGCAGGCAGTCTAGGAGACTGGACTTTAGGCCAGCAGCCCTCGACCAAGACTGCAACTAGACACACCTGGGGAGCTTTTACAATTCTCAAAGCCCAAGCAACTCCCTGAGCTAATTAAAGCAGGATCTCTGGGGAAAGGGCCTGGGCATCAGGATCTTCCAGTTTCCCAGGTGATTCCAGTGTGCAGCCGGGTTGGAAACGGGTCGGTAGAGGGAGCCCGGGGTGTAGAAGGCAACTATGACAGGGCGTGCTGTTTGCCAAATAGCAAAAGGCACTCATAGTGGGCCATGAATCAAATGGGCAGAAAAATCAATTTTTAAAAAAGAAATAAAATTAAGAATGAAACGTAGCCCCTGGCGTTCAAGAACGCATTGGCTTTCTCCTAAATATTTTTAGATGTCACTGGGCTGCCTCCCGCCTCTGCACAGCTATAGGTCCTGCGAGGGGCCAGGGCTGCACAAGCCCTGCGTTCTGTGCCTCTAGGGCTCCCTGCGCCTCTCCGTAGGGAACTTCCCAAAGCTTGCTCTTACACGTTTGAGATATATCTGCTTAATGCCGACCACCAGACTGTCAACTGCCTGGCATCAGGGCCAGTGTAAATCTCACGGACTTTGGGTCTGCAGCACCCAGCACAACGCCTGACACCTGAATGAATGAACCCCAAATAGATGGAGAGAGAGAGTATGCTTGGGCTGGGGCTGGATATGCCCCCCACCTCTACCCTGGCGACACCCCCTCCGATTCAAGATTCAGCCTCAATGCCACCTTCTGGTCTGAGGTTGCTGGTCACCCTTCAGGCCAGGCCAGGCCCCTCTGTTACATGCTCCTTCAGCTCCATGTACTTTTCTTTGACAGTGTGTATCCAGGTGATAATTAGTTATTTGTGGACTCACCTATTTAGGTGTCACCCTTGCTCGTCTGGAATGTAATAACAGACACTCTTGGGCTCTCATGTTCTAAAGGCTCTAAATGCCAGGCTACTGTCCATGAGGGACTATTATTCCCCCTCTATAGAAGGGGAAACTGAGGTACAGACAGTAGATGACCACGTCAGGATTTGAACCCACATCTGCTGACCCGAGAGGCTGTGCTCAGAACCATTGAGCCACCCAGCCTCCCGGTGTATCTCTCCAGGGCGAGCCCACATCTGTCTTGTTTACCTATATATCCCAGTGCCAGACACTAGCCTAGCACAGAGAACACACAGTCAATCCCAATATTCACAGATTCCGTGTTTGCACATTGGTTTACTCGCTAAAATTTATTTTAAACTCCAAATCAATACTCTTGGCAATTTCGTGGTCATTCCAGTCACACGCAGAGGGGTGAAAAGTGGAATCTCCTAACACACATGCCCCCAAGTGAAGTCGAGCCAGTGACACTCTGCCATCTTGTTCCTGCTCTCAGACCATAAGCAAGTATCCTTTCCCGGTCTATTTAATGCCACATTTTTTGCATTTCTGCCCTTTTTGTTGGTTATTTTGCTGTTTAAATGGCCCCACGCACAGGGCTGAAGTGCTGTCTACTGTTCCCAAGCACAGGAAGGCCATGATGTGCCTTACGGAGAAAACACACGTGTCAGACGAGCTTCGTTCAGGCATGAGTGGCAGTGCTGTTGTCCATGAGTTCAGTGTAAATGAATCAATATATTAAATTAGGTGTCTTTAAACAGAAACACACTTAAAACAAGGCTATGTATTGATCAGTTGATGAAAATGCTGTGACCAGAGGCTCGTGGGAACCTGGCCCTGTATTTCCCCTGGAAACGCTGGTTCAGCACTCACTAATTCAGTATTCACGGAGACTTTATAGAAGGTAACTACCATGAAGAACCAGAATCTACTCTACATGGTGAAGAGTGGCTGCGTGAGCAAATGACTGGCACGTTGAAGCAGCTGGGAGGGCAGCCAGGCGTGGAGGAGAAACGTGCCAAGGGCTTGGCCTCATCTCCCTGTCCTCTCTCTGCTCAGGGATCAGAGTCACCGAGGTGGACTGGCAGCAGCTGAGGAATGGCGCTGCCCACCACACCCAGGAGTACCCCGGCCCTGAGCTGGTGGTTCGCAGGGGCCAGATATTCACCATCACACTGGAGCTAAACAGATCCCTGGACAGCGAGGAGACCTTCATCTTCACTGTGGAGACAGGTAACTGGCTCGCCAGCGCCCTCCGCTGGTCTGCAGGCAGAAAGATGTCTTGTGACCAGTGACCTGAGGCCCTGTGGTCATCAGCCCAGACTTAGGGGAAGCAGGACCCTGTAGGTGGGCTGATCCCCGAACCCTGGAGGCTTTTGGTGACAGCTTTCTGGGGATGGTCGGAAGGAGCTGCCAGCAGGCAGTGGGAAAGGTGAGATGACAACTCTGGAATCCTAAGCATACTGAGCAATCTAGGGCTCTGGAAGGGTATGGAAATTCATCAGCCACTTTTGGAGTCCAGGCTTTTCTTTCCTGGCCATACATAAGGCAGACTTTCATTTCAAAGGGTCCTGTCACTTCTCCTTGACCTAGGAAGTGGGTGGGAGTCAGGACAGCTGGTCTACCCCATTCTGGCACTGGCCCTCTTGTGCACTCGTCAGGTCCCCCTCTGCAGCTGAGTCCCAGCAGTTCAGGGGGTGAGGGGTTGCTCTTCCAGGCCTGCAGCTTTTCCACTTCTCTAGAGCTGGGTTTCCTCGGGGCAGCTAGGTCTCCGATTCCCTCTCCTTTCCGACAGGACCCCAGGCTTCTGAGGGCCTCCGCACCAAAGCTGTGTTCCAGACGTCGACATCGGAGCTGCAGGTGGGCGATGCCTGGACAGCAGTGAAGGAGGCTCAGGCAGAGGACACAGTGACCGTTAGCCTCGCCAGCCCTCCCAACGCCGTCATTGGCCGCTACCTACTGAGCGCCAGGGTTTCCTCTCGTCGCAAACACAGTGACCGGAAGCTGGGCGAGTTCGTTCTCCTGTTCAACCCATGGTGCCCAGGTAGGAGCTGCCAAGCCCAAGGCAGAGGCTTTCCTGGAGGCTGTCCTACAGGAGGGTCCCGAGAGGCAGGTTAAGGGACAGGGAGGTGAATGCCAAGAGCTTAGCGAGAGCCAGGCATGGGGCAGAGGAACCTGGTAGCAGGTGCTACACAGGAGCCTGTGCCAGAGAGGCCGGAGTCAGTGGGTTCTGGTGTGTGGAGGCCAGTGGACAGGGATGGGGCCTGATGGCAGGAGAGGCCCAGGAGTGGGGAAGAGCTGGGCTCTAGCCATCAGACAGCCTTGGCTTAGTCTCAGCTCTGCTAAGTTGCTTCCCTCTATGAGTCTGTTCCCTCATCTGTCACGTGGGGATGACGGTGCCTACCTCTTAGGGTTATAGCGAGAATGCACAGCACTTGTGTTTGTAATGTACAAGACGCATCATAAGGGGCACTGCGGTCATTATTCTTATTAAGGGCTAAGTAAGTAAGCAGGATCCTGGATTGGTATTCTTATTCATATTTAAGAAATAGGAGGCTGCTGTTGGCATCAAGTAGTCACCCCAAGGTATCAGGACTTTTAAAATCCCTCAGTCTCGGGCTGGGTTGGGATTGGTCCCTGCCTGGGGAAAGCCCAGCCAGGTGGCACGGGGCTTGGCTGGGGGGCAGCCTGAGAGCCCGCAAGCCCCTCTTGCCCTCTCCTGCTCCGGTCAGCCTCCAGGCACCGTCCTGCAGCTGGTCCCTGATGCAGCCCCTTCCCCAGGCCAGCAAGGCCAGAGCTCCTGCCCACGCCGGGCCTGATCACTACTTTTCAGAGGACGACGTGTTTCTGGCCTCAGAGGAGGAGAGACAGGAGTATGTGCTCAACGACAGCGGGATCATCTTCCGAGGCGTGGAGAAGCACATCCGAGCCCAAGGCTGGAACTTCGGGCAGGTCTCCAGGGGCACGGGCCGGAAGGGGGCCACGGCGTGGCAGGGGGAAAGTCAGCCAGGAGCCCTTCCACCTGCTCACTTCTTGCCAGGAGGGACCAGCTGGGCTGACTCTTAGAGCAAATCCCTTCATTCACTCACCTCCTGTTAGCCGTGCCAGGGCCTCGCTGGCTCCTCGGGAGGGAGGCGCTTTAGATGGGAAACAGAACAGGTTGGTTCTGTTGTGAAAGGATAAATCCCTTGCATCAGGGGTTCTCAGTCTTGGATGTGAACAGGAATCATGTGGAAAGCTCGTAAAAACGCCAATGGCTGGACCCCACCCCCAGAGTTGCTGATTCAGCGGGTCTGGGGTGGCACCTGAGAATCTGCATTTCTAACAAGCTCCCAGGTGATGCTGATGCTGCTGGTCCACAGACCACAGTGTGAGAGCCATCGGCTTAGATAAATAGTTACAACACAAGGTGTAATGGGAGCAGGAAAGTCAGAGTGGTAGAGATGGCAGCAAAGGGAGTTCAGAAAAGGGTGAATGAAAACTCCATCTTGGGGATTGAGGAAACCTTCGTGATACCGAGGCTGGGTGTCCAAAGCCGGTCGGGATCTGGACAGTCAGAGGGAAGAGTAGACAGAGCAGTGCGGAGGTGAGGAGTCAGGGAGTAGCCGAGGTTCTGCTGGAAGACTTCTGTCTGCCTGGGTTCCGAGTCCCCAACAGAAGAAGGGTAGCCGGGCAAGTTAAGGACCTGGACTGTCAGGCTGGGGAGCTGGGGGTGGAAAGCATTTGGGGCTCCAGGGCAGGGCAGGGATGACATACCAGAGAGTGTAGGGTCCATCCAAGGGGGAACCACTCCTCAGCACCCACCTCTTGCTGCCATGTGGTTCCCAGACCTTTCAAATTTGTGGATACCAGAAATCTTCACTTGTATGTGAAAATCCCCCAGTTTTTAAATGTTGTCAATTGATTCAAATGTATTTTTAAAAAATCATATAATCCCAACAAGTGTACAGTGGGGTAGGTGTGGCTCCAGAGCCACCCATTTTCCACGATCTTTACTGGTAAGTGGGGAGCCATGGGGGGCTACTGAACAGAGGAGGGACGTTTCTGTTTCCCGGGTGACTCTTTGGGGAAGGGTTTCTGAGACTTGGGGGTCATCTGTGGCGTCCCTGACAGGGGGACAGGTGCAGGCAAACTCCCCTTGCATGACACAAGTGACTGACCGGGTAGGGGTCGTGGGAGTGCCTGGAATATGGGTGAGACTCTGGCCCTTAAGCACAGCCTCTCTGGGACAGTTCGAGGAGGACATCCTGAACATCTGCCTCTCCATCCTTGACCGAAGCCCCAGTCACCAAAATGACCCAGCCACGGACGTGTCCCACCGCCACGACCCCATCTATGTGACCAGGGCCATCAGCGCCATGGTGAGGAGCCCCACCATTCCTGCATACACACACCCTCACGCATCCCCAGGCCAACCCCAGGGCCATGCCCTTCGATTTTTCCCTAGTTCCCTGTTGTTTCAATTCTCTATTTCTGCATAACAAACATCCCAAAACTCAGTGGTGTGAAACAGCCATTTATTACACTTACAATTTTGCAGATCAAGGACCTGGGCAGGGCACCGTGAGGATGCCTTGTCTCTGCTCCAAAATGCTTCAGCTGGGGGTGTCTGAGTGGCTGCAGATGTCTGGGATGGTTTGACGGGACCATCTATCTGGGGCCTTGGTCCTGGTAGTCAATGCCTCCTTGGTTCTCTCCCACGCCATGGCTGCTGGAGCTGGAATGTCAAGATGGTGTGCTCATTCTCATGTCTGGCCCCTTGGCTGGGATGGTTGGAACAGCTGGGGCTGGCCGGTCATCACTCTGTCTCTCCATGCGCCTTTCCACATGGCTAGCTTGGGCTTCCTCACAGCATGGCAGTGTCAGGGTCATCAGAGATGGCAGCTGGCTCTTCCCCAAGCAATCAATCCAGAAAGAGCAAATGGAAGCTGCCAGTCTCATACAGCCTGGGCCTGGAAACCGGCTCAGCACCATTTCCACCATAGTCATTGGTCAAAGCAGTCACCAGCCAGCCCAGATTCAGGGAGAGGGTACACAGACCCACCTCTCCGTGGGGGGGAGAGCCAGCTTTAATCTATTATATGCCTTGGGGCTTCCGCCTCAAAAGGTAGCCAGAGGGTCTACGAGCTCTCACTAGAGCAAGAAGGTGTCAAGATTAGTGGGTGGCTATCTGTGATTCGCAAAATGGACACAATTGCTTTTCTTGTATTTGATGCTCTCCATTCCTTAAGACCTCAGAGAGATGCTGGAGTAAAGAGAATCCAAAGTGGTGACCGTTTCCAAACTGTAGAGTGATACAGCCTGGGGGACAGCCGTACAGGCGCCCAAGTCAAAGTTCTGAACTTGGGGGTCGCCCACACCTTTTGCTGACTTGGTCTGCGATTTGGGCAAAACTGAATCTCATTTTCTTATCTGAGAAAAAAAGGAAAATAATAGAACCCACTTTAAACGGGTTAATGTAGTGCACACAAAGCCCTTAGAACAGTGCCTGGCACCAGAAGCATTTAAGAAATGTTCACTGTCTCTATAGCTGTTATACCACCAACGGTCCCCAAAACAGGTCATTTAAAACAGGAAATGCTCTGAAACCACAGATGATTTTCAACAGTTGACTATCCCCAGGGAAGGTAATTTGAAATGGTACCAAAAAGTAGGTATTTGAAGAGGGCAGATGGCCCCAATTTTCAGACCATTTAAAAGCAAAAGCTAGCCCTCAGGGACTGGGTGGGTTCCTGACGAGGGAAGCCCCGCCTGGTGGTGGACCGCTGCCTTCTCCGCCAGGTGAACAGCAACAACGACCGCGGCGTGGTCCAGGGCCAGTGGCAGCGCAAGTACAGCGGCGGCACCAGCCCCCTGCACTGGCGCGGCAGCGTGGCCATTCTGCACCAGTGGTTCAAGGGCAGGTTCAAGCCAGTCAAATACGGCCAGTGCTGGGTCTTCGCTGGAGTCATGTGCACAGGTACCCAGGAAAAGAAGACCCCAACCCGACCCCACCCAACCCCCGGGTCCCCTCATTTGCATCTATTTGCATATGTTTACATAGCACCACCCCCCAGCCCAGGGTCCCTGCCTGCTCCGAGAGCCTCAGGAGCCTCCTGCTCTTCAGTCCTTAGGTGCTTGGGGATCGCAACACGGGTTGTGTCCAACTTTAACTCGGCCCATGACACGGACGGAAGCCTGAGTGTGGACAAATACGTGGACTCCTTTGGGCGGACCCTGGAGGACCTGACAGAGGACAGCATGTGGTGGGTCCTAGGGGCTCCCCAAAGCAGACCCAGACCTGGAGCCATGCTCTCCAGAGTCTGAGTCAGTTCTGGAAGGAGTGAGAGGCGCCCTGCAGAGCGGTTTGGCCCCGGGCAGGGTGACTCCTCTTCTGAGATGATGCGTCTTTGGGCACGTGACTCAGAGGTCATGAGGGGGACTCAAGATTTGAGTGCCGTGAACCCCCAGTTCTCCCCTCTGGGGGACTCTGAGCCCTCCCCAAGATTCCCATGACTGGGAGGGGCACCAAGACCACCCCACATAGCTACCTCTGTATCATGCTCCTGCTTATCTATCAGCCATCTGTGCACCCTGCTGTGTGTCCAAGTGGGAAACAACCTCCTTTCTCAGCTCAAACAACACTCTTCACGCAAAGCCTTAAAAAATTCATTTTAGGGGGCCAGCCCCATAGCCTAGTGGTTCAGTTCAGCACGCTCCACTTTGGCAGCCCAGGTTTGGTTCCTCAGCACAGACCTACATCACTCATCAGTGGCCATGCTGTGGCAGAGACCCACATACAAAATAGAGGGAGACTAGCACAGATGTTAGCTCAGAGCAAATCTTCCTCAGCAAAAAAAAAAAAAAATTAATTAATTTTAATTTTTTAAAATAGGAAATACACTCATGTGCAATAATATTCAAAAGGTACAAAATGAGTTACAGTGGTTAGTCTCCCTCGCACCCCATTCCAGCCTCGTCCTCCTCCCAGGGGCAACAGAAGGCCTAGTTCCTTATACCTCCTGTCAGAGAGACTCTGCAGATACAAGAACATGCACATACATCATCCCCTCGCACCCCTACTTTTTACCCACTGACTCTTGGCAGCATAATGTAATCCTGTTCATCTTGCTCATACGTTTAACAACTTCATATCAGTACATCAGTACAAGGTTTCTTTATTTTTTAGTGTTTAAAGAAATAAGAATACTGAGCACCTAGTCTGTGCCAGGCCCAGCTCTAAGTGCTGTACGTATATTAACTTATATGAAAGAAACCTTGTGAGCAAGTTAGCATTATTATCTCTATTTTGCCGATGAGGAAATTGAGGCACAGAGAGGTTAGGTAACTCGTCTAAGGCCATACAGCTAGTGAGTGGTCTGCCTTTCAATTGCATGGGAAAACCATCGTTGATCTAACCATCTCACATGGATGGACCAGACATTTATCTTTACAAGCAAGGTTTCAGGGAATAACCTCATCCGAGTGTCTGTTCATACATGGCAAGTTGTCACGCAAAGCCAGCTTTCTGAAGAGCATGCACTACAGAAACACAGCCTCAGCGTCCCTGTCCTGAGAATGTCCTCAGCCACCCCCAGGGGAGGATAACCAGCAGCCCTTCCCCCCAGCTGGTCTCCAGCCTCAGACCATGGCTCTGCCTCTCTTCTCTCTTCTCCCTTTTCCTTCTCTGCTTTTTGGTTCTCTTCACTCCCCCTCCCTGCAGGAGCACCAAAAATATCACATCCTTCTCCTTCCTCCAGCAGAATGGACAGACACTTCTTTCTGACACTGGGACCTCCGTCACCATGCAGGTTATCAGTGTCCTCCCTTTAACCCCCAGATGCTTATCAAGATATTTTCCCAAAGACCATGACCTGCCTAGGAGGAGTTCTGAGGCTGGCTGAAAAGATGCCACGTCAGGCAAACCAGGGTTCCTCTGCTGCTTCCTTACTGTGTGGCCTTGTGCAAATGATGTCACTTTTCCTAATCTCATATTCTCATCTTTAACATAGGAAACTTCAAATGAAGCCCAAACTTCTTACCAAGGCCTGCAAAATTCTGCAAACTCTGAACCCTAGCAACTCTCTATGTTTGCTGTAGCCCAGAGATACTTACAGACTTTCTGTTCCTCCAACACACTAAGCTTTTTCTTGTCTCAAGAGCCTTTGTGCATGCTGTTCCTTCTGCCTGGAACACTGTTCCCTTCACTCTTCCTATGGCTAATTCTTTCTCCTTTAAGTCTCATCTTAGATGTCATTTACCTAGAGTAGGTCTCCAGCAGCTTTTCTCTGTCTCAAGACCCTCTCTTTCTTCACAGCACTTATATTGCATTTTTTTTTTTATCTCCTTACTTAAATTTGCCTGTCTTCCCATCTGTCGCCTTTGTTAGAATGTCAGCTGCATGAGGGCAAGGCTCTCCCGTCTTATTTGCAGCTGTATTTCTGGTGCCTTGAACAGTGGGTTCTTGATATATATACACACACACATATGTGAACAACATCTGCTCATCGATAGCGTTGAATGAACGGTTCACAAGATTCGGCCCCGGAGCACCGCCAGGGCCTGGCTCATGGCAGGAACTTCCCCTCCCGTGGGCCTGTGTGCTCACCATGGGCCACCTGCCCCATCCACTCTCTGTGGCAGGAATTTCCATGTCTGGAACGAGAGCTGGTTTGCCCGGCAGGACCTGGGCCCCTTTTACAGCGGCTGGCAGGTTCTGGACGCCACCCCGCAGGAGGAGAGCGAAGGTACGGGCCGGCCGGGGGTGGCCCAGGCCCCCGCTTCTCCTCGCCCTCGCTGCTCACGCCCACCCTCCCCGCCCAGGCGTGTTCCGCTGCGGCCCCGCCTCGGTCGCCGCCATCCGCGAGGGCGACGTGCACCTGGCCCACGACGGCCCCTTTGTGTTTTCGGAGGTCAACGCGGACTACATCACCTGGCTCTGGAATGAGGATGAGAGCCGGGAGCGCGTGCACTCGGACACGAAGAAGATCGGGAGGTGCATCTCCACCAAGGCGGTGGGCAGCGACTCCCGCGTGGACATCACGGGCCTCTACAAGTATCCGGAAGGTAAGGGCCATCGGCGGCCTCTGCCACCCTCCCCACGGGACCAGTCAGCTGCAGAGGGGCAGCGGCGGCCACCAGAGCCAGGCCCTCTCCCGCGGGTCGTGATGATGACAGCTTCCTTCAGCGCTGTCTCTGCTTGCGCCAAGTGCCTTTGGCTTATGTGAATGGCTTCCCCTGTTTGCTGAGAAGATTTCCCCATAATAATAGCTACATTTCCTTAACGCTTACCATGTGCCAGGCACTGTGCTAGGTGTGTTCACAGATAATAATAATAGCTAACACTAATAATAGTGATGATAGTAGCAGTATCATTTACTGAACATCTAGAATACATACCGCTAGGCACAGTTCAAAACAATAATAATGGCAGCTCCTGTTTGTCACCTGTCAGTGCTGACTATGCCGTGGT
Organism: Equus quagga; assembly: GCF_021613505.1. Lineage (NCBI taxonomy): Eukaryota > Metazoa > Chordata > Mammalia > Perissodactyla > Equidae > Equus > Equus quagga. The sequence continues at coordinate 82,264,621 of NC_060278.1, read as the reverse complement.
CACTAATTGATGGTCACTGGTTTGTTGAAGAGCTTGTACTTGTTTGGGTACAAAAACAAAACAGGTGTGTTTTTTCTAGTAGTTACCTCCAGCTACAGACTTTAAAAGTCGCCCTTCCCCGAGGAATAACTGGTCCCTTGGCAATGCCAAGACCTGATCCATATGTGTTCAGCCACATCTGCTTGTTAAAACACTGCTATTTGAGTCATGAGGACTTCAAGTTCAAACATGAATCAGAGCTTGTCTCCTCCCCTCACCTGAGCACAAGCCCGCGACCTCGGAAGTTTGCTGTAAAGAGGGGCACAGTCTGCTCTGGATGCCCCCATCTGTCTGTCGTCTGCTTTATGGCACAGTGCTTTGCAGCCAGGTTGCACACTGGAATCGCCTGGGGTGCTCTTTTAGTTACATAGATTAAGTAATAATTATTTATTTGCTCGGGATCCTGTGGGTCAGCAATTCGGGCTGTGATCAGCTGGGATGGTTCCTCTGCTGCTCGTGGTGTCGGCTGGGATCTGGAATATGTCTGGGGCCTCCCATGGGGCTGCTGGGCTGGCTGGGCCCCTCTCCCCACTTGGCCTCTCATGTTCCAGCCCTGGCTTGTCCACGTGGCAGCAGCATTCTGAGAGGCTGAGAGTTGAAGCTGCAAGGTCACTGGAGGCCTCGCTCAGAATTCACACCATGTCACTTCTGCCACATTATATCCGTCAAAGCAACTTCTGAGGCCACCTCAGATTCAAGGAGCAAGAAGTAGACTCCACCTCTTGATGGGAGAAGTCGTAAAGAGAGTATTATGGCCATTGTTAATCTACCCTAGCAGCCCAGACTGCCCCCTAACTCCCTAGAGAGAGTGACCTGGGCATCAGGACTTTTAAAAGCTTCCCAGGCAATTCCAACGTGCAGCCGATGTTGAGAAGGCGGGTCTAAGTCTTCTGGTGTGTTAGGCCGAGGAGGAGGAGGAGGAAAGAGAGCCAATGATTTGACTTCACTGAGCGAGGATTCCGTGCCCTCGGGCAGGCAGTGCTGCTGCCCTAGTTTACTCTCATGCTCCGCAAGGACAGATGGTGGCTCCAATACAGCCTGCTGCCCTCAGGACCCTCTCCTGTGCTGCTCCTCCAGGCACTGCTGGTTTCTTGAGACATTTGCCCCATTCTTTCACTGGCAGTCACACAGCTTCCCTCTGGTGCGTGGCAGTTTTTGGCCCCAGGTTCTGCAGGGGTTTGACAAGGCTGTGGCCCCCACACTCATCTATACTCAGTGCCCCAGTTCAAAGGCTGGGGGGAGAGCAGTCTTGATGGGCTGTCTTCCACCTGCCATCTCCCGTCAGTTCTCTTCTCCCTGCTCAGGTAATACACGGTTCAGTAAGCAAGACAGGCTAGCGGACCTCCCACAGCCAACTTCCGCTTCCTGTAGGCAGCCCCAGTCTTTACCAGACAGCTCTTCCTCATTGCAGACACTCCCAAACTTTAACAGTGATTATTGTAAACACACACACACCCTTCATCAACACTCCCTCAGTTCCTTCTCTAGGAACATGGCGCTTCCCTGATTGTTGATGACCTCCTCCCCTTCAGGCCTCTTCTTACAGAGGGCAGTGGATGGGATGGTAAGTGTTAAGGCCTCTTCTGAGCTGGCGTCTCTCTCACAAGTCCTATAGGTTGATGCCTGGTCCCACCTGCGGGGAGCTTCTGAAACTTAGAACATGGGGTCTTTGGGGTTTTTTGTCATGGTGGCAAGAGAAACATCCTGTTACATGATGATCATAGCAGTCACCATCACTGGGCATCTACTGTGGGCTGGCCAGTTTCACACATCATTTAGTTCTTTTGTTTAACAAATGCTAACAAAGGCAGACACTGGTGTAGCATTCATTCTACAGAGGAGAGAACGGAGGTGCAGCCAGGGAAGCCGATTCAGTCGAGGGACAGAGCTAGAGAGTGGCGAGTCTGGCTCCAGAGCCCACGCTCTTCATTCTGTCCTTTGCTGCCACTATCTAGTTATAATATTATTACTGCTGGTTGGCTGCTTGTTGTGGGTCACGTGATTTCACATCCAGCTTATAGTGATAATACTAGTAATAGCATCTAAAATTTGTTAGCATGGTGGTAGGCAATGTCCAACTCAACAAATTAACAACAGAGGTGAACTTCTTCGGCCTGATAAAAGTCATCTGTGAAAAACCCACAGCTCACACCATGTTTAATGGTGAAAGATTGCACGCTTTCCCCCTCAGATCAGAAACAAGCCAAGGCTGTCCACTCCTGCTGCTTTGACTCAACGTTGCCATGGAAGTACCGGCCAAGGAAATTAGGCAAAAAAAAGAAATAGAGATGTTTTCAACCAATGGTGCTGGGAAAACGGGATATCCACATGTGAAAGGATGAAGGTGGACCCTTACCTTATACCATATTCAAAAATTAACTCAAAATGGGTCAAAGGCCTAACTGTAAGACCTAACACAATAAAATTCTCAAAAGTAAAAGTAGGAAAAAAGCTTCATGACATTGGACTTGGCAATGATTTCTTGGCTATGACAGCAAAGGCACAGGCAAAAAAGAAAAAACAGACAAATTGGACTTCATCAAAATTTAAAACTTTTGTGACAGTGCCAACAAGGTAAAAAGGCGACCCATAGAATAGGAGGAAATATTTTCAAATCACATATCTGATAAGAGGTTAATATCCAGACTATATAGAGAACTCCAGACACTCAACAGCAAAAAAACGAACAACCTGAAAACAATGGGCAGAGGACTTGAATAGACGTTTCTTCAGAGAAGGTACACAAATGGCCAAAAAGCACATGAAAAGATGCTCACATCACTGATTATTAGGGAAATGAAGATCAAAACCACAATGAGATACCACCTCATATCCATTAGGATAGCTACTATCAGAAATTAAAAAAAAAGAGGGGCCAGTACCAGTGGCCTGGTGGTTAAGTTCAGCGTGTTCCACTTTGGTGGCCCGGATTTAGTTCCCAGGCGTGGACCTACACCACTTGTCTATCAGTGGTCATGCTATGGTGGCAGCTCACATACAAAATAGAGGAAGATTGGCAACAGATGTTAACTCAGGGTGAATCTTCCTCAGCAAAAAAAAAGAAGAAGAAGAAGAAGAAAGAAAGAAAGGAAAAGAATAAGTGTTAGTGAGGATGTGGGGAAATTAGGACCACCTGTGCACTGTTGATAGGAATTTAAAATGGTACAGGCACTGTGGAAAACAGGATGGAAGTTCTTCATAATATTAAAAATAAAATTATCTTTTAATCCAGCAATTCCAACTTTGGATATATACCCAAAAGAATTGAAAGCAGCAACTCAAAGAGATCTTACACCCGTGTTCATAGCAACATTATTCACAGCATGCAAAAGGTGGAAGCAACCGTAATGTCTATTGATGGATGAATAGATAAACAAAATGTGGTATATACATACAATGGAGGTATACACATACAATGGAATATTATTCAGCCTTAAAAAGGAAGGAAGTTCTGACACATGCTACAACATGGATGAACTTTGAAGACATGATCCTAAGTGAAATAAGCCAGTCACAAAAAGACGAATGCAGTCTGATTCCTCTTACATGAGGCACCTCGAGTAGTCAAATTCATAGAGACAGAAAGAGGAATGGTAGTTACCAGGGGCTGGGCGGAGGAGGCAACGGGGAGTTACTGTTTAGTGGGTACAGTTTCAGTTTTGCAAGATGAAAGGAGTTCTAGAGACGGATGCTGGTGATGGCTGCACAGCGATAGAAATGTACTTAATGCCACTGAAGTATACACTTAAAAATGGTTAAGACAGTAAACTTTATGTTATGTATATTTTGCCAAAATTTAAGAAAATTAAAAGAAGGAAAGGAAAGGAATGGAAGGAAAGAAGGGAAAGAAATAGAGGAATTTCCAAATTGGAAAAGATTAGAAGTAAAACCATCTCTATTTGCATATGACACGTATATATAAAATCCTAAGGAATCCACTAAAAAGCTATTAGAACCAATAAACCAGTTCAACAAGATGGTAGAACACAAAATCGATTTATAAAAATGAATTGTATTTCTGGACACTAACAATGTGTAATCTGAAAATGAAATTAAGAAAACAAATCCATTTACAATAGCATCAAAAAGAATAAAATACTTAGGAATAAGTGGCAAATAAATATATGAAAAGATGCTTTAACAGCATTAGTCATTAGGGAAATGCAAATCAAAACCACAAGGACATACCTCTTCACACCCACTAGGACTGCTATAATCAAAAAACAGACAATAAGTGTTGGTGAGGCTGTGGAGAAACTGGAAGACTCAGACATTGCTGGTGGAAATATATAATGGTGCAGCCACCTTCGAAAACAGTTTGACGGTTCCTCAAAAGGCTAAACACAGAGTTACCTATAACTCAGCAGATGCACTCTAGGTTTATACCCAAGAGAAGGGACAGCAAACATCCACATAAAAACTTGTACATGAACATTCATAGCAACATTACTCAAAATAGCTAAAGAATGGAAACAACCCAAATGTCCATCAATGGATAAATAAAATGTGGTGTATCCATACAAAGGAATATTATTCAGCAATAAAAAGGAATCAAGTGCTGATTTATGTTACAACACGGGTAAATCTTGAAAACATATGTTAAGTGAAAAAAGCCAGTCACAAAAGACCACACACATGGGATGTTAAAGAATCTTTAGGTCCACATGGGCCCCTTCAAGCCACGGTCACACAGAATTGAAGTACTTCGAGGAAAATGTTTGGGAAGGAGCAGTGTGGGAGACCGCACACCACAGGTTTCAAGTGGGGAAGTGGAACCATCAAAGTTGGGTTTGGAGATATCAGGGTGGAAAAAGGACTGGAGTGGAGATGGCACCTGCATTCCCAGGAAGGGAGAGGACATTCTTGAGCATTGTGCTCAGTGCCTTACCTGGGAGCCTCTTGTCCCCACTTTACAGATGGAAAAACTGAGGCTCGTGGGGGCAGCTAAGTAATGATAATAGTAATAAACTCCACAATACCTGGTGGCAAACGGACCTGATGGTGAGGCGATTTCAGCGGTGGTCTGATGGGAGAAGAGAGAATGGAGAAGAAGGCAGGTTGTAGAGATCAATGAGGATGCTCGGCAGGACTTGCTGACAGATCAGTTATGGCTGGTGAGGGTTTGGGAAGAGTCAAGGACGCTCCCAGTTTCTGGCTTGGACATTGGGTGAATGGTAGTGGAGCCGTTTGCTGAGATGGGGGACGCTGCTGGGCAGAAGATGACGTGTTTGGTTGGATTTGAGGCAGCTGTGGGACATCAGGTGGGGTGAGGGAGCTGTCCAATTGCACGTATTGGTCTGGAGGTCAAAAGAGAAGTCTGAGCTACAACAGGGCAAGTGGGAGATCAGGGGTCCTAAACTCACACCTCTGCAGGAGGCTTGCAGGTGGCCCCACCTGAGTGCAGCAGGCCAGTGGCAATTACAGGGTGGAGACTGTGCAGAACCAGACAGTGCATTCCTTCCAGAGAGAGCAGCCCTTGCTCAGCTCTAGACCTTACCGCCATGTGGGAAGAGAGTGGGAAGGGCGTGTGATTAAGAGCATGGAGTTTTGAACTGCGTGGGTTCAAATTCCTGTTCCCTCACAAGCTGCTTTACTAGTCTGTGCCTTAGGTGCCTTATCTATAAAATGGTACCTACCTCGTAGAGGGAAAAGTACAGCACCTGGAACTAAGGTGCCTGGCACATAGTAAGTCTACCAAAGTATCAGCCATTATTATCACATGACTTCAGACCCAGTTGTCAGAGAAGCTGCAAATCTGTATTGTTATGTGAAATCTCCTGATGTGAGGTTGTTGGCAACTGATTGAAAATTTATTTGAATAGTCCCAGAACCAAAGACAGTGCACGTGGCTGAGGTCTGCATGTGGCTTTTGGGCTGCCAACTGGAGACCCCCGAGAGCCGTGGTAAATTACAGCGGCAAAGGAGTGGTGATTTTGCCCAGAGAAGAGGGGAAATGAGAAGAGATGGGCCCCGGGACAGGCGGAGGAGGAAGAGGGTGTCTGCTTCACGGTGCGCCATGCCCTGCAGGGTCCCGGAAGGAGAGACAGGTGTACAGGAGGGCCGTGAAGAAGCTTTTCAGCGTGGAAGCCTCTGGGAGGAGGGCCCGAGTCCGCAGGGCCAGCGGCCGAGGTCTCTGGCGTGATGACCTCCTGCAGCCCGCTGCCAAGCCCAGCATCACCGGCAAGTTCAAGGTGCTGGAGCCCCCCAAGTTGGGCCACGACCTGAGGCTGGCCCTGTGCCTGGCCAACCTCACCTCCCAGGCCCAGCAGGTCCAAGTCAACCTGAGTGGTGCCACCATCCTCTACACCCGCAGGCCAGTGGCAGAGATCCTGCACGAATCCCACAAGGTGCGGCTGGGGCCGGAAGAAGGTAAGAACGCAAGGTTTGGTGGGACCTGGCCAGCCCATCCCCCTTTCCAGGAGGGTTGGGGCAGGGCAGGGCCAGACTGCCAGGAATCCTACATTCATTCCCAGGAAAGAAGGGGGTATTTCTGAGCATTTGTTCACTGTCTTGCCTCCTGTGCCCACTTTACAGATGAGAAAAATGAGGCTCAGAGGGGCTAAATAAGGAGAATAGTAGTAAAAGTCCACAATCATCTGGTGGCAAGCTGACCTCATGGTGAGGTGATTCATAGCTCTATTTATCCCAATTAGTATGAATGTTTCCATGCCAAATAAACACCTGCTGGGACCTTTTCCTAATGTATGGCGTATGCCTGGTGTTACCTGTCTAAAATCCAAAATATTCTGGAGTCCATCTGGCTCCAGATTTTCTGTCTGGAGGGGTGGACCAGTAAGAGATGTCTACTCAGTACTTACACGTGCCAGGCCCTGACCTGAGGATTCCATACACATCGGCCACCATCCCCGCAGCCACCTTTTGGGGAACACCAGCTCAGTTTCTCAGAGAAGGAAACAGTCACACGGTCAGCGTGTGTGCTGGCAGGATTCAAACCAGTCTGGCCGTAGAGACACTCCTGACCAAGGGCCATGGCGGGGAGGGGCAGAGCCAGGGCTCAAAGCTAGGAATGGTCCACCCCAGGCACACTGACTCAGCGGGTTCAGTTGCGTGATTGCAGGCCTTCGAGTGGTCTGTGGGGTCAGCACACAGCAATTCTGCTTCACATGCCTAATGGTGCCTGAAATGCACCCTTAGGATTTTGCACCAAAATAGGATGGCTTCGGTCCTTTTGAAGGTTTTTGTATAATTTTAAGTGACTTTATTCCAACTGCTTTTTTAAAAAAGTGTCAAGGACGTTTTTCATGATCCTTAAACATGTAGCACTTCGTATATGATTTACTAAATGTACCCATTAGATCGTTCTTCCTCCTTTTCCTGTTCTCCGTCTCCCTCCCTCTCTGTCTCTCTCTCTTTCTCTCTCTCTATCCCCTCCCCTCCAGCTCCTCTCTGTCTGGCTGGCTCTCTCTTCACATACCTCCCTTCTGAACTCTAAGGATTCAATTAAACAAAGAAACTGTTCCTCTGGGCCGGTTTCTGGCAAGTGAAGCTTGTGCATCTTGACAGGGGTGAAAACACGTGAAGGAGATGGCATTTAGTTTTCACAAAATCGAAATCACAAAATAACACTTCCTAATGAAATATTAATTAACATAACACTTTCTCCTGGCTTTTAGCAATTATTTTCATATTGAAAGTAATACATATTCATTAAAGATTTAGAGAGCAAAAGAGAACCGTCACCTTTGATCCTGCCACCCTTCCTCAAACTAACATTTTTCTTCCAAATTTTGAATGCTTGTTTGCTTTTTGAAAAAACATGGTTCTAATTATATTGCAAATACTCAGTAGTGCCCTGATCTTTTCATTTTACGTTGTAAGTTAAACATTTTTATAAACTCTTCAGTAACATCGTTTTAATAGATGCGTAATCTTTAAATAAATATATGATGATTTATATCTTTTTCCTTCTTTGGGGTAGTTATCAGCTTATTGCTATTTTTTAAAAAACCTAAAGTAAACATCTTGGTGAAAAAGATCTTTCTTTGTCTGGATTTTGGACTGTTTTGTTAGAATAGATTCACGAAAGTGGAATTACTGAGCCAAATGGTATGACTATTAAAATATATAATTTATTAAAATTTATCATTTTTAATTGACTTTTTTTTAGCCGTTTTAGGTTTACAGAAAAATTCAGTGAAAAGGACAGAGTTCCCATGCACCCCCTCACCCTTGCCGTCTTCCCCTACTATTAGCATGCTGGGTTAGTGTGGTACCTTTGTTACCAATGACAAGCTAATATTGATACATCATTTTTAACTAAAGTCCATAGTTTACATTAGGGTTCACTCTGTTGTGCATTGTATGGGTTTTAACAAATGTATGGCGTGTATCCACCGTTGGAGTATCATACAGAATAATTTCATTGCCCTAAAACCTCCTGATTTTCATCTGTTTGCTGCTCTCTCCCTCCCCTCGAACCCCTGGCAACCACAGATCTTTTTATTGTCTCCATAGTTTTGCCTTTTTGAGAATGTCTTATACTGGGAATCACATAGTATGTAGCCTTTCAAATTGGCTTCTTTCACTTAGAACTATGTACTGCAGATTCCTCCATGGTTTTTTTGTGGCTTGATAGCTCATTTCTTTGAGGTGCTGAATAATACTCCAGAGTATGGATGTACCACAGCTTATCTATCTGTTCACCTACTGAGGGACATCTTGGCTGCTTCCAAGTTTTGGCAACTATGGATAGAGTTGCAATAAAGCTCTGTGTGCAGGTTCTCATGTGGACAGTTTTCAACTCATTTGGGTAAATACCAAGGAGTGCGATTACTAGATGGTATAAGAGTATGTTTAGTTTTCTAGGAAACTGCCAAACTGTCTTCCAAAGTGGCCGTACCACTTGGCATTCCCACCAGCAGCAAATGAGAGTTCCTGTCACTCCACATCCTCTCCAACACTTGGTGTTGTCAGTATTTTGGATTTTTGCTATTCTAAAAGGTATATAGTAGTATCTCATTGTTTTAATTTGCAGTTCCTTAGTGATGTATGATGCTGAGCATCTTTTTATATGCATCTGTGTATCCTTTTGGTGAGGTGTCTGTTCAGATCTTTTGCCCATTTTTTCAGTCATGCTATTCATTTTCTTATTGTTGAGTTTTAAGAGTTCTTTGTATATTTTGGATAAAGTCCTTTATCAAATACGTCTTTTGCAAATATTTTCTCCCAGTCTGTGGCTTGTCTTCTCAATCTCTTGATAGTGTCTTTCACAGAGCAGAAGTTTTTAATTTTAATGAAGTCCAACTTGTCAATTTTTTCATGGATTGTGCCTTTGATGTTGTATCTAAAAAGTCATCACCATACCTAAGATCATCTAGATTTTCTCCTATTTTATCTTATAGGAGTTTTATAGTTTTGCATTTTACGTTTAGGCTTATAATCTATTTTGAGTTCATTTTTGTGTCTGTATTCATTTATTTGGGGTTTTTTTATTTACTTGCATTTGGATGTCCAGTTATTCCAGCACCATTTATTGAAAAGACTATCTTTTCTTCATTTTATTTCCTTTGCTCCTTTGTCAAAGATCAGATGACTATGTTTGTGTGGGTGTATTTCTGGGCTCTCTATTCTGTTCTGTTGATGTATTTACCTATTCTTTCGCCAATACCACACTGTTTTGATTACTTTAGCTTTATAGTCAGTCTTGAAGTCATGTAGCCTCAGTCCTCTCATGTTGTTCTTCTCTTTCAATGTTGTGGTGGCTGTTCTGGGTCTTTTACATCTCTACATAACTTTAGAATCAATTTGTCGGTATCCATGAAATAACTTTCTGGGACTTTGATGAGATCGTCTTGAATATAGGTCAAGTTAAGAAGAACTGACATCTTGATAATCTTGAGTCTTCCTATCCATGAACATGGAATATCTCTCCATTTATTTAGTTCTTCTTTGATTTCTTTCATCAGAGTATTGTAGTTTTTCTCATATAGATCGTGTACATCTTTTGTTAGATTAATGCCTAAGTATTTCATTTTGGGGGTGCTAATAGAAATGGCATTGTGTTTTTAATTCCAAATTCCATTTGTTCATTGCTGGTATGTAGGAAAGTGATTGACTTTTGTATATTAATCTTTTATACTGTGACCTTGCTGTAATCACTTATTAGTTCCAGGATTTTTTGTTGTTGATTCTTTCAGATTTTCTATATAAATGATCACATCATATGTGAACAAAGACTGTTTTATTTATTCCTTCCCATTCTGTATACCTTTTATTTCCTTTTCTTGTCTTATTGCCTTAGCCTGGTCTTCCAGTACAATATTGAAAAGGAGTGGTAAGAGAAGCCATCCTTGCCTTGTTCCTGATCTTAGTGGGAAAGCTTTGAGTTTCTCACCATGAAGTATGTTGTTAGCTGTACATTTTTTGTAGATGCTCTTTATCAAGTTGAGGAAGTTCCCCTCTATTCCTAGTTTTCTGAGATATTTTTATCATGAATAAATGTTGGATTTTCTCAGGTGCTTTTTTTGCATCTATTGATACGATCATGTGATTTTTCTTCTTTAGCCTATTGATGGAATGGGTTACATTAGTTGAGTTTTGAATGTTGAACCAACCGTACATACCTAGAATAAATCCCACTTGATCATGATATATAATCCTTTTTGTACATTGTTGGGTTCAATTTGCTAATATTTTGTTGAGGATTTTTATGTCTATGGTCATGAGAGATATTGGCCTGTAGTTTTCCTTTCCTGTAAAAGCTTTGTCTAGTTTTGGTATTAAGTTAATGCTGGCCTCATAGAATGAGTTGGGAAGTATTCTCTCTGCTTCCTTCTTCTGGAAGAGATTGTAGAGAATTGTTATCATTTCTTTCTTAAATGTTTGGTGGAATTCACCAGTGAACTCCTCTGGGCCAGGTACTTTCTATATTGGATTCAATATATTGGATTATTGATTCAATTTATTTAATAGATATAGACTTATTCAGATTGTCTATTTCTTCTGTGACTTTTGGCAGATTGTGTATTTTGAGGAATCAGTCTATTTCATCTATGCTATCAAATTTGTGGGCATAGAGTTGTTCACAGTATTTCATTATTATCCTTCCAGTTTTTATAGGATCTGTAGTGATGTCTTCTCTTTCATTTGTCATATTAGTAATTTGTGTGTTCACTCCTTTTTTCTTGTTTAGCCTGGCTAGAGGCTTATCAATTTCATTGACCTTTTCAAAGAACTAGTTTTGGTTTCATTAATTTTCTCTTTTGATCTCTTGTTTTCAGTCTCATTGATTTTGCTCTAATTTTTTTTTAAATTTCTCTTCTTTTGCTTACTTCGGATTTAATTGCACTGCTTTTTCTAGCTTCCTAAACTGGAAGCTTAGACTATTGATTTTAGATCTTTCTTCTTTTTTAATATGTGCATTCAGTGCTATCAATTTCCCTCTATGCACTGCTTTCACTGCATCCCACAAGTTTTTAAAAGTTGTATTTTCATTTAGTTCAAAATATTTTTAAATGTCTTTTGAGATATCTTCTTTGGCTCATGTGTTATGTAGAAGTGTGTGGTTTCATCTCCACATATTTTAAGATTTTTCAACTATCTTTCTGTTACTGATATCTAGTTTAATTCCACTGTGCTTTGAGAGCATACACTGTGTGATTTCTTTTAAATTTGGTAATGTGTTATTCATGGCCCAGAATGTGGTCTAGCTTGGTGAACGTCCCATGTCAGCTTGAGAAGAATGTGTATGATGCTGTTGTTGGATAAAGTATTGTACAGTTATCAGTTACATCCAGTGCTCGATGATGCTGTTCAGAACACTGTTTAGGGAAAGGGACTCAGCTTTCATTAGCTATCAGTAGAGTCCATGACCCAGAGGACTTCAAGATGCTTTGGTCCGAATATTGTAAGAGACAGTCCTTCTCCTTCCTTCTCCCATCGTCTAATGTCCAAAGCTCTGCCACATGCATTATTGGCAGCATCTGATGGTTCTTCATGCTTGAGCCTGAGAATTTGCATTTCTAACAAGTTTCCAGGTGATACGGATGCTGCTGGTCCCAGGACCACACTTTCCCAACCACTGGTCCAACACCATGCAAGGAGTAAATGATAAAAAATACATAAAGTATTCGGCGTAAATCCTACTACTCGATGAACATTTAATTTATGGTAGTGATTGTCAGTATTATTGATGTTACTCTAAGTTGGGGATAATAATACTTGTTCATGCAATTGTTGTGAGGATTGAATGAGTTAACCGATGAATGTGCTTCCAAGCACCCATAACGTTTTAATTCCTCAGTAAAAGTTAGCTTTTATAATTATTAATTATTGCTATTATTGTAGAAAGTCTTCTCCCAGGAATGACCTACCGGACTAAGGGAACCCATAAAACAATGTAGAACTTCAGCACAAGGATCAGCCTACAAGTATTCAAGAAGCATCTACTGTGTGCAAGCTCTGGGGAACAGCGAGTGTGAGCCAAGTTCAAGCCCTTTAAGGACCTTTTCCACAGGTTGAAAACTCAGACACCTTCAGGGAAAGGAACGAAACAGAAATAAAAGAAGCAGGGGCAATAGAGCAGTGACAGATGGTGGGCCCTTGGATAAACTGGAAAGGACGTCTTGTACCTAAAAGAAAAAATATATATATATGACTGACAGTCACATATTCCCTGTGGTGACTCATGCTCACAAGCAGAGAACACGTAGGTAGGGTGTTTGTGGCTGGTGAGAGAGAGAGACAGAGATGGCCAGGACCACAGGAGCTCAGAAGGCAGAGGGCACAAATTCACTGGGTAGGGGTATTGGTGAAGGTTTTTCACAGCTGATGGGGCTGACTAGGACTGGGCCTTAATAGGGAGGGAGGATTTGGAGAAGCTGCAAGGAAGTTGATATCTTCACAGGATTGGGAGCTTGAGGCAAACCTTTGGCCTCTCTATTCTCTGCACCTAGTACATAGTAGGTGCCCAATAAACAGTGAGTGAATTCCTGATGGGATGAATGGTTGATGGACTGAGAGATTTCCATCTGGAATGACTAGAGAAAGTTTAAACACATCTCCAGGAGCTCTTGGAGATACAAGCTGGTGTCATGGTACCTGACTGGCCTTAATTTGAATCCCACCTCATCTTGGCTCCTTGATTTACTTGCTATGTGACATTAGGAAAGAAATTACCTTCTCTGATCCTTAGGTTTCTTCATCTGTGAACTGATGATAATGATGCCTGTCTCAGGTTGGTTGCAAGGGCCGGAGAGGGTATAATTATGAATTGAGTCTTCCTTTGCTCCTTCTAGGTATTGATGAAAAAAACCATCAGAACCCCCAATTCCCATCTCTGCTTTCCCTTCCAGAGAGAAAGATCCCAATCACAATATCTTATTCTCAATATAAGGAAGACCTGACAGAGGACAAGAAGATCCTGTTGGCTGCTATGTGCCTGGTCACCAAAGGAGAGAAGCTCCTGGTGGAGAAGGACATTACTCTAGAGGATTTCATCACCATCAAGGTGACTCCTGTTTGCATCCACCACCCTGTGCCTAGAAGGCCCCCTCCAGAGCTCGGGGAGGGCATCAGAAGCTGGGGATTTTGTACTTTTACCTCCAGCTTCAGCTGTCTAGGGTGGGGAGGAGTGGAGTGGATGAAGGGGTATGATGAGGAAGGTGAGTAACGAGGTATGTCGAAGGAGGAAGTAGACATGATTGGTGCCCTATCCTCTGACCCAGCCAAGACCATGGGTTTCCTTGGGGAATGGAGAGGAGGAGGGATGACTTATGGGTATTGCCCCTCCAGGTTCTGGGCCCGGCCGTGGTTGGGATGGCAGTGGTGGTAGAAGTGATGGTGGTCAATCCTCTCTTGGAGAGAGTGGAGGACTGTGTGCTGATGGTGGAAGGAAGTGGCCTTCTCCGGGGACAGCTGAGCATTGAGTAAGTGCCAGCCTGGTTGGGTGGGGTGGGATGCTGCCTTCCTTATAAGATGGGCCATAGAGAAGCTGTTGGCATGGGAGTGTGGGAGAGATTCTGGACCCCCAGGAACTAGCCCACTGCCTAGACATATCGGCCTTCATTCTTTTTTTCATTCCTTCGTTTATTTAATCATTAACTTAGTCATATAATTCATCCACTCATATCATTCACTTATATTTTGATTCATTGATCCCATTTACTTATTGATTTACTCACTCTCTTATTCATTTGCTCTTTCACTCATTCATTCACTCACTATTCATGTTTTCATTCATTCATTCACTTAGTCAACTCAGTTTTGACTCATTCACTCACTCTTTCATTTGCTCACTCATTTTGCTATTCATTCATTCATGCATCCACTCACTCATTCATACATGTTCCATTCATTCACACTCATTCATTTACTTACTCATTCTCAGTTGTTCACTCACTCATTCATCCTTTCATTCATTCACTCACTCCCTCCCTCATATGTTCCTTGATCACACTGACCTGTGCTCTGAGCCACATGTCAACTGTTAGGAACACCGAGATGAACAGAAGGGTTCTCACAGACAGATGGCCCTTCCAATGAGGACAGTGTGACTTGCACAAACAGAGGGATGGATCCATGAGGTCCAGGGGATCAGAGGCAGCCCTTGAGTGGGAGTGGAGTATGGCCAGGGAGAAACCCCAGTGGAGTAGATATTTGATCTGGGCCTTACATGATGAATCGAGAAGCTTTTCAGATATAAAGAAGAATGGAAGTCTTCCCAGGCAGAGGTCTCTATGGCTGGTAGTCAGGGAAGGTATCCTGGAAGAAGAGAAACTTGATCTGGGCTTTGGGTGTGATTGGAATGGGAAGGGCATCCCAGGTGGGAGGAACAGTGCAGACAAAAGCTCAGAGAGAGGAAGTGTGAGGTGTGTTCAAGAAACAGGGAGGAGATGAGCCTGGCTGGTTGGAAAGAATGGGTAGTGGTGGAAGGAAGATTAAGCTAGAAGCATATTGACAAGGCTTGAATGTCAAGCCTCAAGGTGTGACCTTGATCCCAAGGGCTCTGGAGAGCCATGGACTGGAAGGCCAGGCTCAGGAAGGAGCCAGGGCTAATGGTCTGCCTTTCTTCCATCCCCTTTCACCAGTGTGCCAAGCCTGGAGCCCCAGGAAAGGGCCTCGGTCCGATTCAACATCACCCCCTCCAAGAGTGGCCCAAGGCAGCTGCAGGTGGACCTCGTCAGCCCCCATTTCCCAGACATCAAGGGCTTTGTGATCATCCACGTGGCCAAGGCCAAGTGATAGGCCATGATGGGCTGAGAGGGGAGGAGACGGCCCCCATTCCCCTCCTGTCCACCCCTTTGCCACTCCCATGTGGGAACCAGAAGGCCTGGGTTCTAGTCCTGCTTCAGCTTCTGCCCCACTTTGTGAACTTGGGCAGGTCTCATCTCTTCCCTTCCTGGGCCTCAGTTTCCCCATCTGTAAAATGAGATGTTAGACTCAGTAATCCTTAAACCTTTGGACAATGATGGATGAGGTAGGGAGCCTCTACCACCTTCATCTGTCACCCTCACTGCTGGGAGGCGGGCAGACCGACCATCACACTAACCCTGGCCCACCTGGCTCGGCCACCTCCTGCCCCGCCAGTTCACCATCACCCGGGCTGACCCCTGGGCTCTCCTTGCTTCTCTCTCAGCTCTTCAATGCTCTGACCACATCCAGACCCAGGAACCTTCTCCCGGGCTCTGAGAGAGAACCCCAAAGTATTAGAGCTGATACCTAAGCCTCCCTCAGCACTCCCATACACAGAGGGAAGAGCCTTGCCCGAGGCCAGTGGGCGAGCTGGAGGAAGAGCTGGGGCCCGTGTGCCTGCCGTTTACACCGTCTGAGTTTTATCCAAAGTCATGTTCCGGAAAATCATTAGATTTGAAGCAATGGGCGATCTTCCCTCAATGAAGACACAGCCTCAGCATCCGCGGGGCTCCTGCTGCCTGAAAGAAGCTGAAGATGGAGGAGGAGCCATCAAGACTGGATTGCATTCGGGGATGCAGTCCCAAATCTGGTCTAGTTATGGTCATCAGGGACCTTATACGACCAGCCCAGTGTTGATTGACTTCTTTGCAACCAGAACAGTGTTGACTTTGCAAAACATCCCCTGCAGCTACACTACACGCAGTCATGTTCTCAGCATCAAACAGGACAGAGACCTCTGGGACGAAGACCAGAGTGGAGACCACCAGGCCATGAAGATAACTGCAGCAGACGTGGAAATCAGCTCAGAAGCGTTCTGGAGAGCCCCAGGCATTATGACTAGTCATATAACTTGAGCCATCTGGACAAGAACAGACCAGGCTCATCTGCTGTGAGCCGCCTCCTGGGTACAGACTGGAGTGGGAACAGTTGATATAGTGGGCCTTTGTGAGCAAGTGTTTGATGGGTGATCCTTGTGACCAAGGCCTCAGCGAAGGCACTTCTCTGGTGATTCTACACAGCGTGGGGACGGCCTGGAGAACCCAGGTGACTGCATGCATTTAATGAGTCAGGCCCTTCAGGACCCCCTGTCCAAACCTAGGTTTTGGATGCCGATCCCGTATAAGGGGGGCAGCTGGAGGTTCAGAGCAGGCAGCCATTTCCTCGGAGTTGACAAGCAACTTCAAGCCTGGAGGGGGCCCTGGGGGCTGAAGACAACAGGAGGCCATCTCCCCTCTTAATAAGATGCTTCTTTCAGCAGGGAGACAGCACAGTCTCCCCTTGCAGTGGCCCCAGACACCTCATTCTTCCAGCAAATGCCAACTGCCTGTCTTCCTCCAGCTCAGTTGTCTCAGGCTGAGCTCCCCAGGAACTGACTCTGAGCTGGGGTTTCGGGTACAGGACACTTATGAAGGAATGACCTGGGGACCAACACCCATGGAAGGGAGGGGGAGGAAGCAGGAGGGGGAAGAGGGAGATATCGAACCGTGATACAAGTCCAGTGGCAGCCTGGGCCCACCCTGTGGGCAGCTCCAGAGCCAGAATGGTCTGCCAGAGTGTGTGTGTGTTTGAGGAAGGGACCGTAGCTGCAGGTGATGAGGGCCACCTGCCACATAGCTCTGTCTCCACTTCAACCCCCTCGCTCTTGGCGCCTCTCAGCTGAGCTGAGGCAGCGCTTCCCTGGGACAAAACTCACCCCGAAGCTTCTTCCAGCCCATGCTGAGAGCAAAGGCCACCCCACAGCCAATGAGAGCACCCTGACTGGGGGTGGGAGAAGCGGGGACACTGAGAGAAGACAGCCCAAAGCAGAGGGTGGATGGAAATGCGGCTTTGGAAGCTGCAAAGAAAAATGTGCAAGTAGAATTACCTTTCAGTGGGTCTGGCAACACACTAACGATGCTGTCCCCAGAGGAAGGGCAGAACAGTAGTTCTGGAGTGAGCAGAGCCTTAGAATTGGCTGGCTGTGGGGACCCAGAAGGATGCCGGCAACAGGGCCCTCCCCCAGACTCAGGCCTCGCCCTGCTTCCTTTGGGTCCCCTTGGTCTCTTAAACACCACTGTGACCTTCACAGAGGCTTTTGACATGGAGTTACCTCAGCGATCTGGGCTTTCACGTGCCAGAGGGGCCTCTGAGCCTTTAGAAGAAGGATTGGCAAGCTTTTACTGTCGAGGACCACATAGTAAATATTTCAGGTTTGCAGGCTGTACAGTCTCTGTTCCAACTACTCAACTCAGCTTTTATGGCATGAAAGCTGATAATGGGTAAACAAATGAGCGTGGTGTTGCAATAAAACTTTATTTATAAAAACAGGCAGCTGGCCAGGTTTGGCCCACAGGCTGCGGTTTGCTGACCCTGCTGTAGAACCACGTGCTGACGCAGCTGCTTGCTCCAGGGCTGAGCTCTGATGCCAGGCTGCCTCCCAGCCTAGGATCAAGCCCAAAGCTGGGCTGAGGCCAAGCCCGAGCAGGCCCCACACAGAAACGCAGATGAGTTTCCAGCTTGTGCTCATGAGTCCAGATAGAGTCGTTACTCAGAGCCGTGATTGGCCAGACCAGGTCATGACCCTGATGCTAGAAAGAGCCCTAAACCTTGGCCTCACAGTAAGTCCTGGCTCCTACCACAGCTAAATCATGACTCGACTCTGGCCATCCGCTGAGCCCTGACTCCATGCTGAGCCCTGATGCAGCCCCAGACAGTCCTGACCTCAGACTGAGCTCCAATCCTGATCTCTCATTGAGCCCTGGACCCAGACTGAGCCCTGATCCCAAACAGAACCCTGACCGTGGACTGAGCTCTGACCCCACACTGAGCCCTGATCCAGCCTCATTCCGAGTCCTGACCTCAGTCAGACCCCAGTTGGGGCTCCAGGCCTTGACTTTGAACTTCTCTTCTAGATCTGAGCTTCTCCAGTGGGGGCCACACACCCATCTGGCCCATTGATGTCACTGGGTAAACACGACCTGCCTTCCTGGAGCAGGGTCTGAGTTCACCTTCCTTTTCTTTTGAGGTACTTGGGCAGAAATATTTGAGGAGCCTGGTGGACCCCTGGATCCTCCCAGCTCTGTCACGCTTTGAGAGTCTGCCTTCGTGGCCCAGTTCTCCAGGAACGAGTATAAGAGCCTGGCATCCGACCAGGGCCCTGTCCTCCACTCAGGTGCTCTCACTTCCCTTCTCATGCGCTTGCCAAGAGTGAAAGGAGCTCTGCTGAGCGCCTGCCACCAGAACAGTAGGCGATCTGCCACTCTTAGTACCAGGGACACTCCTTTCAGCAGGGGGGCTCCATATGTCATCCGAGTTGGTCTCCTCTTGTGGCCGCCCCACACGGCTCATTCTTCCAGCAAATGCCAGCTGCCACAGGCTGTCCCCCAGGAAGCTGACTCTGAGATGGAGTTTAGGGTGCAGGATGGAGGTCGAGAAAGGCGGGGGCCAGAGGGAGGAATCGAACCACGATGCAGGCCCAGTGACAGTCTGGGCCCACTGCACAGGCAGCTCTAGAGCCAGAATGGTCCATCCGAGTCATCTCGGGTTGGGCCAAGATGGCTGGGACTTTCTATGCCTGCGTCTGTCACTGATTCGCCCCAGAAGGGGCGTGACTTTGGGTGAGATAACTACTGCTGGGGCCATCCGTGAAGCAGCTGACAGCTGAGGGTCATTTGCCGGCAGCACTTCCAGCAGACGGGGCGACAAGCCGTCCGTTGAAGGGAGGTCTGGATGGTGTACCTTCACGTCCACCGCCCCGCAGCCCGTTCAAGCCAGGACAGAGCAGGGACATTACAAGTTCCCTACACTCACCGGGCTAACCTTCCAGCTGGTGGACACAGGTATTCAATCACAACATTTTAAAAGGTGTGAAAAGTAAAATGAGAAATAAAAGTAAACAAATTCATGAATAAGTAATTAAAGTTAGTGATAAGTGCCTAAAAGAAAATATCTGCCCTCTAGGATGCCAGAGAAAGCCATTCATGGTGAGGTGACTCCCCAGAGGCACTCTGTTACAAACTGCCCAAGACCGGCGCCAGGGGAAGCTGCTGGCTGCTGGGTGCTAATGGCCACCGTGCATTGCCGGAGCCGGTGCCGAAGAAGCCATCTTCCCTGCAGAAGCCCCCAGGGCTGAGACCACCAGGGCGTTGGCAGGCCCTGGAAGCAGTGCCGCGCAGAGAGCACCAGAACCAGCGCAGGAAGCCATCTCTCCTGCAGCGTCTCTCTGGCGCCCTCTACTGGCAGACCTTAGCATCGTGCCCGCTGACAAAAAATATTTTTATCTAGCCACAGAGCAGGCACCAAGGGTGGATTTGGAGCTGAGACAGAATAAATTGATAACTGGCACTGTGACACTCTTGATCTTCTCTGAGAAATAAAGGGTGCTCCCACCTCGGTGCCTTTGCAGTTGCTGTACCCTCTCCCTGGAGTCCTTTCTCTCCTTCCCCAGCCATATCTGCATGGCTTGCTCCCTTACTTCCAACAGGTTTCTACTCAAACTGCTCTTTATCTTTATGATGAAATAGCACCACACTCGCAGCACTTTCCATCTCCCTCTTCCTGATTTCCTTTCTCCACAGCGATTGTTACCGTTTGACATCACTTATTTACATGTTTGTTATTTATTGTTCGCCCCCTCTTCTAGAATGTAAGCTTAGCAAGTGCAGAGCATTCGTCCGTCTTGTTTGCTCTTGTGTACCCAGCAGAGCTGAATGAACAGTGCCTCGGACACAGTAGAAATTCCATAAATACGTATTGAATGAATGAATTGTAGCAAATTAGGAGCGTACAGGGAGACAAGGGAAACTCCAGGCAGAGTCTCATTACCTTGTCACGACCCCAGTTAACATGGTGGTAAGCTTCCTTTTAGATTTTTCCCCAGTGACGTTGTTGGTTGTTTTTTTTTAAATAGGGCCTTAACACACAGAGAGAAATATATTCATATCAAAATTGTGCACCTTGCTGAATTTTCACAAAATGAACCCACCCAGGTAACCAGCACCCAGATCAAGAAATAGAACATTACCAGGACTCTAGAAGCATCTTTTGTGCCCCCTCCCAGGGTAACCATTCTCTTCGGTTGTAGAAGCAAAGGTTAGTTTTTGTGCTTTATTTGAATGGAATTACACTGTGTTTGTTTGTGTTTGGTCTCTGGATTCTGTCACTTGACATTCTATGTAGAAGGTTCATCCATATTGCTGAGTGTTATTGTGGATCTTTCATACTCTTTGATGTGCAACATTCCAGTGTGTGGATATACTCCAATCTATCCACTTTACTGTTGATGGATATTTGGGTAGTTTCCAGTTTGGGCCCATCAGGAATAGAGTTGCTATACACATTCTTGTACATGCCTTCTTGTGAACATGTGTCAGCATGCCTCTTGGCTGTATATCTAGCAGTGGAATCGCTGGGTGATATGCGTATGTTCAACTTCACCAGCCAACCTCCCCACTCCACACCCCAGGGATATTCTCCTTCATTCATGTCAGTTAGCATCCGCTGACATGAAGCACCCAGCATTGTGCCTTCTGGAGGTGGACATGTTCTTTCTTTGACTCCTTGGGAAACGCTGGACCTGGTCCAGTGGCAAGAAACAGAGACAAATCAGCCACAGCACAGGTAAGAGTGGCCACACCCCGTAACGATGGATCCCACTCCCGAAGAAAATATTCTAAGGTCATGTGCAGAAGAAACAACTCTGTCTTTACAAAGTTAGAATTGAAAGCCTCAAGAATAACAACCCTAACGCCAATCACTTGTTGGCCACTGGCTCTGTGCTGACCTTGCTATGTATACTGCCTCACTTAATCTTCAGTGAGATGAGGGTCGGTCACCCTGTAATACGAAGGCTGACTTCTTTGACTGCTGACAGCTGTCAGGCCCTCTCCTCCCTGTTCCCCACTGGCCCACATCTGGGCGAGCCCATAAGAAAGCCCCAGGGCTCCCTCCCTGGGCACCTGCGGGAAGTTCAAACCACACAAGCCCTAACCCTCTTGTGGGACCCTCACCACGGCCCTACCCCCAGTGAAATGGGCCAGTTGCCCCTCCCTGCTCTCTCAAGCCATTTTCAGACCTGCCTGGGAGCCTGCCCTGCTCTCCCCGGAAAGCCTCATTATGTCAATAATAAATACTTTCCTACCCTCTTGTTGCGTGTATACACCATCAGTCTCAGATGTCCAAACCAAATTTGGAGGAGGGCTCCATCCCGCCCCTCCATGAGGCAGCAACAAGACACATCCCCATTTAGAAATGAGGAAACTAGAACTCAGAAAAGTTCTTTATCATTCATTCATTTAACAACAGGTGTCAAGTGCACAGAGCAGTGAGAAATAACATGGAGGAATCCCCTGGCCTCGTTAGCGTGGGGGAAGTAGTTCACAGAAAAATAAATAGAAATTTCTTTTAAATATATGAAAACACAACGAGCGTCCCTCATAGCTAAATATATACTAATTAAGGAGATATTTTAATTCATCAGATTGAACAAGATCTAACAATGTAACGCTACGCCGTGTTGTCAAGGATGTTAGAAACAGAACCTGCATGTACCCTTGTTAATGGTGCAGGATAACACAACCAGAGGGCTATTTGGAATATCTAGCAATATTTTCAGCATAACCTCCTCCTCCTCAGTAACCCTACTTTTAGGAATTTATACACATACACAGAGTTATGGCCCCTCAGCTAAAGAGGGACAGGGCTTGACACTTCCTTCTTTCTTTAAATTAAGTATATTTTATTTCTGTATAGGTCTTTGTAGATTATTAGAACAATACAGAAAATGAGGAAGAAAAACTCTGCCCCACAGTCCCAGCCTTCGTGCACCAGACCGAGCCCACACTCACTGCCACCGTCCTCCTGAAAGAGCAATGCTGCCTCCTAGTGGATTTGTCTTTTTTTAAGCATATTTATTATTTCACTATTTTTAAGTTTTTTAATGTACCTAATTATTTTAACTAGGTAATGCACTCACGTGGTTCGATATTTTACAAGTTCTAAACGGCACACAGTGGACACTCTGCCTTCCATTCCTGTTCCCCTTGAACTCGGTTCCTCTCCCCACAAGCAACCAAACTGGCCAATTCCTCGTGTGCAGCCTTCCAGGGATATTTTATGCAGACGCCTGAATTCGGTAAATGGGAGTTTCCTTCCTTCTAGCCCCTGCCTTTGAATCATCAATATTGCTCCTAAAAACTTAGAAAATCCAAAATAAAATATTTCTACACAAAATATTCATTGCTGCCCGATTGGTACTCATGAAAAATCAGAGATAACAGGAATTCCCCAAATGGTAAGAATGACCACTCGCTATATATACATCCAGTCATCATTATGAAGACTTGCATAATAACCTGGTAAAATGTCTATAACAAAAGTTTGGGGTTTTTGTTTTGTTTTGTTTTGTTTTTTGCAGGGAAAGATTCACCCTGAGCTAACATCTATTGCCAGTCTTCCTCTTTTTTCCCCTCTCCAAAGCCCCAGGACATAGTAGTATATGCTAGTTGTGTTGTTCTAGTTCTTCCATGTGAGTCGCCACCACAGCATGGCAACTGACAGACAGGGGGTGACTCTGACTCAGAAATTCTTTTTAAATTATCTAAACATAGAATAATATTTATCCAAAAATATGATCATCACACTATTTATTAGTGAAAAAACTAATCTAAATGACCCACTACAGAGAATTATAGGTATTGCAGTGGGAGAGGATGGGGAGAAAGGAGCAGAGAGCTTGCTCAAAGAAATACCAGTTGAGACCTCCCCAAACCTGGGGAAGGAGCTGGAACTACAAGTAAATGAAGCCAATAGAACTCCTAGTTACATCAATGCAAAAAGACCTTCAAGGCAAATATTAGTAAAACTGGCAAAAGTCAATGACATAGAAAACATATTAAGGGCAGCAAGCAGAAGAAAATAACCTACAAAGGAACCCCTATCAGGTTTTCAGTGGAGTTCTCAGCAGAAACCTCAAAGCTAGGAGAGAGTGGAATGATATATTCAAAATACTGAAAGAAAAAACTTCAGCCAAGAATACTCTACTCAGCAAAATTATCCTTCAGATACAGTGGAGAAATAATAACTTTCCAAGATAAACAAAAGCTGAGAGAGTTCATCACTACAAGACCCCCTCCCCCCAGAAGAAATGAGCAAGAAGGCCCTCATACTTGAAAAAAAAAAAAAAAAAGAAAAGGTTTACAAAGACTTGAGCAAGGAGATAAATAGACAGGCAAATTCAGAAAATTGCAACTCTCTATTAAAACAGTTTAGGAAACAATTACAACATTAAAGGTAAAGGGAAGAAAAGCATCAAAAATAACTATAAACACTTCATTTTTAACACAAATTCACAAAACAAAATGGAATAAGTTTTGACAACAATAGCTTAGAGGGGGAAGAGGAAAGGGATGGAACCTGTTTAGGCTAAGGAGATAAGACGCTATCAGAAAATGGACTGTCACATCTACAAGGTCTTTTATACAAACCTCATGGTAACCACTAAACAAAACGTCAGACACAATGATAAATAAAAAGAAAACCATTATAGAAAATCACCAAACTGGAATGGCAGTCAGAAATACATGGGACAAGAAACTAGGGAAATATAGAACAACTGGAAGACAAGAGGTAAAATGGCAGTATTAAGCTCTCATATCTCAATAATCACTCTAAATATAAATGGACTGAATTTTCCAATCAAAAGATACAGAGTAGCTGGATGGATTAAAAAACAAGACCCAACAATATGCTGCCTCCAGGAAACACATCTCAGCTCTAAAGACAAACCCAGGTTCAGAGTGAGGGGATGGAAGACGATACTCCAAGCCAATGGCAAACAAAAGAAAGCAAGGGTTGCCACACGTATATCAGACAAAGCAGATTTCAAGATTAAAAAGGCAATAAGAGACAAAGAGGAGCAGTATACAATGATAAAAGGGACACTGCACCAAGAGGACATGACACTTATGAATATATATGCTCCTGACACAGGAGCACCAAAGTACATAAAGGAACTATTAACAGATCTAAAGGGAGAAATTAACAGCAACACAATAATAGTAGGGGACATCAACACCCCACTTACATCAATGGATAGATCATCCAGACAGAAAGCCAAGAAGGAAATAGTGGAATTAAATGAAAAAACTAGACCAGATGGACTTAATAGATATGTACAGAACACTCCATCTAAAAACAGGAGAATACACATTCTTCTCAAGTGTACATAGAACAGTCTCAAAGATAGACCACATATTGGGAAACAAGGCAAGCCTCAATAAATTTAATAAGTTTGAAATTATATCAAGCACCTTTTCTGACCATAATGCTATGACTAGAAATCAACTACAAGAAAAAAGCTGGGAAAGTCACAAATACGTGGAGACTAAACAAAATGCTACTGAACAACAAACAGATAGTGAAGAAATCAAAGGAAAAATAAAAAAAATCTGGAGACAAATAAAAATGAAAGCACATCATACCAACTCTTGTGGGATACAGCAACAGGGGTCCTAAGAGGGAAATTCATAGCAATACAGGCCCACCTCAACAAACAAGAAAAATCTCAAATAAGTAATCTTAAACTACACCTAATAGAACTAGAAAAAGAAGAACAAACAAAGCCCAAAGGCAGCAGAAGGAGGAAAATAATAAAAATTATAGCAGAAATAAATGAAATAGAAACAACAACAACAACAACAAAAACCAGTAGAAAGGATCAATGAAACAAAGAGCTGGTTCTTTGAGAAGATAAAGAAAATTGACAAACCCCTAGCCAGACTCACTAAGAAAAAAAGAGAGGAGACTCAAATAAATAAAGTTAGAAATGAGGAGAAATTACAATGAATACCACAGAAATACAAAGGATTCTAAGAGAAAATGATGAAAAACTATACGCCAAAAAATTAGACAATCTAGAAGAAATGGATAAATGCTTAGACTATACAACCTCCCAAAACTGAATCAGGAAAAAATAGAGAATCTGAATAGACAAATCACAAGTAAAGAAACTGAAACAGTAATCAAAAACCTCCAAAAACTAAAAGTCCAAGACCAGATGGCTTCTCTGAAGAATTCTAGCAAACATTCAAAAAATATTTAATACGTCTCCTTCTCACACTATTCCAAAAAACTGGAGACAACAGAATGCTCTCCTAACTCATTCTATAAAGACAACATCACCCTGATACCAAAACCAGACAAGAACAACACAAAGAAGAAAAATTACAAGCCAATATCGCTGATGAACGTAGATGCAAAAATTGTCAACAAAATTTTGGCAAACCAAATACAGCAATACATTAAAAAGATTATACACCATGATCAAGTGGGATTTATACCAGGGACACAGGGATGGTCCAACATCCGCAAATCGATCAATGTGATACACCACATAACAAAACGAGGAGTAAAAATCTCATGATCATCTCAGTAAGATGCAGAGAAAGACAAACACCCCATGATTTCACTCATATGTGGAAAATAAACAAACACATGGACAAAGAGAACAGATTTGTGGGTACCAGAGGGGAATGGAGTTGGGAGGTGGGCAAAAGGGGTAAAAGGGCACATATATACGGTGACCGATAAAATTTAGACTATTGGTGGTGAGTACAATGCAGTCTATACAGAAGGTGATAAATAATAATGTACACCTGAAATTTCAGTGTTATAAACCATTATGACCTCAATAAAACAAAAAAAAATTTTTTTAAGAATACTTTTGAGCATCCAGGATTTTTACTTTGCTAACCACTAGGTAACGCGTGACCAGTTTTTCCTTCACTCAGTATGCTTGTTGTCTGTGATAAGAGTCCCTGCCTTTCAGCTCAGGCTAGGAGTACAAAACCCTTTGCGGTCACACTCGGCAGGTAGATGGGAGGTTAGCCAGAGGGTTGCCTCAGCCCTGCTTTGCAGTTGGTGCTACTCAGAGCATAGGTTCCTGTGACACTGTCTGAGTCAACCATTGGCTCTTCTGCCGAAAGCTGCTGCCAAGCTCATCTCCCTGCTGATGTCCTAACTCCTCAGCCTTTTCCTCCGCTGGGACTATGCTGCTCACAAAGAAAAGCCTTGGTAAACTCTTTCTGTGAAGAAACTTTCTTTTCAAATTGAGGTCAAATTCACAAACCATACAATTTAACTTGACTGTTAGAACTCATTAGCATTTAGTGTATTCACAATGTTGTGCAACTACTAGCTGTCTCCAGTGTCAAAACGTTTTCATCACCACATAAAAGCTCCCTGTCCCATTAAGGAATCACTCTCCATCTCCCGCATCCCCATCCCCAGCTCCTGGTAACCTCTAATCTGCATCTTGTCTCTATGGGTTTACCTACTCTGGATATTTCATATAATATGTGACCATTTGTTTCTGGCTTCTTTCACTTAGCACAGTATTTTTGAGGTTCATCCAAGTGGTAGCATGTATCAATACTTCTTTCCTTTTATGGCTAAATCATATTCCATTGGCTGTACATCCCACAGTTTGTTTATCCATTCATCCACTGATGGAGACTGGGTTGTTTCCACCTTTTGGCTATGATGAATAATGCTGCTACAAACATTCGTGTGCAAGTGTCGGTATAGACAAGTATTTTCACTTCTCTTAGGCATGTTATCCAGGAGTGGAATTGCTGGATCACATGGTAATTCTATGTTTAACGTTTGAGGAACTGCTAAACTGTTTACCATAGTGGCTGCACCATTTTACATTCTCACCAGCAATGCGTGGGGGTTACTTCTCCACATCCTAACCAACGGTTGTTAGTTTCTTTTTTGTTGCCCCATTAGTCATCCTAGGGGGTATGAAATGGTATCTCATTGTGACTTTAATTTGCATTTTTTAAATAACCAATGATATTGAACAGCTTTTCATGTGCTTGTTGTCCATTTACGTATCTTCTTTGAAGAAACGTCTGTTCCTTTCCTTTTAATTGGGCTGCTTATCTTCTTACTGTTGAGTTGTGAAAGTTCTTTACATAATGTGGAAGTTAAACCCAAATCAGATATATGATTTGCAAATATTTTCTCCCATTCTGTAGGCTGCCTTTTCACATTTTTGACAATATCCTTTGATGCACACGCTTTTGGGTTTTTTTTTTTTAGGAAGATTAGCCCTCAGCTAACTGCTGCCAATCCTCTTTTCGCTGAGGAAGACTGGCCCTGAGCTAACATCCCTACCCATCTTCCTCTACTTTCTATGTGAGACACCTACCACACCATGGCATGCCAAGCGGTGCTGTGTCCGCACCCGGGATCTGAACCGGCAAACCCTGGGCCGCCAAAGGGGAACATGCGCACTTAACCGCTGCACCACTGGGCCAGCCCCGATGCACGTTTTTTATTTTGGTGAGCTCCAATTTATTTTTTCTTTTGTTGCTTGTGCTTTTGGTGTCAAATCTAGGAATCTGTCACCAAATCCAATGTCATGAAGATTTACCTGTTATCTTCTAGCAGTTTTACAGTTTTAGCTCTTACGTTTAGATTGTCGATCTATTTTGACTTAATGAAGGATGTATGGAGTGATGCAGGGGGTCCAACTTCATTCTTCTGCATGTTGTTATCCAGTTGTCCCAACACCATTTGTTGAAGAGACTATTTTTTTCCCCGTAAATGGTCTTCACACTCTTGTCAAAACTCAATTGGCCATATATGCAAGGGCTTATTTCCGGATTCTCAATTCTATTCTACTTGTCTACCTTTATGCCACTTTTGGTTACTGAAGCTTTGCACTAAGTTCTGAAATCAGAAAGTGTGACGCAGCCAACTTTGTTTTGTCAAGATTGTTTTTGCTATTCGGAGCCCCTTCATGTGAACTTGAAGATCAGTTTCTCCATTTCTGCCAAAAAAACAAAAACAAAAACAATTGGCATTTTGATAGAGATTGCATTCAATCTACAGATCACTTTGGGGAACATTATCATCTTAATAGTAGATCTCCCAATCTATCAACATGAGACGTCTTTCCATTTATCTAGGATGTTTGTAGTTTTCAGTGTTTAAATCTTTCACCTACTTGGTTAAACTGATTCCTGGGTATTTTATTCTTTTGGATGCTATGGAGGTTTAAAATTTCCTCGTTTGTTGCTGGTGTATAGAAATACAACTGATTAGTGTGTGATCTTCTACCCTGCAACTTTGCTGAATTCATTTCTCAGCTCTAGTAGCTCCTATGGATTATTCAGGATTTGCTATACATAGGACCATATTTGTGAAGTTTGACTTCTTCCTGATTTAGATGCCTTTTACCTTTTCTCGCCTAATTGCTCTGGGTAGAATTTCCAGTACAATGTTGCACAGTAGTGGTCAAAGTGGTACCCTTGTCTTGTTCCCCATCTTAAGGACAGTTTTTAGCCTTTCACTATTGAGAATGTTAGCTGTGGATTTTTCATAAATCCCTTTATCATGTTCAGAAAGTTCCCTTCTACTCCTAATTTGCTGAATATTTTTATCATGAAAGGGTGTTGGCATTTTGTCAAATGCTTTTCCTCTATCTATTGAGATGATCATGTGGCTTTTTTCTTCTGTTCTATTAACGTGGTATATTCCATTGCTCTTACGCTGAGCCAGCTTTACAGTCCTGGAGAACACCCTCATTGCACACTACTAGTCTAATTTCATTAAAGCTTCCTTTGCATTTAAAATTGTCTTCCCCTCAGGTAGTAACTTAAGAACAGCGTCCGCCTCTTATTTCTGCACCCTTGAAACTTGATGTACTAAGTACTAGAGCACTGCTCAGTGACAGCACAGACTCTGGGTGGACAGTCATGACAATCCCACAGCTCAAAAGTTCAATTAGCTTATATGTATGTGTGTGACACTGGGAGAAAGTCACACCAAAATTGTCCCTCTCCCAGTGGGATTGGTTCTCATTTTTAGTATTTGTTTCATACTGTATTGTACAAAAATGAACATGATAATCTAAAGTTCATTTAAGAAGCTATCTAGACGTGTGCTTTCCAAAGAGGATACACCAATTCACAACCCCCACCCAAAAGTGTGTTTATTTCGCAAACCAATGTTTGCCAGTTTGATAGGTGAAAATGTCCCATTATAGTTCAGTTTTGTAATTCTCTTGGTATATAAGGTTATGAATCTCTGCAAATGTGTGCTAAAATATTTTATAAGGGAAGCAGCTAAGATCAGGGCTAATTTTTTCAAGGCAACCTTTTTCAATTCTGTTAAGCATCCAATTTATCAAAGACTTCCAAAAATAAACAGACACACCAGGTACATTTATAATATTCTCTTAAGAGTTTATTATAAACTGGTTTCACAGGCCACAAGGAAATAAAAGGACTATGTACAGCCTTACGGGAAACAGGCAGGGAGCTGAGGAGGGCCAAGATGAGTCTAGGGCCTTGGTGGGCGCATTCCCGGGGGAGGGGGGCCTGTAAGGGAAACCAGATAATCCCGTGAGACTCGGCGAACAACGGCATAACAAACAAACAGGTCTGTGGTAACGTGGCCCTGGGGTATCGGGCCCACGCCTCTGTGGAGCTACTTCCATAACTCTGTGGCCAAGGGTCAAAGAAGGCCTGAAGTAAGAGTAAGAAGTTTAGTCAGTGCCTGATCTGCAACTCAA
This sequence comes from Equus quagga, assembly GCF_021613505.1. NCBI lineage: Eukaryota > Metazoa > Chordata > Mammalia > Perissodactyla > Equidae > Equus > Equus quagga. The sequence goes on along the minus strand of NC_060278.1, from coordinate 82,234,650 downwards.
ATCCCCAGCCCCGCCCCAGCCTCCCACACCCCGCAGTCACCAAACGATCAGAGGGATGTACAGGGCATATGTGCTAAGTGGGGACTTCTCTGGGGGCCAAGTGGGTTCCTATGCTTTTAAACCCATAACAGAAAACCTGAACTAGAGACACAGGGGTCACCCAGTGTGGCTGTGGGTTATCTTAGAAGCCGCTAGGGCTTGGTGGGAAGAACACTGGTGTGGAAGTCAGGACACTGAGCTCTCTCTGGGCCTGTTTCCTTAACTATAAAATAAAAGGGCTAATCTATGTCAGCATTCCTCAAACTGGAGTTAAATAGATATTCATAATAAATAGCATAGCAAAGACCAGATGCCCCTCTTAATCACTAGATACTATCAAACCAAAGGGCCACAGACAATCCATGACCTCTGTTGGGGACCCTCAGAATGCATCACTTCGCAGTGCCCTGAGAACAATGCCTTGGACGCTGAGAATACCCTCGGTACGGGGCTGTTCTAACTGCTCTAAGAGGGAAGTAAGGTCAATTTAAGAAATGCTTGTTCCCTCTTTCCTGTCTGGACAAAGCTGTCCTCTAATAGTTTATTTCCATAGGCTTAAGGCCTGAAAGCCCAGAGACTATGGTCAAAATCCAATTTTCCCTCCATCTCCCATCCCAAGATGGCTCTAACGAAGTCAAAACCACTGCTGCAGCCACTTACCTCGCATCCCAGGGGGAGGGGGCCGCATCCCCGGAGGGGGCATGCCCATTGGAGTTCCTCGCCCAGGGGGGATCCCCATTGGGGGACCCATAGGGGGCCTCATACCAGGAGGTGGGCCCATCATGCCTGCAAGAGAAAAGTCCCAAGAATAGAGCTCAAGCATCTATCTTGAAAAGGAAGCAGGAAACATATCAAGTTCTGAGACAGATGGACCATGCCACCCTCCCAGTCTTTCCTGGAAAACTGGGACTTGAGCCAAAGAGGTGGAGCTCCCAATGGCTCTTGTCCAGCTAGTTCCCTGGTCAGTCAGCCAGGCCGGATCTCAGAGTAATCCTGCTTAATTACACAAACTCATCATCAGTTTCAGTCAAGGTTATGTCTCATCACAAATCCAGCTCAGGCATCTTCTATCAATTAGCAATGGTCTCCTCAGGGGCTCCTCACCTGGAGGGGGTGCACCTCGGCCCATAGGTGGGGGAGGACCCCCACGGCCGGGTGGATACTGGGTTGGGGCCCCTGCAATACTGGCTGTGGCAGCAGCTGCAGCGGCTGCAACAGTGCCTCTTCCTTGTGGGGTCATCACCTAAGAGTACACAGGAAAGGAGTTAGACAGAATACAGTACAATGCAGTATCCCACTCTCCTGCCCAACTTGCTTAAGAAATAGTAGATGCCAAATCCCCTAAGCTACAACTCAAGGCATCAGATTTCCTGTCTAAAACCATCTGTCAGAGAACATCAAGCTCGAATGCCCAATTCCCACCTTCTAGGCCTGAGTTAAGGATGCCCAATTCAAGTTAGAGAAGGTACCTGCATTTTCAAACATGACTGATAACAGGCTGGGAGAGAGTACATTTCAAATGTTGTCATGGAAATATTTTGCTCCAATACAGTTGGCTAAAATACCTTTTATGCATCTCGTTAACAGCATCAACATAATTTACAATGGGAAGTTTTCCTTTTCGCTTGATTCTGAGACCACATACAAAGCACAGTGAAAACTGATAGCGTGACAGTCATAGGTTGGTCATTCTGGGCTCTTCCCAAACTGAGGACCCTCATGCTATCCTTTATTTTAACCACCAGAAGGTGGTGCCTTTCTCCAACTCCTCACCTGTTGGGATGGCCCACCAACCCCACGGACTGGCCCAGCAAGTCCTGCAGGAGCCTGGGGCATGGGAACACCAGCTGGGATTCCTCTGCCAGCAGCTCTGCCGATCCCTGGGCCCCCAGCAGCTCCAGCAAGTGGCACTCGGGCAATGCCAGTCTGAAAAATAAAGAAACATGCTCAAATGTTTCTGGCCTATAGGATCAAAAGTACACTTTGGAATACCATTGCCAAGAGTGCCCTTCAGATTTACAATGCATGAAAATAGCTTATAAACACTACCCACCCATATGTGTTAACACCAATCCTCCATCATCCAAGATTATGTGCCTAGCTGTCACCTCTACAGCAGGATAGAAAAAGAGTAAGTCAAGAGAATCACATCACAACTCAACCTGTATGCACTCCTGTGAAAATTAAGCCAACAAAGGGCTAGGGCTCCATTCAGAAAGGGGCAGTAAACAAGAGCCCTTGACCTGGCATTAGAGACACGAGGTCCAGTCCTAGCTGATTCTCACCTGGTGGGTGACAATGGGCAAGTAATCCCATGACTAGGACTGTTTCCTCACCTGCAGATGATGGAGTTATGACAAAACTGACTGTGGTCATGAAGGTTTACAATGGGCTACATCAGAGTAGCAAATTCTACTGGAAATAGATACTAAGAGTTATGAATATGTACACATGCTTTGACCCCAAAAATATGGTAAGATCCCGTGCAGACATTTTATAAATGGAAAAAACTTCAACGTAAGAGTCCACAAAAGGGAAATGATTAGGATAAACTATTCTGTACTCACTTGAGAATATCTTTAAGTCATTAACATGACTTAAAAAGTATACAGCAACTGGAAAAATGTTCACAACGTTAAGTGAAAAGGCGGAACAAAAATGTGTTAAGTACCAAATAACAGACACATATGTGGATAAAAATAAAAACAAGGTAAGAGGATTAGTCCTTTGATGAACCATGTCTTAAAATGAAAAAGAGAAAAATTTGGTTAGGTTCTCTAGAGTCTCTCTGATTTCTAAATGTACGTTGGTGTTTATGGAAGGAACATCTGGGATCAACTGCCAGTTTCATCACTTCCTAGTATGATACCTTGGCCAAGTTACTAGACACCAGTTTGTTTTATCTATAAAGTGGCAATAATTTATTGCAAAAGATTGTTACAGGGGCCAGCCCTGTGGCCAACTGGTTAAGTTCACACACTCCACTTCAGCAGCCTGGGGTTCACCAGTTCAGATCCTGGGCACAGACCTACACATTGCTCATCAAGCCCTGCTGTGGCAGCAGCCCACACAGAAGAACTAGGATGTCTTATAACTAGGATATACAAGTACGCACTGGGGCTTTGGGCAGAAAAAAAAAAGAGGAAGATTGGCAACAGATGTTAGCTGAGAACCAATCTTCCTCACCGAAAAGCATACCTTTAAAAAAAATTTAAAAAAAAAAAAGACTGTTACAAGGATTAAATAAAATACTGAAATGCTTGGCACACAGAAGATGCTCAATAAATGTTAACTATTATTCTATAACTGTATAAAATAGAGATTTTTGTTTGGAGTTACAACTTTTTATGGTCCAGCTTGATTGTCATCATAGTAAGAACTGATCCAAATGGCCTTAGCTACCTCTTCTCCCGACTTACTATGCACATCAACTAAGGAAAGGGGAGGGCTTTAAAGTTCGGAACCTCCAAATTCTAGTTCTCTATCTCCACTTCTTACTTGCAGGGTAACCTCTTTAAGATTCTGTTTATTATCTGCAAAAGGGGGACAAAAATCAGAGGGTCGCTGCGAGTACTGCAATGGGATGCAGAGAACCTAACACAGAGCCTGGCTCATGGCAGGGCCCCCCTTCCACAAGGTTTTCTGGCCTAGCAGTGGCACTCTGCTCTGACTTACATCTTTGGGAGGAGGTCCCTCTACTGTCATTGAAACCAGGTTCTCCCCTCGAAGTAGCACCAGACCAAGGACTCGCTTCTCTTCTCTTTCTGCTTGTTTTGAGTTCTTTGGCCTAAAGATAGGTTTAGAAGAAACAAAAAAGCAAGCATTAGAAAATGGGTAAAGTTCATGTTCACCTGCCTAGGGGCCCTCCAAGATTTGTTTCACACTGTGTGTCCTGACAAATGGTACATCAACTTTCCCTAAGACAGCTCCTCTGCACAGTCTTCACAGGCTGAATTCGTAATCCTTCAGGTGGTGCTCTCCCATGCCAAGAGGACGACAATGCACCGACCAAGAGACAGGACAAGAGTCAAGAAAGCCCAGCCCTGGCTCACACGTTATTCTGTAGCCATCATGAAGGCCTTTCCTCAGTCAACTCTTCTTTGCCATTACCCTGTTCCCTCCCTTCAGCTTAAGGCCTCGCCAGTGTTAGGAGGCAGCTAAACAATTCCTCGAGTGAAATGAACTCCACTCACCCCACTGACAGGTGGTATCCATCTAGTACCAATTCACCCCACAGGCCTAGGATCCCATCCCTACCTCACATCAAAAATAGAAGCCATAAAGAAAAAAGAGTTAACTCCACTGAAATTACACCTCTGTCCTCAAAGCACAAAAACAGAAACCTCCAAACAGCAACAACCAGAAAGGGATGAACAAAATACAAACATAAACTGGAAAAAATAACCGCAACAAAACAGGGGAAAGGAAGAGAAAGCCAAAGCCAATACCCTAAAAATAAAGGAGAAACAAAGTACCCTGATTTAAAAAAATAACTTACAGGTTTCATTTTAATGATATTTTATGTTAAATCAACAGTAGTTTTCTATGGGTGGACATTTTTCCTTTTTTTCGCTTATCTATATTTTCCTACTTTTTAATAAAAGCATGTACTGCCCTTTCATGATTAAAAAAAAACCTTCTGGGTATTTTAATTTTTTCTCATATACTGTTATCTATTTTTTTAAATTTTTCTAATAAACATTCTTTAATTAGAATAGTTAGTTTCATTTAAAAGAACAGAAGAGAACCACTTGGAATAGTTCTCCACTGATCCGTTGGACCCTCTCCAATGTGTACCTGGCACTCAGCCATCTCTACCCACATTTTCTGTCCTGTACTTCCTCACCTCGTGCAACAAAGAAAACAATAGCCTCAAAGGGATTCACAGCCACTGACTACATAATAAAGAAACTGCATGTGGCAAGAGAGTTGGATGATCATGGAAGTCACATATCCTCTTTAGGCCTCAAGATGCCTTGAATGTAAAATAGGATGAAAAGCTAGACCACATCTTTTAATGGGTTAGAAGCTTAAGATCTGTGAGTCCTAAGGGAGTTATCCAATAACTTATGGGATTGTAAGAAAGTAGAAAATATCTCCAATTATTTGTATAAATCCCAACAAAAATCAATGGCCCCAAACCCACAAGGGGAGCTGAGCACTTACCCTGAAGAGGGTCAGAGGCTTCTTAAAGCAGTTTCAGACCAGGCTGCATTGGGAGAGCCCTTTAGGCTACAGCTTTACAAATAGGCAATGAGGCCAGAAAATCAAGCTCTCCCCCCTTACACACCTGTGGGGAGAACAGGAGAGCCCTTTACCCCAGTACCCAGGGGCACAAAGTCAGAGAAACAAAAAGCCTAGCAGCCCTCCTGACAACCTGTACTCCAGGGCTAGAGAGCAACGCTGCCTGAGCTAAGCAAGACTTCACAGTGGCCAATGTCCCCATTTAAATCTGCCCTCTAAAACAGGAGAGCAAGCCGAGAGGACCCAGCTAGCTACATCACCACCTGTCACTCAATCCACCCACCCAATCCACTCCCACAACCTATGTCCACCCCCCACAGCCCACTCCTCACTTGATCTTCCTGAATTCATCACAGTCACAGAGGATCAAATTCATATGTTTGTCAAAAGCCTTGAAGGTGCCAATGAAGATGCGGCCGTCTTGCAGGATGCACCTCATCCTGTAGTCGATGTGCTGCAGCATCTTGCTGCTCTTGCCCACAGTCTGCAAGGAGAAATCAGAAGGAATGAGACTCAGCTCTTTCGGCCCACACACCCCTGGTCCTTCCTAATAACGTCTGCTGTGAACTTCTTTTCTACATCTGTCTTTCCCAATAGATTCTCACCTCTGTCTTCCAGCCACAGCCCTTTCCTGGGCAATTCTCCCATGTCACCCTGTTTTCGGTCCTGACCTCTGTTATTCCCCCTTCCCTTAAAGTCATCTTTCTCATATTACAATTGCCTTTGTCTGTGTTGTGACAGTTTCAGGGGTGAGAAGGCAGGGTGTCTCCAAACTAGTCAAACCCACTCGTATCAGAGATTAGCCACCTGCCGTTGTGCAGATGCTGGGTGTGACTCCGGTGCTGTGGAACACCCACAACCTATTAAAAAGACCGAGTAAAAGAGCTGGAACAGGACCGGCACTAAAAATCCAATCAGTGAGAAGCTGTTAGCAGAAAGGAGCCAGCCAGCTTGGAAGTGAGAATGGAATCCCCAAACCAAGAATCTGTTAGTACGCCTTCAAGACTACCTTTGGGAGAGGAAAACTTTCTGGTGGTCAGGGTGCTAATCAGTTTGAACACATAATGGTCTTTAAGAACATAAAACTTCTCATACTTCTTAATTAACCCAACCTTTTCTGCTTTACAGCCTGGCTTCCAGTGTAGCTTTGCTTTGCTGAAGTAGAGAGACGATACAGACATCACAACGCGAGCTGTCAAGAGCCCTGGACAGTTATAGTCCTCTCTAGAAATAAATGACCCAGCATTTGACCTGTGTATCAGCCTCCCACCAGTCTGACTGCTGTGGGCCAGTCATAACTCATCCAAGTGCCTTCCATGTACCAGGCACTGTGCCTGCTGTTCATCTCTGTGAGCTTGGACAAGAACAGGTTTTCTGGACCCACAAATGTGAGGATCAGAACCTTGACTGCTGCCACCCTGGAGACCCAGGTTATGTGGCTCAGCCTCCCTTAGATGACCACTTTAACCGGCTTGTAATCACAGCTTCTAACCACACAGATCTAAACCTTTATGGCAACATTTATTGGTCCATCTCCCTTGTGACAGCTAACTCTCACTAGGTGCTCACTGTGTCAGGCACTGTGATAAGCGTTATACATCTCATTTATTCCTCAAAATCAGATCCATTATTATTCCTATTTTACAGACAGGCCACTGAGGCTGGGAGTTGAGCAGTTTGCCCTGCCTCACAGCCAGGAAGCTGCGTTGTAATCTAGCCAGCCTGAATCCAGAGCCTACTCTTCTTCTACTGATTCCCCAACAATATCCTACCAGGTTTCCCTGCCTACAGTTGACCCAGTACCTAACAGACCCAGAACAGGGTGATCTTCCCAAACACAACTTAGTTCATGTCACGTTGCTGGTTAACATCCTTCGACGGCATGCCCCATCACCAACAGTCTCAAATAGCATTTAAAGCCTTTAGGAACCAGGCTCCTGCCAATTCCTCCCATCTCCTCTTCCACCTCTTCCTCCCCTGCCCGCTCCGGGAGCTTCCAACAGCGCTCCCCTTCCTGCTTCGCCCCTGCACTCCTGCGGATCTCTACTATTCCCTCCCACTCCCACCGGGAAAACGCCGGACGATCTTTTGTGACTGCTCAGGAATCCTCTACTCCAGAAGGCATTCTCACCCCGCCCCGCCGTTACTTCGACTTAATGCTGAACTACCACTCCGAATTACATCATCCGTGTCCCCAACTCGAAAGTGAACTCAGTGAAGGCAGGAACATTTCACTGCGTAGCCCTAGGGCCTAAAGTCAGACACACTCCAACACACATCGCTGTGAACAAACGAGCCGAACTCTTCCTCCAAACTTTCTCATTCACCCCCCGTTCCTCCTCCCCATCTACTAAACCCAAGAAGACGCTGAGTCGGGGCCACAAGCCCTTCCAACTCCTTCCGCACCTCCTCCTCGGCCCTCCCCCTGCACCAGTCTCAGCCTCTCGCCGGGTCCTCCCCAGTCTCCCGCGCTCCAGCGCCTGCTCCCAAACCGCGGACACACATCGACTCTGCAAAAGTTTTCTCAGTGCCTCCAGGACTGCAAGCACTGCGGCTCCAGCGGCGAGGAGCCGCGCTTCCACCCTCGCCCCCACCTAGCGACCCCGGCCGCGGCCCCTCAGTTCCTGCCTTCCCCTCCCCCACCCCGCCGAACGGCCAAGGTCCGGCTCTTCCCAACCGGGACCGAGCGGCCGCGGCCCGGGCCTTCACCGCCATGAGCGGCCAACCCACGGCCTGCTCCCCGACCAGTCGCGGTCCCCACTCCACAAAAGACTCGGAAGCTCCCGCGCGGCCGGCCTGCGCCTCCTTACCATGGTGGCGGTTCTGATGGCTCCGATTCCCGCCGGATTCGCCTCCACAGAGGCCTAACCGCCTGCCAGTAGCAGCTTCCCGCCGCCGCTACCGGAAACGCGGCTGCCGGTAAAACCTGGTCGGGTGGAAAGCTGCTTCCGGTCCCGGCTCCCCGCTCTTGAGTTCCGGCCAAAACGCGGAGCTGGAGCCCAAGGCGGGGCGGGGCTTGGGACGACGCTAACGTCTAACTGAACTCCGAGAGGCTCGGACGCCTTCCTAGTTTCAGTCCTTACACGAGCTGCTCTTCCTCACCCTCGTCCCCCGCGCCCCGGCCCACTACTCTCGGTCCTCTCATCTCCCACTCTCCCCGGGCTCTCTCCTGTACAGCCACTCCCCTGCCTTTCCGTGAACTTGCTCGCGTGCTCCTGCCTCAGTGCCTTTGCATTTGCTTGCCTCTGCCTGGAATGCTAGTCGTCCAGGTATGTGCACGGCTCATGCCCTCACCTTCAAGACCGGAGCGCAAATAACATTTTCACCCTGAGGACTTCCCTGGCCATCCTGTTTAAAACTGCAACCTTCCCACCAATCTCTGCTTTTTCTCCTTAACATCGATCCCTAACGTACTACAGATTTTTGCTCATTACTTTATAATCCCTCCCCATTAGAATGGAAGTTCCCAGACTATGGATTTTCGTTTGTGTATCCTTCATTGCTATAGTGTCTAGAACACTGCTTAGCACAAACCAAAGGCTCAATTAATATTTGAATGAATGAATGAGTCAATCCATCCTGTCCAGTCCTATGACTTTTGAATAATACTGAAATGCTCAGGAATTTCATATTTATTCCTCTAAACCTGGTCTCTTCATTTAACTCTTGGCCTTTTATATCCAGCCACGTGCTTGGCATGGATGTCTAATAGGTATACTAAATTTAACATGTTGAAAACTGAATCCTTGATTCTATTCACTCGTCTTCCCAAAACCACTTCTTACCAGTGTTCCCCATCTCAGAAGTTTCTCAAGTTAAAAAACAAAAAGGAAAAGGACAAACTTGGAAACATGCTTGATTTCTTTCTCTCCCATCCCATAATCAATCTGTCAGCGAATCCTACAGACCTTACCTTCAAAATGTCTTGAATCTGAGTGTTGTCCCCTGCTCCACTGCCACCACGCTAGTCCTAGCCACCATCATTTCTATCTTGGATCATTTAACGAGCCCCTACCTGGTCTCTTGCTCTCACAGCAGCCAGACGGCTCCTTCTATAATGTACTAGAATTATACCAGATGATGTCATTGCCCTGCTCTCCACTTCCCAATAACTTCCCAGCACATGTGGAATAAAATCCAGCCCTGCATCCCTCTCTAACCTCATCTCCTTCACTGTTCCCCTCATTCACCATCCTACAGTCACACTAATCTCTTTGCTATTCCTCAGACCCAGCAAGAAAAGCTTCCACCTCAGGGCTTTGTAATCCTCACACCATCCCTAAGATGTATGTGCTGTCAGATGAAGAGATGGAGGCTCAGAGATGAATTATCTTGCCCAAGGTGGTAGAGGCAGAACAGGAATATAGTTCCATCTGGCTCCTCAGCTGTCCCTTTGCCACCAAGCCACCTCATAACATATCATTCATGCATTCATTTTAAAAATATTTATTTAGCACCTACTAATACTGTTACTGGGATACAATGTCCCTTCCCTGAAGGAGCTTATGTTCTAGTGAGAAAGAAAGACAATAAACCAAAAGAATAAGTATACAAAGTACCGTGGAAGGGATATGAAAAAAAAACAAAGTAGAGTAGAAGGACTGAAAGTGATGGGTTGCAATTTTGGCTAGAATGATCAGAGAAAGCCTCTTTGAGGAGCGGCATGTGAGCAAAGACCTCAATGAAGTGAAAGACATTCTGGACATTTCTTTTTTTTTTTTTTCCTGGGAGAGATTCGCCCTAATATCTGTTGCCAATCTTCCTCTCTTTCTTTTTTTTTTCCTCCCCAAAGCCCCAGTGCATAGCTGTATATTCTAGCTGTGTGTCCTTCCAGTTCTTCTACGTGAGCCGCCACCACAGCACGGCTGACAGATGAGTGGTGTGATTCTGCACCCGGGAACCAAACCCAGGCTGCCAAAACACAACGCACCGAACTTTAACCACTAGACCATCAGGGCTGGCTCAATTCTGGACATGTCTTACAAAGGGAATCATATCTTACGTGGTCTTTTGAGACTGCCTTCTTTCACTAGCATAATGTTTTCAAGGTTCACCCATATTGTGGCATGTATCAGTACTTCATTTCTTTTTATGGCTGAATCATATTTCATTGTATGGTTAGACCATTTTTGTTTATCCTGTCATCAGTTGATGGATATTTGGGTTGTTTCCACCTCTTGGCTATCATGATTAATGCTACTGTAAACATTTGTGTGCAAGTTTTCATGTGGACACATGCTTTCATTTCTCTTGGGTATATACCTAGAAGTGAAATTGCTGGGTCATATGGTAACTCTGTTTAACTGTTTGAGGAACTGCCAGACTGTTTTCCAAAGTGGCTGCACCATTTTACATTCCTACCAGCAGTGTAAGGAGTGTTCTGATTTCTCCACATCTTCCCCAACACTTGTTATTATGTGACTTTTGGATTCAGCCATCCTACTGTGTGTAAAGTGGTATCTATCGCATTGTTGTTTTGATTTGCATTTCCCTGGTGACTAACGATGTTGAGCATCTTTTCATTTACTTACTGGCCATTTGTATATCATCCTTGGGTTATTTGTCTTTTATTACTAAGTTATAAGAGCTCTTTATGTATTCTAGATACAAGCCCCTTATCAGATATAAGATTTATAAACATTTCCTCTCATTCTGTGGGTTGTCTTTTCACTTTCTTGATAGTGTCCTGCACAAGAGTTTTTAATTTTGATGAAGTCTAATTTATCTTTTTTTTTTCTTTTGTTGCTCATGCTTTTGTTGCCATATCTAAAAATCCTTTGGCAAATCCAAGATCATGAAGATTTGGCCCTATGTTTTCTTCTAATAGTTTTAGTACTTACATTTAGATCTTTAATACATTTTTAGCTAATTTTTGTACATGGCATAAGGTAGGGGTCAAGCTTTATTCTTTTGTAGGTAGATATACAATAGTCCCAGCACCATTTGTTGAAAAGACTATTCTTCCCCCGATTGAATGGTCTTCAATGGAAATCAGTTGACCATAGACATGGTTTTATTTCTGACCTCTCAGTTCTATTCCATTGATCTCTATGTGTATCTTCAAGTCAGTACCATTGCTTTGTACTAAGTTTTGAAATAACAAAAAAATGAGTCCTCCAACTTTGTTTTTCTTTTTCAAGATTGTTTTGGCTGCTCTGAATCCCTTGCAATTCCGCATAAATTTCAGAATCAGCTTGTCAATTTCTAAAAACAAAAAAAGGGGGGGGTCATGAATGCCAGAGCTGGGAGTTAAATCGGCTGTTCATTTGGCCTTTTGTTTGCTAAAGTGTTCTCAAGGTTCAGTCTAGATTGGGGATTGGCAAACTTTTTCTGCTCAAGGTCAGATAGTATTTTGGGTTTGTGATCCATATGGTCTCCATCACAATTACTTAACTCAATCCCTGTAAGTAGGATGAAAGCAACTATAGGCAATACTAACAAATGTGTGGCTGTGTTACAAATATAACTTTATTTATGAACACAAATGTATCACAAAATATTATTCTTTTCATTCTTTTCAACCATTTAAAATGTAAAAACTATACTTAGTTCACAGGCCATACAAAAAGAGGTGGCAGGACAGATCTGTAGTTTGCCATTCCCAGATGTAGACCATCATATTTCTGGGTCTGGGTTCAGGGCCATAGCCCCAGCTGGTGCTGATAATAACTTTGACTTGCATTGTTTCTTTGGCTTATTGCTGTGTTCACTGAATAGATGCAGTCAAAAATTCACCTCTTTGCCTTCAAATAAAAACTGCACTCATGCACATTCACATCTCTGTCAATCTGGGTCCAATGAGGAGACAGAAACCAGACAGTAATTTAAATGGGAAATTTAACATAAAGAATTATTATGCAATGATAGGGGAGCAACTGTAAATATCGAATGAAACCCTCAGCTGAGGGAGAGTGCTAAGGAAGTATAAAGCTGGAAGGAAGGTTCCCTCCCCAAGGCTGGGGTTCAGCCTTCACTGGAGAAGTTGCTACAGCCCACTGGATGGTGGAAAAGTCAGGGTAAGGGGGATTTGCACGGGCCAGAGCAGGTCTACCATCACCAGCAAGCAGGAATAACCCTCTGGAATGCAGGCAACCAAAGCTGGTAGCCAGGTGCACAGAGGGAGCTGGATGGGCACAGAGGGCCAGGGTGTTGATGCTGACACAAAGCCTGGACCACACAGTGCCTGTGTCTGGAGGGCCGCAGCAAATAAACCTCTGGGGGGACAAGCGAGCTGAGACTGAAGGGCAAGTGAGCAGAGGAGGTCAAGGCACTGCTGGAGGCGCTGCTGGAAAGGAGGCTGAGAAGCTGCAAGAACCTAGTGTACTTCTGTGCACGGCCTGGACTGGGGCAGCTCAGAGTGGCTGCTGGGGCCCTGGTGTGCATGCACAGAGAGCCAAGGAGAAAGTGTGGGAGCAGCAACCAGGCTGGGAGGCTCTGAGCCTCTGCCGGGGATGAAGGCCAGGTGATCTGCTTGCCAGAGAGCCAGTCCAGTGGGGCCCCAGGGTGTATGCCCGTGGGGCTGAAGAGAGGGTGCAGGAGCAGTGAGCTGGGCTGGGGCACAGGCTTGTACTGTTTGCGCTCCCGACTAAGCCACCAGTGCCCGGGTGGACAGCTGGAGAAAATATAGGGTGCCAATCAGTGGAGAAAGCTGTGTCCTGCAGGCATTTAGCATGGGAGAAAACTGCGCTGGCTGAGGAGCCTAGTGAAAGAGCCACCTGAACCAGGAAAGAGGACCCCTTCCTCCTGTCACGTGGCTCCAGAGCTCGCTACTGATGAATCTCACACCACCGGGCAAATATTTAAAGGGCCCAGGTCCATTTTCACAAATAGGCAACAAAAGGTGAATTTGGAGCTGAGACAATATGCTGGTAAGTGGCACCATCCCACATACACACAAATATATTCTACCACACGGGTCAGCACATGCAAGACTCAGATGCGGAAAGAGGATAGCCAGCTCAACCTACCTCTAGAGAAGGAAATATTCTTATGGTAAACACAGAAAGGATGATGTTGGCTTTCCGCTTGGATTCTTGGAGTGATGAGAACTTTTTCTCCTTTGCAAATGTTTCTACTGTTAGAAAGCTGTGTTTGTGGGAGTCCTTTTAAATTCTCCCTTATCTTCTGCATCCAGGCAACCACCAAGTGCTTTGAAGACAAACCCTACAGAGTCCATCTTCTCTTTCAGTCCACACTCTTGCCATAGTTGTGCTGTAAATTTTGCCCGGGCAATTGCAACACTTCCTGCTTCCCAAATTTATCCCAGTCTCAGTGCTGGCCATCACACCATCTCTTTCTCTTACGTTTTCTCAGATTCCCTGCACTGTCTCTTCCAGATCTTCAACCGCCAGATAATTTCCGTGCCAATACATTCAGCAGAAAATCTGATCGGAAAGGTTTTCACAATTCTATTAGTCAGACACACCTCCAATATTGCACAATTTATTTATGCTACAATTTTGACGGGTTGGGCCCCCCTCTCAAAAGACAAGTAAACCTCTTTTGGTGGCAGTGTTTACAGACTAAGCAGAAGGTGCGGGCCCTGCTGCTTTTACCCAAGGGAATTAGAAGAGAGGCAGCTCAGACAAAAACTACTGTAAGCAGTATTAACATTCATAAAATTAGGCTCTCTTCCTCCCAGCCAAAAAATAGCTTTCTAGTTCCCAGAGGAAGTGGGGAGCAGGAAAAGGGGAACGGATGACCAGCAGCAGCGAGCGTTCTGTGGAGCCTGGTAAGCCAGGTAGGCTGGGACCCTCCCTAGGGGGCCACCTCAGCAGCAGCTGAGGGCGATACCTGAGCCTGTGTGTCCCCGGCTTGGTGAGATTTTCCAATCCTCAGCTGTTGCCCCCCAACTCAGACAGACATGGAATGCTTTCATCCTGTTTACAACACCGGTGGATGGAACTCTAAGAACCTTTTCTCATTTTAGGATTCTAGAACATCATGTTTCAAGCTGGCCCAAATTTCTCTTTAATTAAAGGGCAGCTGAGTGTTTGGCTATTCTCCAAAAGGACTTCTAGACTAAAACTGATGAATAGGGTATACCCGTTTTTCCAAAGGAAGGTGCTGGTTTTCTTGTTTGCATTTTCTCTCCCAATGGCAGGCATGGGCAAGGCCTTGGGGTCATCCGGAATGTAGAGGGCCTACCCACATACACCTGTCCCTCTCTGGCTTCCAGTTCAGACCAGAAGCAAAGCGTTGGTGTCACAGGGGTAGCTCTGGCGAAGGAGCACGAGGGGAGACGGGAGCGAGGGCGGGGCCCACACTTGGGGCTCACACCTGCCCTCGCCAGAGCTGACTCAGGACCCACTGGAAAGCTGACTTCACGGCTGAGGGAGTGAGTAGAGACCTTGGAGTCAGTGACGCCTTCAGACCCTCTTCTACTGCCCCCTCCTCTGCTGGGGTGTCAAAACCACTTCGCACTTTTTCTGATTTTCAAAGCCTGATGTCCATTTCATGAATCTGGCCAATTGGCAAACCAATTTGCTAGAGCCTAGGCAGACCCTCTCCAGTAAACAGTTACTGGCCCAGGACGTAGAAGTCAGAGCCTGGGCCTGCGGAGCTGTCTAAAATCTGGGCAAATTGGGCTCTGAGGGAGCAGGACTAGGTATGGGTGTGGCTAAAGGGCCAGGTCCTTGGGCTCAGAAACAATGGCCGCAGTACGGCTGGGCTGTCTCGGACCAGTTAGTAGAGGGATGATGGGAGGTGTCATTAGCAGGACTGGACCCTCGGGTTGGCGGGCTGAGGGGGCACAGCATTGGAGCTGTGTTCAGGGATCTTTAGACCTATGACCTGACGTGGGGAGTAGCTAAGGGGCCCAGAGCCATGATTCATGATGGATAACAGTTTGGGCCTGGCTAAAGGACCTGACCCTGGAATCTGGAAGGCTGCAGAGGGAGCATGCTTAAAGGGTCCCTGGAGCTGGAGGACGTGAACAGACCACTGAGGAACAGCAATGCTTGATGGGGTCGAGGATTCAGCAGAGATCTGAAAGAGATGAGAAGGAAGGAGAAAACCCAGGGAAGGGAGCTTGCACAGAAGTCAAAGGGAGGGATCAGGTAGGAGAAGAGGCAACCCAGCCCCTGGAGACCTGGGAAGTTCCCTCCCTTCAGCGGGCCTGTCTCCAGAACTTAAATCATCCTCCTCATGCAAAGGCTCCGATGCCCAGCAAACCTGTTAGATTGATTTGAGACTTATTTTTTCTTAAAAGTTGAATTAATGGAGGAAATCTGGGTTGTGAATGTGAATTCCTTTCCAGACAAATGAGAGACTAAGATACAAAGCCTGAGCTCAGTAAAGATTTTACTAGAACAAAGGACAAGAAAACATGGGAAAGAACTGGTGTATGAAAATAAAACAAGTTGATCACTCTTAGATTACTTAAATAAAGCTTTCTACTTTTTTATTCCATCTGATTACAAAAAGTGAAAAGCATGTCTATTTAGTCATTAGTGCCATTTTCACACTCATACAGAGTATGGGGGTGGTCAAGACTTCTGAAACCCCCTCAGAGGTGCATGAGGTAGTGGTTTGTGGTGGCAAGACTCTGTCCTCTTCATCTGTTGAGGGGGCCATCAGGCTAAAGCTCCACCCACACACCTTGCCCCACGGGTCTACTCACCTGAGTATGTCCTCTGGTGCAAGATGAGGCATGACTAACGCATCTCACAGTCTCCCTCCCTTCCTCCCAAAAAACCTGTTCTCTGATGTACACTGAGGTGTGCTTTTCCTAAGGCCTTGCCCGTTCACACACACACACACACACAGAGCTTCTATGCTATGTACTCTGGGGTTTGTTGAGGGGTGACTTATAGCCAAAGCCTTGTCCACACTCCCTGTCAACTTAAGATGTCTTAGGTTGGATTCCCTGGAGAGACAGTGAGATGAAGAATTGAGTGGTTTATTGGGGAATGAGGGCAGGGCTGGGCAGAGGAAGAAGCTGACCTGCAATGTATTTGCAAACGAGAGATCCTTCAGTCCAACAGGCACCTCTGGATCTGGGATGAACCTTGGGAGTTGTCCCAACTGAGTCAAGGGGAGTTTTGTCTACCCATATCACTCATTCATTGGCAAGGAGCCAGCCAGCCCTTGGGAAGGTGCAGTTCCCCGTGGCTGAGAACGAGTCCTGGTGAGGAAGTCAGCTCTGCAGCCATCAGCAGCAGTTATCCGGAGCGGCGTGGGCGCTGGCCCTGATAAGGTTAACTGGGCAGAGTTCCACAGTATCCCACAGAAGGATTCTCCCTGTGGCATGTGAAGAAGGCTGACTCGCCTTCTCACAAGAATCTCAAGATCACAAGAGCCTCTCCCACACTCCCTGCAAATATAGGGCTTCTAGTCTGAGTGTATCCTCTCGTGTTTGATAAGGTCTGACTTCTGGCTAAAGCCTCGCCCACACTCCTTGCACAAATAAGACTTTTCTGAATCTGTTTTTCTCATGTGTTGAGGTTGGACTTCTGACTAAGGCTTTGCTCACACTCCTTGCACACATATGGCTTCTCCCCTGAGTGTGTCCCCTGGGGGTTAATAAGGACTGACATCAGGCTGAAGCCTTGGCCACAGTCACTGCACACATAGGGCTTCTCCACCAACTGTGTCCAGTGGTGTCTGATGAGGGCTGCCTTATCTTTACAGCCTCACCCACGCTCCCTGCAAACAGGGTTTCTCCTTGAAGGGGGTCGTCTGGTCGGTAACGAAGTTTGATTTAGGGCTACAGTCTCGTTCATGCTCTCTACAGTTGGCTGCTCCAGATCTCAAGATTTCTGATTCCTTCAATTCTTTGTCTGGTTGCACAGGGTTTACTCTTTGGGCTGAACTGGACTCTATTTCTACCACTGTGGTGACTTCTCTAGGACTTGCTGACGGTCCTTGGGGGGGGGCCAGAGAATGAGCTTGAGGTCTTTCTCTCCTCTGTCCCCGCACACAAGGCTTTGGAGCCACCTTCCCTCTCTTGCCCTTCCGTGTATTCACTCCAGCAACTCTGAGCAGAATAATGCTGCTCCTGAGGCTCCGGGCCAGAATCCTCTGGATGGAAGTGATTTTCCACACATGAGCCAGGGAAGATCTGAAGCACATGCTGGCTGAGGAATTGCTGACAAGAGAATGCCAGCAGGAACAGGGGTAGATTTCTGGCTTTGGTTCTGCTGGAGAGAGAGTTTCCAGTTAGAGAAGTGCTAAGGGGTCTCGTGGGCTGCTCCGCCTTGTCTTAGGACAGAGGGTGTCTTCCTGCCACACGTGTAACTGATAATATGTGTACAACCTGATTTGTTTCTTGCCAATAATTCCTTTACATTCCATTTCTACACATTCCATTTTCTATAGTGATCCAGAAAATCCATGCCAAAAACATCTTCTACAGGTCAGCCAGACTAGCAACCTTTCAAGGAAGCAATCTGCTCTGTAAGCAGCTTCAATTATCCTTAGCCTTTTCTTCCTACTAAAGCGTCTAAGCCATCAACACTCACACTGACATATACTGTCCACAACTGGAGGTAACAGTCTCTGTGACCTATGTGGAAATCTTCTTCATCACTTTTCTTATTACAAAAAAGGGACTGATACACATAAAAAGTCACTCGATCTGAAGGGCTTCCAAACATAGGAGTCAGTATAAGAAACAGTGGTTGAACAGACTATATATGAAAGAAACCTGAATTTCACGTTGCCCGTCTGCAAACAAATACTTATTAGAATTTTCTAAGTGTGAGGTTCTCTACCAAGTAGTGTGGATTCAGCAGTGGACAAGAAAGACATGGTCCATGATTTCAGGATTCTAGCACCTTGTGCCCAAACCAATCCATCACAACGACATGAGACTTGGCTGTGGGGTTTGCTTTGGCCAACGAAGGTTAGTGAAAAGTTAGTGCCTCTTTCAAACAAGCTTTAAGAGGCACAATGTGGTTCTATCATTGCTCTTTTGCCCTCTTTCCTTAAGAACCCCATGACCCAGATAGAGGTCTTTTGCTGTTCTTTTTGCCTGGATTCCAGAACCAATAGAGCTGAACCACGCCTGAACTGTAGGCAATAGGTAATATAAGTAAGAGATGAACATTTGCTATTATAAGCCACCAAAGTTTGGGGTTGTTTGTTATCACAGTGTTACCTAGCCTAGGCTCACTGAAATATCTCCCCTGTGAAAGCTTTAAAGATTATTTCAGGAGAAATTGGCCCATTTATTTCCAACAGTATCCTTGAAGAAGAGACATCACAGTAGGAATATGTGAAGAATTAGAGAAAGAGATTGGTTTAGGAGGAAAAATGGTAAGGTCTCAATTTTTGATAAGTTTGAGAATAAACTTGTGCTGTCTTGTAACCAAATAGAAATAAGAGGACAAAGCACAGGTGAGACAGTGACAGAGAAAATAAGTTCATTGTAATATGGGACAGGGAAAATTGTTGAAGTTCACAAAATTGTTTAAGGGTGTAAATATAGACACAGAAAAAAAGCATATGTGACACCAGTCCTGTGGATCCCTAGTCCAAAGAAAAGAGAAAGAAGAGAAAAGCCCAAAAGAGAGACATAAGAGGCTGGAGGACTGCAGAATATTGTGGTGTTGAGAAAGACAGAGGAAACAATGTCAAGAAGTGCAATTGGGATCCAGGCTTTCAACATCAAGACTAATCCAAACCAGGGCATTTTAACATTTTCCTCTGAAACCATTAAATGTATTAACATAGAAAAAGGGACTAATATGACCAGAGAAAAATGAACACAAAATCGAGTTAGAATGGCTAGCTAAGGCCAAAAACCAAAACACATATAACCAGACTGAAATGGATGAAGCCACACTTAATTACACGGAGCTCAAACCGGATGGAACCAAATCAAAACACATCAAAGACGACGAAAATAGAACAAAGTTTCCCTGACTGATTCCCATCAGGGAAACAGCCATGCCGTTTAAGGAGACTCCTGCCTGAAGCTGGTTTGTGTCTCTAAAACTGTGGTTCTTTTCTACAGGCTTTCTCTAGAAATACAGGAATGGCTAGAACTGCACTATCTGACATGGGAGCCACTAGCCACGCTGACTGAGCACTCGCAACGTGGCCAGTCTGAACTGAAATGTGCTCTAGCTGTAAAACACATAAATTTTGAAGAGAATACAAAAAAAAGAGTAAAATATCAAATTAACTTTTATATTGATTACATGTTAAACGATATTTTGATGTTAGGTTAAATAAAGTACATTATTAAAACTAATTTCACCCATTACGTCTACTTTTTTAATGTGGTTACTAGGAAATTTAAATTTACCCACATGTCTCCCATTTTATTTCTATTGAATGGCAGTGATCTGGAACAAGGGGTGGGGAAACTACAGCCCACAAGCTAAATCCAGGCCTCTGCCTGTTTCGGTATAGCCTACAAACTAAGAATGGTTTTTAAATTTTTCAATGGTTGGAAAAAAGTCAAAGGAATAATAAAGTTTCACGATACATAAAAATTATGTGAAATTCAAAATTCAGTATACACAAATAAAGTTTTATTGGAACACAGCCTCGCTCATTTTTTTACGTAGTGTCGATGGCTATTTAGCACTACAAGGGCAGAGTTGAGAGTGTTTACAGAGATGATATTGCCCAAAAACCTAAAATAGTTACTATCTAGTCCTTTACAGAAAAAGTTGGCCAACCTCGCATCCAGAGTAATGTCTCAATCGAAAATATTTATCAACCTAGATTTAAGGAATCAGTGTAAGCTTCTAAACAAAGGAAAAAGAAAAGAATATGGTTTATGAAACCCAAAAGCCATACAAAATTGGACATTTAATTTTAACTTCTGTCACAGAAGGCTTCTCTTACCATTCTCCTCCTCGCAAACTGTGCCTCCAGTCTCACTGGCTTTCTTGCAGTTCTTTATGCTAGGCAGGCACATCCTTTCCTTAAAGTCTTAGCACCAATGGTTCCCTCCACCCGAAATGCTCTTACCCTACATAGCCAGAGTTCTAACTCCCTCACCACATTATGTCTTTGGTCAAACGTTACCTCCTCATTGACTTCAAATCCCCAATTTTAAAATTCAGCTAGCCACCCTCTCACATTCGATTCTCTTTTAACCTGCTCTATTTTATAATTACTTTAAACTATGGAGCACTTATCACCTTCTAACATACCATATTATAATATCCCTGGATATGAAGCTTTTTGTTTGTTGTCTGTCTCCATACACTCAAAAGTAAGCCCCATGGGCAGGGATTACAATTTCATTTACTAATGTGTTCTAAGTGTCTAGAACATTTTCTGGCACATAGTAGGTGGTCAATAAATCTCTACTGAATTAATGAAGGAAGGTACACAGCCTCACCCAACAAGAGCAAATTCCGGTAATTCTCCAGCATCACTTCTTTGTATAGGTTCCTCTGCTCAGAGCTCAGTCTCTTCCATTTGCCTCCATGAAGACCACTGCCACATTCCTTAATGTAACTGGTATCTATAAACAAGCAATAAATTAATGGACAGCAAGTCACCACCAATTTTCCTAGCGCAAGGAATCTATCTAGTGGCCCTGGAGTCTGGATACACAAGAAGTCAGTCTCATTTTTTTCAGAGCACACAGTTCACCATATTAAGTTCTTCTGGGCATTACTATGGCTTTGTGTTATAATCCAAGAGGAGCATAACTGATGCAGAAAGCACATTCCTGGCCGTCGGACACTTAGGATTTCATTGGAGAAGTGATTTGTGGATCAATCTGGAAAAACCACAAGCAGTGCTCCGGAAAGTGACCTTGAGGATCCGTTATGGAGGAATTCTGTGATGGAAGACAGAGTATGGGCTGCAGAAGAAAAAGAGCTTCATGGACATGGGTCTCGTGCTGGGCCTTAGGGGATGGAGAAGGTTTAGAGGAGAAAACAGAAGAACACTCCAACCACACAGAAAAGTGGGAGCCAACAGCTGGGATCTGAAACAAGCATTTTTGAAGAGTTCAGGCCTATTAAGTGAGATCTGTAAAAATCTCTGTCTTTGCCTAGTATTTTAATAACCTTTTAAAAATAAAGCTCCTAATGCTTCTCTCATCACGTAGAGCAGTATGCCATTTATGCGAAACAGCTGTCAGGGGAATGGCAGTAATCTTCAAGAAAAGGGGCATTTACAGATAACTCATAATGTTGAACAAAAGAAGCCAAACACAAACGAGTGCAAACTATGTGTTACATTAATTTTAAAAAAATTAGAAAAATTATGATGTCAGAAGTCAGCACAGAGCTATCCTTGGGGCAGAAATGACTAGAAGGTTTACAAGCGTGGAAGGTTCACAGTGGCAGTGTTCCATATCTTGACCGAGGGGCTGTTACGTGGTGGTGGTCACTTTCTGAAAGTTTACTGAGTACTTTTTTTTAACTATGCACTTTGTTATATGTATATTACACCTCAACAAAATTTAAAAACAAGCAAAACCTGGTTGGGTGGGAGATCATTCTTTCCTAATACTTAAAAGTGCTTCTTTCCCAGAAGATTGCTTACGATGTACAATGTTTGCCCATAGGCAATGGTATGAGATGAGGGCACTTTTCAGCTCTACGTGCCCAATCTTGAGTGCAGTGGTAACCGATTAAAGTGCATGGGGGGCAGAAAGGATGCGATCCACATACTTCAATTCCCTGTGAGCTAAGTGTCCAGGATTTGGTTTCTCTAAAAGGACATTCAGTAGGTATTTAACTTGAAAATATTGGAGACACGGTGACTAGTAGTTTCCACACTGAATGCTCATGACTGAGGACCTGATCATGATGGTAACATCTGAGGGCTACACACAGCATGTCAGTACTTAGAACTCAGTATTACAGATGGAACTAAACACAAGAGGAATAAAAGGTTTTGCCCTGAGTATCCTTCCTGAAACTAATAATAGTACAAAGACTATAATTTTCATTCTCTGATTCCTATACAGTTACTTCTTATGACGTAAGGAGTGGAACCTGTGTAATCACACATTTGCATGGGCTTCCTCAACTTCAAGTGCATTTTAACTGTCAGTGGTAGGGCAACTGCCTTTATCTTGGGTATTTTACTTTCCTAAGAAAGAGAAAATTATAACCAAAATCTTTAGGGTAAGTTCAGTGTAACTCATCTTGAAAATAATTCCATATTTGAAAGACCATTTAGACAACATGAGCCTTGTTCTCCAACAGCCCAAAGACTCAATGATCTGCATTGCTCTTATTTTGCCGGGTTCCCGTGCCAAAGACACCTTGAAGTGACCTTGACTCTTCTCTCTCATCCACACCCTAGCTTTTTCCATTCATTGATCCCCTTTGCCCAAACACTGTAGATGGCCTCCATATGCTTCAGATTGACATTCAAGGCCTGCCTGCACTCGGCTTCTCCCAATTAGCAAAACCTACCTCTCTCTTTCCTGTAATCAGGTCTCCCTGCTCCAGCCAGGTCTGGGTCCTCACAGTTCCCTGCAGATGTCCTGTTTGCTCCACCTCTTAGTTTTAGGCATGATGGCTTTCTATCTGAATACATCATTCCTATTTCTTCCTACTATGTAAAAATCCACTTATCCTTCAGGATCAACTCAAATCTCACTACTTTCAAGATCTCCCAAAGCCATCCCCGAGGGCCTAATGGTTAAAGTTTGGCGTTCACTGCTTCAGCGGCCCAGGTTCACTTCCTGGTCACAGAACCACACCACCCATCTGTCAGTTGCCATGCTGCGGCAGCAGCTCAGATAGAAGGACTAGAGCAACTTACAACCAGGATATACTACCATGCACTGGGGCTTTGGGGAGGGAACAAAAAAGAGGAAGACTGGCAACAGATGTTAGCTCAGGGCAATCTTTCCCCACACACACAAAAAAAGAAGACGACCTCGCGGCTTACTCTAGCCTACAAAAGTGTCTTCATCTTATAAATACTTAGGACATTTATATTTTATAGACTTTGGAGAAAACATTTTTTCTAAAATCTGGAAAAAATATTACAGGTTACTAGAGCATACTTCAATCAGCTTCCTGGAAGGAAAGCAGGGCATGCAGCTTGCTTGGCTTCCTCCTCCGAAGCCCATCTGACATTCTCTGGGACTATAACTTTGTGTCCACAGTGTATAACCTGATGAACAACCCATAACCAATACGGGGAGGATGAATTTTTAATCCAATGAGGTTGTAATCTAACACATAGAATTGAAAAGTTGTTTTCATTTTACTTACCAGGAAAATTTATTTAGGCTTTCTCTCATTCTCATATTCATATATTCTTTCTCTTTCTCTCTCTCCCTCTCTCTCTCCGTCTATCTACCTATATAATTCTTTGTTGAATATTGGACATTTTAGGTAAAATATTGTAGTAACTCTGGATACCAACCCTGCCTCCTCCCCAGGCTGTTGCTGTGGTCGCTTGTTCATTTGTTTTGTGACTTGCCTGGACTGGTTCAATAAAGGCTATTTCCTCTGAAGATGTGACTGCTCAGACGGTGCAGCCTTGGACATGCACAGTCACTCTGACCCTCCCCCTCCAGAAATGACAGTCCTTTTAGTTGCGCTCTCTTTGTGTCTCTCCTTGATGCCCCTGTTAAGCTTCTGGCTGGTCTGCCTCTATTGGTATCACACCCAGCTGTTAGCCTCCACGAATCGCTGGCTGGTTGCTCTATTAGTTTCAACCATGTCCCTCGCTATAAAGGGCTGATCCAATTAAAGTCAGGCCCTTTTGCAGGGGTAGTTTTGAGGCCAGTATGTGAGACTTGCTCTGACCCCAGCAAGGCTCTTCTCAGCTCTCTCTCTCCCTGGTTCTCTCTGTTAAACTTCTAGCTGATCTGCCATTTTGCTTGTTGTCATCATGCACCTGGCCAGCTTCCTCTTTACTGCTCGCCACCAAATCTCTGTTGTTTTTAACAGCACCCTTAGGCTTCGACTTCCCTATGCTCTGTTCCAAATAAAGCCAGTCCCCTTAGGCAGCACTGTACTGGTCTCTGTTCTTACAGCCTGCCTCTCCCCCTGGGCAGGACCTCTGCACCGCTGCTCAGGAGCTGGCGGCAGGACCAGAAGCCACTTCTCAAGAGAGACCCTTCTGCTCTAAGAGCAGGTCCCTGGGCAGAGGTTTGTTTTTATCATTTGGGTTATTTCACTGGCCAGAGTCTGTGGAGCTCCTCACACCACCATTCCAGAAGTGCTTCTCCCGGGTCCTCTGAGTTTGACTGTCAGTCCACTGTGAGTGGCTGGACATTGGTTTCAAAGCTTTAGGCTAGGACTTTGCAGTGACTTTCACTGCACCATTATGTAACCATTTCAACCATTATAATAAAAATCACTATTACTGTCATCATCTTTTGTTTTTATACATTATTTTTCCAAAGAACCTGTAGGCTTGAGGATAAGGATAGTGTATTTATAAATCTATTGGTTTGGCTTACAGAATCTCACACAACCCATTCAAATGAAAGAATACATCAAATTTCTGGTAGAGGAGAGAAGATTGAGGGGGGATTGGATTGGGGGTGAAGCACTGTATCTAGAGAGAGCATTCTCTCTGAGTCAGTCATCAAATAATATAGGCCCCTTCCTGAGGGTTGGAAAATATGCTCCCACATTTTTCGAAGGGGATTTACGTGGCAGCAAGAAGGTTATACAATACTTTAGAAGATGCAGGAGCTTACAAGTCAGAGAAAACTGAGCTTAAATCCTGGCTCCTCCATGTACTAGATGAGTGTGGCCAGACACAAATCACGCACCCCCTTGAGCCAGACTTTCTCCTTCTGAAATAAGTACTATTACCACCACCACTACCTTCTCATAGCTATTGTTAAGAAGTATGGAGAGGGGCTGGCCCCATGGCCGAGTGGTTACAATTCCGTGCGCTCCACTTCAGCAGCCCAGGTTGGTGGGTGTGGATCCCAGGCACGGACCTACTCCACTCATCAGCCATTCTGTGGAGGCATCCCACATACCAAATAAAGGGAGACTGGCACAGATGTTAGCTCAGGGACAATCTTCCTCAAGCAAAAAAAAGGGAAGATTGGCAACGGATGTTAGCTCAGGGCGAATCTTCTTCATAAAAAAAGAAAAATTTGTGGAGAAATTTATGACGTCTGAGATCTGTTTAAATACAATGAGGGAAGTGTGAGGGGTATAAATAAAATAACATTGGCCGTTATACATGACTACTGAAGCTAGATGATGCTACCTGAGACCCATTATTGCTATGCTCTCTATTTCGATATATGTTCAAAAATTTCAATGAAAAAGTAAAAAAAGCCCAGTGAGCAATATCATTAGATAGTGTGGATGGGAAGTGAAATTTAATAGTACATTTAAAAATTTTAATTGTCTCAGTTTTTCAAAAATATTCCTTATGTTTAAAAGTTTTCTGGACTCTTAATATTAATCTTGGGTATATTTTTCAACAAAGAAAATAAAACGCACAAATGCAGGAACGATTATAAAGTGATTGACACAGTACCTGGCCCAAGCATGACCTGCCGAAATGCTGATTGCCTTTCCCTTCCCAAGAAAAAGAATACATGCCTGTTCTTGGGGAAACAACCCAGCATCTCAGGAAAAAAAGCATAACCCCAACTCACCAGTATTGGGGGCTTTCCCTCCTTTTCTTGCAGCCAGTCAGTATCGTTAGGAGGCAAACGCAGTTGAAGAAAACACAGCTGGGAGACCCAGACCCCCCATTCTGCGCCCAGAGGAGCTCCCCTAAGCCTTGCCGTGGAGGAGGCAGCCCCTTTACCAAGCTGTGGTCCTAAAGCACTCTCAGCGGAACCTGGAGCCCTGCTCCCCTCTCCACCCCTCCAGATCCTCAGCAACTCTCACCTTTGGCCTTAGGATTCTGAGTCAATTTCTTCATGCTTTCCATATCTTCCCTGTTCTCCAAAGGCAAAATCTCCTCCCGGTCCTGCTCTCCCCAGGCAGAAGATCAGGCAATGTCATGGCCCCAGAGCCAGCCCAGCGTTTGCCTTGAAATTCTGCCAGAGGGCCAGGTAGAAGGTATTTCATCTCAAGATGGATTTCTGCTGCCTGGGGTGACTTTTCCGAACCTGACTTGTAAACGCCCATCCTGTTTCCAAGAAGTCAGGACCTGTGGAATGGAGAAACAATTTGACGTAGCTAGGACCGTTATGGCAGGCCCTCAGCCTCTGCCTGCTCAGCAGGGATCCTGTCCTCTCCCACCGTCCTCATCCAACGAATGTGGAGTCTCAGTCTATGCGGGTTCCTTGGATTTTTTTACCTCACTCCTTTCCCTCAAGTCTGTCCCCCGCCACTCTCCCTTATCTGTCAAAATTTACTATTCCCTCCTCAGATTCAAACTCCATGTCCTATATCAGTCTCTGCTACTTGAAGCCTGAGTCAGAGAGAAGACACAGCAAAATGTCTTTGGAGACAGAGCCTCAGAAGGTCTCATTCCAGACCGATTGGGGCATGCAGACCTCAGCTCTGACTGCCCGGCCAAAGGTTCCAGCTGTGTTCGCCCCGCTATGTCCCTGTGCTCTGAGGAGTTTGGGAGGCCTAACCTGAATCCTTCTCAGGTTAGGTAGAGCTCCAGGTCTCACAATGACTCTGTAAAACAACCTCTCACCTTCCTGTTGTGTGTGTGCACCACATGCTTTATCAGAGATACGCACTGTGTCTCCCGATGGGCCCTGGCTAAAGTCCTCCACTCACGTGATCACAAAGCAGAAGCAACTCAGACACCCTGTCCAGCATCTCAGCCCAAATGGCTGCAGACCTACTATTTCATAAGTTCCCTTCTGAGGCTGGCTAGGGCTCCCTTAAGATGCGCTTGTGATTCATCCCAACACCAAAGGCAGACATGGCCACCCTCTCTCCTGTGCAACCTGGGCACCTCACCGTAATCACAACACATCACAATTTTTCTATTCATATGACTATCTCTACCAGAATGTAAGCTTCTTGTAAGAAGAAATACTCCTCAGTCGTTTTGCTAATCCTAGTGACTAGACTAAAATAAGCCTTTGTGGTAGACTTTATTACTTTTCCCAATTACTGGTTTCTCTGTAATAAGATTGTACTTCCCTGTCCCTGACATCAGGTTTGACCTTGAGACTTGCCTTGGACAATGAAATGTGAGTGAAAGTCACTTCTAAGCCTTGCCTGATTCCACCATCTGCCATGTTCTCAAAGCAGCATGTTCCCAAAAGGGGTCTTGGTTCTACTGTAAAATGTCACGGTGCAGAGTTAAAGCTGACCCACATGGAGGAGGACTAAGACTGGGCTGAAGGTTAGATTCCCGTGTGAGCCACTGAGATTGGGGGCCGTGCTACTGCCGTGCAACTTAACCTAAGCTGGAAAATACAGCCCTCTCCCTTCCACTAATACTAGTATGTGTAGCCAACATTCATAAAACAGGCACTGTACTAAGTGCAGAGTTCCACGAAATCTTCACAACAGAGCCAAGAGGAAGACACTGCTATTCTTTCCATCTCACAGAAGAGGAAACCAAGGACTAAGAGCTCGGTTTATCTGTCCTTAAGATCACACAGCTACCGGGGCTGGCCCTGTGGTCGAGTGGTTAAGTTCGCGCGCTCCACTGCAGGCGGCCCAGTGTTTCGTTGGTTCGAATCCTGGGCGCGGACATGGCACTGCTCATCAAACCACAATGAGGATGCATCCCACATACCACAACTAGAAGAACCCACAATGAAGAATATACAACTATGTACCGGGGGGCTTTGGGGAGAAAAGGAAAAAAATAAAATCTTAAAAAAAAAAGATCACACAGCTACCAAGTGACAGAGCCAAGTCTAGAACCCAAAATTCTCACTCCAAAGCCCTTTTTATTCCCCATTGCCTAAAATAGTGCCCAGTGAACAAATGCCTAAATGAAAAGGCAAAGAGTAAGCAGATGTCCACAGGGTTCAAAGTTCACCCTGAAGAAGACAGGAGCCTCAGAGTGAAGTGGAGAAAGGGGTCTGTATCAATCAGGACGGGCCCAGTTATTCTGTAGTGACAAGTACTCCCCCACAAAATCTCAGCGACTTAAAAGTAATGAAAGTTTATTTCTCACTCCAGCTCCACGTCCATCATGTGTCAACTGTAATTGTGCTCAAAGTCATCTTCACTCAGGACCAAGGCTAACGGTGCAGCCTCTGTTCAGAACATGGCTAGCAGGAGCGGCAGAGGGAAATGAAAGACGGAGCGCCATACTCAGCCTCTTAAAAACTCTACCCAAAGTGACACTTCTGGGGCCAGCCCAGTGGTGCAGCAGTTAAGTTCGCACGTTCCGCTTCAGTGGCCCAGGGTTCACTGGTTCGGATTCTGGGTGTGGACATGGCACCACCTGGCAAGCCGTGCTGTGGCAGGCATCCCACATATAAAGTAGAGGAAGATGGGCACGGATGTTAGCTCAGGGCCAGTCTTCCTCAGCAAAAAGAGGAGGATTGGCAGCAGATGTTAGCTCAGGGCTAATCTTCCTCAAAAACAAAACAAAAAACAAAGTGACACTTCTGACCATAGCACATAAGCAAACCATGTCACATGGTCACTCTTGAGTTCAATAGGAGAGGCCATACAGGCAGGGCGGGGGGAGTGGAGGATGTCTGATAAACAATGACACTCTACTACAAAGTCCCAAGCCCATAAACCAATTCTCACCCAGGCCCAGTCCTCATTATGGATTAGGACATAAGTGTGCTAGGATCTGTGGCTGTGCCCAGGACACAAAAATAAAAGACACCGTCTCTACACTTACCATACTATCAGAGAACAAGCAAGGATACTGACCAGGAAAATCCTAACTCAGCACAGAAGGAAGAGGACTCTATCAGGGAAGATCCAGAGAAATGAAAAGGATGCTGCTCTTTAGAGCATGAGATGAAGTCTGCCCATCCGGCCAAGAAGCACACTCCAGGCAGAGGGGTCAGTCTGATCAAAGATCAAATGGCGGGGGGCGGGGGGGAGGGGTACCAAGAGAAATGGGTAATTTCCTGGGTGAATATAAACTGCCCAAAATGAAGCTAAAGGAAAAAGCTGAACAAATTATTAACCAAAAAAGAAAATGAAAAGACAGTCAAAGATCTCTTCCAAAGGCAGCAGCCTCAGGCAATTTTATTGGTCACTTTTTGTAAAACTTTGAGGAACAGGTCATTCCTGTAATAAATATTAAGTGCCCAAACACATTAAAAAAAAAAAAAAGCTTCCTAACTCATTCATCAAGGACACCAAAAGCAAGCAAGAACACAACAGAAACAGAAAACTAGAGGTCAATTCCACTTATAAAAAACAGATACAAAAATCCTAAATAAAACACGTGCAAACAGAATCCAGCTGTACCTTAAAGAAGTAATAATATATCACGACCAAGCAGACTTTACCCCAAGAATGAAAAGACAGGGGCCCACCCGGTGGCGCAGCAGTTAAGTTCGCACTCCACTTTGGTGGCCTGGGGTTCCCCGGTTCAGATGCCAGGTTGCATCCCACATACAAAATGGAGGACGATGGGCACAGATGTTAGCTCAGGGCCAATCTTCCTCAGCAAAA
The DNA here is from genome assembly GCF_021613505.1 of Equus quagga. Lineage (NCBI taxonomy): Eukaryota > Metazoa > Chordata > Mammalia > Perissodactyla > Equidae > Equus > Equus quagga. The sequence continues at coordinate 82,204,927 of NC_060278.1, read as the reverse complement.
ACAGGAGGATTGGCGGTGGATGTTAGCTCAGGGCTAATCTTCCTCAAAGGAGGGAGAAAAAAAAAAAGAATGAAAGGACAGTTTACCACCAGAAACCCTACAATGGGCGGGGGGGAACTTTAGTCTTCTTTTAGTAAACTGATAATTCAGAATACTTTTACCTGAGAAAACCTTCTTGTTGAAATATGAGCCAGGTGTTAACATTTTGCCCTATTTGCTTCATCACATCTATGCATTCATTTAGGTGGGTATGCAGACATTTAGCGCAGCAAACCTTTAAGCTTTTCCGTTTGCATGAAAAACGTCACACGAAAATGTTGGGGAAAAACTGGATCCAAAAAGACTTAAATATTTACAAAATATACAATAAGTGTAAAAAATCAACTGCTTATTGCTATTTCCCAGAGAAATGAATTTAACTGTCTCATTTTCATTCCAAAGGTAAATAATTATCTCTCTCACTACATTATAAGCGACTTCAGAGATGAAAAGCTATCTATGGCCATAAAAATAGTATAATATGAAATCTGTAGAAAATAAATATTGTAAGTCCAACCTGCATCATAAAATTCTATGTCTCAACAACACCTCAGGGATAAGATTTTCCATTAGTGCCATCTGATTGTAAGAGGTGTCCCAGAGATGGCAAATGATATAATTTATACAGTACATCCAGATGAATTTCACTTTCTCTTTTCGTTTGCCAAGTCCATTGTGACAAATCTATTCCCTCACAAAAATACAAGTATTTGAAATACATAATCTTCTTTAGGCTTCTATGGCATTACAGAAAAGTCAGGCTAAAGGGATCTCATTTCCAGCTAACCACGTGATATAACACAAGAACATTCCAACTACCTCTAAATTCTTGGTCAGAATTTTCTCTCCAGACCTCTCCAGCTCTTACATTACTTATTTGTCCCACTGCCAGTAACAAAGGCGTTTTAAAGTGCATCGTCCCTGTATTGGTAGGTTAAAGATGGCAATTCAAACTCGGTAACTGAGGAGAGTTTAGTAAAGTACTCTTTGAAAAGGTGTGGGGCGCGTCAGGGAAAACAAAAGGATGCTGTGGCAGCATGGACACTCACAAGACCAGAGGGTCTTTACCAACCCCAGGTCTAAAGGTGGGGGGAGCAGTTACCAGACTCAGGAGCTAGAATCGTGGAGGGAGGGTTGCTTGACAGAAGTTCTGGCTTTCAGCAGAGGTACACAATGAGCTGCGGTGACCCAGTACAGAGGCAGCCACAGGAATAAAACACGCAGAAACAACAGAGATTAGCAAAGCTACCTGAAGCAAGTCTCCTTCTAAAACAAATGAGTACTTACGGGACATTCCCATTCTATCAACCCCTGTGAACTAGAGAAACAGGGGTTTTGAAGTAGAAGAAAGCAGATATTGACGTGATACTGAAAAGGTGAGGTAAAAACCCAGTAATCCTAAAATTGGATTGGAAATATCAGTATGAAGTCACGAGGGATTTCTTAGCCATGTCCACTGCAAAAGTCTAGGAACAATGATCAATTCAGTTGCAGGGACTGTCTGTATTGCCCAGATTGTGGTCCTGAATGACCATTTAAGAAACACACACTTGCAGGAAAAATGGCTGATGCCAAATCTGGTGCAGGAAATGTACAAGATGAGCCTAGAATATCTTGACATAGCAGAAGGCCAAGATGTTTACAAAGATGCCTTAGATTCCTATCAAAATGACTTAGGAGCTAGCTAGATAAGGCTCCCAGGGGCCACAGATTGGACAATGTTAGTTTTAATAAGAACAAGATTTGCAATAGATTGAAACCCATCAGACGTGTTTAAATTCATGAGTTCGTAATAAATTCTTTTTAAAGGTCAACTTCTAATGACAAGTAACCAATCCATTAGTATTCTGAAATCTAGATAAATAAAAGCTTCAAGCATTTAAGCTCCTTCCCTATATGACTGTGCCACTGGGTAATCAAACAGCAGATGAGGTGAAGTGTCTCTTTATAATATTATTCCAGCTAATACAGCAAAACGACCGAATTAGCATATCACCATTTTACACTCCCCAGAGAATTAACAGATCTAGGCATTAAGTATTAAGAAGAGCTAACATCAAAAAAGAGCAAAAATCAGACATTCTTTGCATCCTGATAAAAGAACACAACATCACTTAGAATCCTTTCAAAGCGATGGAACCTGAGTCTGATGAAGCTCTACGCCAAACTGCCAATTTAGGGGAAATACAAAAGAAGGCTTTAATCTTCACTAAGAGGATGTAATCAGCAAAACCCAGCCTGCAGGAAGCTCTACATGTCAAATGGCCTGGGTTCTTCAACAGACAAACCGTAAGGAAAAGGAGGAAGGAAAAACCTGTAGATTAAAAGAGACTTTTTAAAAAATCATTAGGCTTTTTTTTTTTTAAAGCTAAACTATAGTGTTTGGGGATGCATACTTGGCTGATTGACCTTAAAGAAACTCAAGGGAAAGGTTACTTTTGGAAAAGAAGAAAAAAAAGTGGTGATTGGGATGGAACAAATGGAGGGACATCTGGGGGAGACCAGCACAGTTCTGTTTCCCGACCTAAGTGTTCACCTTACACTAACTCTACATTATACATCTCTTTTGTGTGGTTTATTTCCTGAGTTTTATTTTATAATAAAAAAGAAAATACATAACAGCAAAGAAAATAAAACTGTGGTGTTAGTGCAGCAGTAGACAGTAAATGGAACAGAAGAGAGAGTGTAGGTACAGACAATGGTAAATACAGCATTTCAACAGTCAGGAAAGCATGGCCTCATCACAAAGGGTTGCGGCAAGCTGCTATCCAATTGGCAGTCAGATTCCTAGCTCACACCTTACATAAAAATAAATTCCAAGCAGAGAAAGAGCTAAACATTAGAATCTAAAATATCAACATTTAGAAACACACAGGAGAATATACATAGGAAGCTAGGGAAGGGCAGACCTACTTTAAAAAGAAAAAACATAAAATCCAGAAGCCATTAAGGAAGAGGGAGATAAATTTTACTATGTATTAATTAAAAACTTTAAACCAAAGGCAATTTTAGGAAAGCGGGGGGGGGGGGGGGGGGGTGCATAAATATGTGTGTGTTTAATCTTTGACTGTCTTTTCATAAAAAAAAAATACTGGGAAGATACATAGGAAATTAACAAAACTGATTATCTATGAGAAATAAATTTGTCTTTATTTGCATGGACATAATTGCGTTCTACAATCCAAAAAATCAAAATAAGAACTAGAACTAATAAGTAAATTTAAATTTAGCAAGGTGGCAGGATATGAGGGGTTAATATACAAACAATTCTATTTTTAAATACTAGTCAGAAACAATTGGAAAATTACATTTAACAAACATTTCCAGGGGTCCAGCCCTGGGGCCTGCTGGTTAAGTTCGGTGTGCTCTGCTTTGGCAGCCCAGGTATGAGGGTTCAGATCCCAGCCACGGACCTACACCACTTGCTGGCCATGCTCTGGAGGCAACCCACATATAAAATAGAGGAAGACTGGCACAGATGTTAGCTCAGGACTAATCTTCCTCGAACAAAAAAAGAGGAAGATTGGCAACAGATATTGGCTCAAGGCTAATCTTCCTCAGCAAAACATAAAAATAATAATAATTAAATTAAAGTCCTGATATTTGGGCCCCATCAGATGCCAGAAGTAATTTGAATAGTCGCCCTAGTGTTCTCAGAGACACCCCCCTACCTAACCCCTCTAAGTCCCAAACCAGAGGTTTGAGCCCAACACATAAGGGAAAAGCAGACAAGAAAAGGGGGAATCAGCCAATCTAGTCACGCCCATTTCAACCAAATCTGGGATCTTTGCCACAGAGTGCACCCCTGCACCACGACAAACCCTGAGAAAAATGTCCCAGAGAAGCAGACCCGCCCCCACTCAAAAAACTGCCTAGACTCAGGCTCTGACGGTGCAGTCCACGCCACTGGAGCATGTCAGTCCCAGGCCAAAATCTCCCCCACCCCCTAAAAACTCCTGGGACTCCAGACCCAAGATACTCCTCACGACCCCCTGGAGATATTTTGCCCACGTCTAGCTCACCTCCACCCACCCCCAACAAACCAAGGCACGGCAGGACCCGAGATGCTCTCCCCGCCAGGCCGCCCCAGTCCAGCCCCACCAAAACAAAATGACATTTACGATCAGCCCTGCGTTCCCACCACCATTCGGAGATGCAGGACCCAAGCAAGTGCTCACTTGCTAAAAACACCCGGGGATATATGGCCCGAGCCGCGCCCCCACCCCCACCACAGGGGATGTTTGTCTATCTGGCCCTGGCTGAACCCAGCCCCACAGCCCAAAGAAACCCCAGGGATGCACGCTGGAGCGGCCCCCCTATTCGGAAACTGTTTGGCCCAGAATATACCCACCTCCTCAAAAAAGAAATTAGAGTTCCAGGTCACTCGCCCCAGCCGAGAAAGGAAGGTCCGCGCAGCGCCCATCACCTCAGGCATCCATGCTGGCTGAGTCTCACCCCATGTACCCGCCCCGAGTGCACGCCTCCAGCCGCGCCCCCTCCTCCAGAAATGAAGCCTTCCGAACCCCCGGCCTGAGCCGCCGCACTCCCCCACCAGCTGCACCGCACCCCGGGCCCCAGCCCTAGACCACGCCTTTCCACACCCTCCTTCCCGCTGGGGGAAGCAGCGGTGCAGGCCTCGCTCACCAGCAGCAGCGGTACAGGGCAGTCCAGCCCTCCGCCGCTCAACGACGCCAGAACTACAGTTCCCACAATCCCCGCAGACCCCGCCTTCCAGTGGTCGCCCTGAGAGCCACTTCCTGGCCGCGCGGTTAATTTACCAACGCAATGGCTATTTCAATGACGGCTACCCTCTCTTTTCATAAAACACCTATGCATAAAACAAGATGTGGTTCCGGAGCGAAGTCTCTGTCTCCCCTGCCCATTCGCCGGAAGAACTACATTCCCCAGAAGCCCCTGCAACTGCTTCCGCGGGTGGCTTCCAGGTCCCGCCCCTCTGCGCGCCGGGTCCAAGCGGCGAAGGCCTTTCCGGTTGGCGTGCCAGGCTTGCCTTTTAGCTTTTCTATTTCCTTCCCCGACGGAGCTAAATTTCCTGGGCTTAGGCTCAGCAACATACACACCACCATCCGTGAGCGCCATCTAAGTTTGGCTTCCTGCTGCCCGCGCACCCCTGTGGTCATCGCCATTTTACTTGCGGGAGAAACAGTCTAGGAAGGCAAAGCGGTCTCCCGAAGTCTCAGTTAAGCCAGTTATCCTCAACTCCAGCGCTCTCCTTTGGATGCCGTGTAGTCATCTTCCTCTCGTCCAAGTGGCCGAAGTTAGTGACAAACTCTCATCCAGTTCCTAGAGGATGGAAGGCTCACTCAGGCTGGAGCCTGGCTCTCCGGCCTTTTATCTAGGACCCGGGTTAACGGTTACACCGGTACTGTCAACTTTTTAAAAAATTGCCAGTTATCTTAACAGCAAAATTAGTTTATTGGGTTCTCTCTCGGGGGTAATTGTTCCAAGAGAAGTTGTAAATTGGTTGTGTCCGCGGGAGGAGGTGAGTTCAGAGTCCGCCTATGCTGCCATCTTAACACCAACTCCCTCAGTTTATTCGGGCATAGCCAGAGGAATTGCAACTCAGGAAATGCAAGTTATGACGGACCATAGGCAAATCCAGGGAACAAAAGTGGGGCCCCAGCTTGCCTTTGTAGAGAAAAAGGGAAGTTCAGAGGGGTTGTCCTAAGTGGAAGATCATCGGAGGAGAGTGAGAGTTCAGGGCGGCAGTGGCTCCTCATTGGCGGAGCTGCTGCAGTTTCCAGTGGCTGAGCTTGTTGCGCAACGAGTAGAAAATGTTCCTTCCTCCTGTAAAGCAGAGAACCCTTCTAGTTGGAGATGCGAGGGAGTCTTTCCTGTTGGGGTAATTGACAAGGAGTGGTCGGGTGTGAGAGCTCCCTCTACAGGCCATCCTGACTTCAATTTTAGTTGAGGTTCCCTCTACTGGTTTTCACCTTCGGTTGGAAACACGCCAATTGGGGATTTGCAAAGCAGACCTATTTCAGTTCATAGGAAGAGCATTTACATTGTAATGGTAAATGAAAATTAAATTTAGTTTTCACTGTTTCCAAAACGGAAATAGACCGTTTCCTCCCTCCCTTTTCTCGCAGTATTTCCTTGAGAAACCCATTTGTAAATGTACCCCTTTGATATGTATGTAAATCTTTTTAAAGGCTGAAAAGTATCTGCCTGCTTTATAACCTAGGAATATTTTTCTTAAAGGCTTGGGAGCCATCTCTTTTAAATGTAAACGTTAAGGGAGATAGTGCCCTGTCACTGTGAGAGTTTAGCTTAGGTGCCTACTTCCAAACCATAACCACCTGCTTCCCTCAGAGATAGGAGATGTTTTCTTTTTCTTTCAAATAAAGGCAATTAACTAGAAGAGGTGGCTACCCCAATTACCAGGTAAATTTAGGATGAACTGTGAAAAAAATCTACAGCAAACCATGTTGTCAAATCCTCTTATAAGAGGACAAATTACCTTTAATCTTGAGAACTTGTTTCTAATGGGTTGTATCTGCTTGACTATATAAAAGTGGAATTTCTTTCTGTCTTTGCAATCTCATTAGCAGATTGCCTGTGACGTGTTTCACAGTCTGGTTTAACACTTATTCAATGATAAAACTATTTTCTTTCCCACGTTTGTGAAGAGATTTTCTGGGTTGGCAAGAGATTTTATTTTAATCTTCTTCACCACCATCTCTCCCATTTCTCTTCACCCTCCCTATATCAGCCTTCTGAGACTTCTCTGTTGTCCAGTCTCAGGAGACAGAGAAAATGGCCAGGAGGCCACTGTGAGCCAGGAGCTAGATAAGAATTTCCTGAACGTCTGTCCTGGCTCTTGCAGAATGGACTTGTCCCTTTCTGTTGTCTTGGAGGCAGCAGGTTCATACCGGACAGAATCCTGCCCTGGATCTCGAGACCTCCCTCTCAGCATCCCTTTGTGCTCCATTGTGACTGTTATTCACCACGTGAACATCATCCAAGAAGCAGTTTAAATAAAAATACAACAGAGGTGATGCCAGTGAAAATGAGTAGGTAGCTCCAAAGATTCATCTCCCCACAAAACATGATAAGTTAAGCAAAAACCATCAGAATCAACTTTGTCAGAACTCTGGATAATAGTCAAATGTTTACAGAAATCAAGTGAGTGATGAATCAAGAAAATGACAACTCAAAAATGGTAGGAAAACTCGGAGAAAATATTTGGAAAAGACCAAGTATCAAAAAATATTTGATAAAGGACTGTTATCTAAAATATACAAAATCTTAAAATTCAACAATAGGAAAACTAACGACCCAACTTAAAAATAGGCAAAAGATCTGAACAGACACCTCACCAAAGAAGATATACAGAAGGCAAAAAAGCATATGAAAAGATGCTTAACATCATATGTGATGGGAATTGCAAATTAAAACAACAATGAGATTTCACTACACTCCTATTAGAATGGCCAAAACCCAAAACACCCAGACAACACCAAATGCCGGAGAGGATGTGGAGCAACAGGAGCTCTCACTCAATGCTGGTGGGAATGCAAAATGGTACAGGCACTTTGGAAGACAGTTTGGCAGTTTCTTGTAAAATTCAACATACTCTTCCATATAATCCAGCAGTTGTACTCCTTGGTATTTATCCAAAGGACCTGAAAACTTATGTTCACAGAAAAACCTGCACATGGATATTTATAGCAGCTTTATTCATAATTACCAAAACTTGGAAGTAACCAAGATGTCCTTCAATAGATGATGGATGAACAAACTGTGGCACATCCAGACAAAGGAATATTATTCAGTACTTAAAAAAAAAAAGAATCAAGCCATGAAAAGACATGGAGGAATCTTAAGTGCATATTATTAAATGACAGAAGCCAACCTGAAAAGGCTACAAACTGTATGATTTCAACTATATGACGTTCTGGAAAAGGCCAAACTATGGAGACAGTAAGAGGGTCAGTGGTTGTCAGGGTTTGAGGGAAGGGAGGGATGAAGAGGCAGAACATAGAGGATTTTTAGAACAGTGAAACTATTCTGTGTGGAACTATAATGGTGGATATATGTCATATATTTTTCGACACCCATATATTGTGCAACACCATTAGTGGACCCTAATGTAAACTATGATCTTTGGGTGATAATGATGCATCAATGTAGGTTCATTGATTGTAACAAATGTATCACTCTGGTGTGGATTTGGATAGTGAAGAAGGCTGTGCATATGTCGGGGCAGGGGATATACGGGAAATCTCTGTGCTTTCTGTGCAATTTTTCTGTGAACCTAAAACTGCTCTTTTAAGAAAGAGCCTGTTTTTTAAAAAAAATTTTAAATGCAAAGTTCCTGCTTGCCTGGCCCCATTCTCCTCCCTGGCTCAGTGGTGGTCTTGAAGATGGTAGCCCACATTCACAGTGTAGGGCCCTAGTCCCTGCTTCCAGAGGAAGCAGAGCAGAACTTATTCTCAAAGAATCATGTTTGTCTGTTCTAGCCTGTCAAGGGGCTACCTGAAGGACTGACACAGGCACCTGCCTTTGTTTTGCCTAATTCAGAACTCACTCGGAACACAAAAGAAGTTATGCAGAGAGCATTCCCCCAAAACACGAGAAGGCAAATGAACAAGCAGCTACCATCTGGGCAGAAGATTTCAGCTGAGGCAAACAGCAGAGTGCTGAGAGCCTGGGAGGACAAGCTGAGGAGAGAATTTCTCTGGGGTTGGCCCAGTGGTGTAGTGGTTAAGTTCACACACTCTGCTTCAGCGGCCTGGGGTTCGTGGGTTCAGATCCCAGGTGCAGACCTACGCACCACTCATCAAGCCATGCTGTGGTGGCATCCTACATACAAAATAGAGGAAGATTGGCACAGATGTTAGCTCAGGGACGATATTCCTCACCAAAATTAATTTAATTAAATTAAAAAGGAAATTAGAGCATTAAAATGCTCCTGTGAATACTGGGTAATTTCTTTCCCCCTTCCCCTAGGGGGACTCCTTAAAGTGTATTCTTTTTTTTTTTCCCTTGCATTTGATGCTTTTTGGTGAGGAAGATTGGCCCTGAGCTAACATCTGTTGCCATTCTTCCACTTTTTCTTCCTCCCCAAAGACCCAGTACATAGTTGTATACTCTAGTTGCAGGTCATTCTAGTTATTCTACGTGGGATACCACCACAGCATGGCTTGATGAGCGGTGTGTAGGTCTGCACCCAGGATCCAAACTGGTGAACCCCGGGCCACTGAAGCAGGGTGTGCAAACTTAACCACTATGCCACTGAGCCAGCCACAATAATGAGTAGTTTCAAAAGCTACTCATGTGCCCAGAGCAGGGCACATGCTCAGAAAGGACCAGAGAAGACCCTAAGCTTTTACCTCTGGTTGATCTCTAGGCTCATTATAAACAGAAAATGAAAGCTAAGACAGAGTTGTAAACAGCCTGTCCAGGCTTGGAAGGAGCCCACAACACAGAGCCAGTCTGCAAAGACTGGGAGTGGGTGTTTATTCCTTTTGTTTTCCTTTCTACCTGCTCTGGCCCCTTTCCCCTCCCTGGCTCCGTGGTGTCTTGAAGATGGTAGCCAGCATTCACAGTGCAAAGCCCTTTAGTGAATTTCCATTTCAGTCCTTGTACTTTTCAACTCTGGAATATCTGTTTGGTTTCTTTTTATAATCTCTATCTCAGAATTTGTCTTATTGGGAATTATAAGCAATTATAGTGGATCAAGGCAGTATTTGTGTAAATGAGGGCATAATTACACATGTTCTCAAAAGAACCTTCTTGTTGCTAGTAAAATCAAAGTAATCTGAATCCAGGCAGTATTTGAAAAAATAAGCAGTCTAATGTAAAGAGGCTCAATATCATATATATTGTATTTTTTTTAAAGATTTTATTTTTTCCTTTTTCTCCCCAAAGCCCCCCAATACATAGTTGTATATTCTTCGTTGTGGGTCCTTCTAGTTGTAGCATGTGGGACGCTGCCTCATCGTGGTTTGATGAGCAGTGCCATGTCTGTGCCCAGGATTCGAACCAACGAAACACTGGGCCGCCTGCAGCGGAGTGCACAGACTTAACCACTCAGCCACGGGGCCAGCCCCTATATATTGTATTTTTTAAAGAAGCAGTGTTAGTAAACACAAGCTCAGTCATTCTACTCAATTTCTTATTGCTGGTTAGAATAAACTGAGATTAACATAAACTTTGTTTAAACAAACCAAATGAGAATCATACATTCATCACAAGTGCACTTTCTTGCTCTGTTAAAGCTAGTTTTGACGTTTATAAAAATGAACTCAGAGTCACATATTGCTCTTAATAAAATTTCAAACGTAGGCAAAAGCACTCAAAAGATTTCTTATTGTGATATGGAGGAATTATAATGTACTGAAGCAGGATTTGTGTCAACAACCCCATAATTACACACTATTTTATTTATTTATCTGTTTGTTTATTTATTTATTTATTTATTTATTTGAGGAAGATTAACTCTGAGCTAACATCTGCTTCCAATCCTCCTCAGGGTTTTTTTGGGGTTTTTTGTTTTTGTTTTTGTTTTTTTGCTAAGGAAGATTGGCCCTGAGCTAACATCCATGCCCATCTTCCTCTATTTTATATGTGGGACCCCTACCACAGCACGGCTTGATAAGCAGTACCTAGGTCTGCACCCAGGATCCAAACCAGCACACCCTGGGCTGCTGAAGCAGAGCACGCAAACTTAACTGCTGCACCACTGGGCAGGCCCCTACACGCTATTTTAAAAGATCCTTTTTATTTAGGGTTAAAGCGAACTAAGAATATAAGAGTGTTTGTGAAATCAGCTCAGAATCATTTATTATTCTCCAAAGAACATTCAAAAGTACTCCAAAATACAAAATTATTCAAAAACACTCAAACTCTAACTTCTTTTTTGTTGTTAGAACTACTGTTACCGAGATAACTAGATAAATCACTTAAACTAGTTAATATCACTTAAGTTAGTTAAGTGATAACTTAAGACTCATGTACGTTCTGGAGCTTCTCTTTACTTACTCTAGTTATTCTAATTATATCTAGCTGTCTAGTTATTCTGAATTCAGCATAACTACTTCTCTACTAGCCGCTAGTTCTCACTAGTTATATTAACAAGAAATAAGTTATGGTTAAGAAGAATGCATGATTCAGAGGTTCTTTGCTGAACCTGTAGCCTTTGACCTTAAATGTGGACTTCAACTTCAGACCATGAGGGTCAATATGAGGGTGAGAGACAGGGTCAGGGTGGTGGCATCAGAGTGAGCATCACACAGTCAGGAAGATGACTCATATCTGGATCATGGAGGGGATCAGAGTAAGGGTGAGTGTCAGGATCAGTGACTCTGTCGGGGGGTAGGGAGCCAGACTCAGGGTGATCTGTGGGTCAGGGTCAGGGTCAGAATGAGGGTAAGCATGAGGGTGAGGGGGTGATGATGTCGGTCAGGATGAGGGTGAGGTTGAGAGTCAGGGGAAGGGTCAGGGCTGGGGTTTGGGAGTCAGGCTGTGTTTGGTCCAGGTTAGAATCAAGGTGAGGATGAGGGTTAAGGTCATGGAGAGGTTAAGAGGGTGGTTTAGGGTGAAGGTGGGGTCACAGTGAAGTTCAGGGTAACTTAGAGTCAGGCTGGGGGTGAGGGTCAGTGTTGATTTAGGATCAGGGTAGGTCACAAAGAGGGTCAGGATCAGGTGAGAACAGGAGCAGAGTAAGTGTGAGGGTCAGCACGAGAGTGAGGTCAAGGTCATGTCAGGGTAAGTGTCTGTTTTAGGAATAAGTTCAGGGTAAGGATGAGTGAAAGGTGGAGAGGGAGTGTGAAAGTGAAAATCAAGTGTGGTTCAGGTCCAGTATGAGGCTTACAGTCAGGTTTAGGGTGAGCATCCAGGTCATGGTGATGTTCAGAGTCAGATTGAGGATAAAGGTCATGTTCAGGGTCAGAGAGTGTTAAGGTGAAGATGAGTGTGAGGTTCAGGATCTGGGGGAGTATGATAGATTGAATTTGAGGGAGTCACTCATGATCAGTATCAGTGTCAAGGTCAAGGTCATAGTTACGGTTAGGATGAGTGATTGTCAGGGTCAAAGAGAAAGTCAGGTTTAGTGTGAGAGTCAAGGTCATGGTGAGGGTCAATATATTTGTGAGTGTGGGAATTATCGTCAGAGTGTGAGTCTGAATCAGGTTCACGGTGAGAGTCAAAGTCAGATCAGGGTCAGGTTGAGAGTAAGGTTGGTTTAGAGTCGTGCTGGTGAGGATCTGAGTGAGTATAAGTGTCAGGACGAGGGGCAGGGCAGGGCCAAGGTGAGGCTGAATGTGGGAGTGATGTTTAGTTTCAGGGTCAGTTTGAGGTTCAAGGTAAGGGTCAGGGTGAGTTTGAAGGGGATGGACTGGGGCAGGGTGAGGAGAGTCTGTGGTGAAGATAAAGGTCCTTATGAGAATGAGGATCAGGGTGAGGATGAGGTTGAGATTGAGAGGATGAAGATCAGGTCTAGTGACAAGAGTCAGCAAGAGGGAGAGTCAGTGTCAGCATCAAGGTCAGGGTCAATGTAGGGTTCAGGTTCAGGGACCCTGTCAGGGTCACAATCACCGTTAGAGTCAGTCTTGGGGTCAGGGTCAGCGTGAGGCTCAATGTTAGAGTGTGATGGTTAATCTTAGGTGTCAACTCGACTGGACCACAGAGTGCCCAGATATTCAGTCACACATTATTCTGGGTGTTTCTGTGACAGCATTTTTGGATGAGTTTAACATTTGAATTGATAGACTGAGTAAAGCAGATTGCCCTCCCTGATGTGGGTGGGCCTCATCCAATCAGTTCAAGGCCTGAGTAGAACAATAAGGCTGACCCTTCCCTAAATAAGGGGGAACTGCTCCTGTCTGACTGCCTTTGAGGTGGGACATCAGTTTTTTCCTGCTTTTAGACTCAAACAGAAGCATTGACTCTTCCCGGGTCTCAGGCCTGCTGGCCTTCAGACTGGAACTACACCGTCAGATCTCCTGGGTCTCCAGCTCGCCCACTGCAGATCTTGGGACTTATCAGCCTCCATAATCATGTGAGCCAAATCCATATGTATCCCCTTTCACTGGGCCAAGCTTCCTTGAAGGAAGGGGACCTGAACCTTATTTCTAGGTGTGCTATTTAGGGGACCTTGGGCAAATCCTTTCTCTTGGCTTACATCTGTCAACTGAGGGGGTGGCTGTGGATCATCTCAAAGGTCCATTCCAGCTCTGACTTGCTCAATCTCTGTAAACAATTTAGTGAGAGCCATTCACAAAAGGATGAAGGATTCATGATATAATAACAGCAGATAATATTTTGAAGGGTTAGGTTCTGCTTCTCTGGAGAACCCTGACTAACACTGAGGGTTGGATTGACATTCAGTATCGTGGTGGGGGTCTGTTTGGGTGTGAGAGTCAGAGTTATGGTGAGGGTGAGCGATGGTCAGTGCGAGGGTCATGGTGAGGGTTGAGTGTCATGGTCATTGTTAAGGACAGGTTGGGTGACAGGATCAGAAGCAAGGTGAAGTTCTGTGCGGGGGTGAGGGTGAGAGTAATGGTGACAGTCTTGGTGAATGTCAGGGTCAGGGTGTGTGTGAGAGTCTGGGTCAAGATGAATGTGAGGGTGAGCTTGAGGGTCAGTTGGAGAGTGAGGGTGAGGTCAGGGTCAGGGTGAGGGTGAGAATGAGGATGATGGTGAGGGTCAGGTTCAAGACCAGATTGAAGGTGAGAGTTAGGGTCATAGTGAGGTTCTGGATCAGAGTAAGTTTCCGTGTCGTGATGATGGTGCATGTCATGGTGAATGTGATGATCAGGGTCAGAGTGAAAGTGAGGATTTAGGTAGCCAGTGCTGTAAGTTGAGGTGTAGGTGGTGATTGGGAATAGTGAGTGGGTACTAAGGGGGTGTGGAGCAGGGTGTAGGTATCAGGCATCTAAGGAAGTTAGGTCGCAGTGAGTGTCTGAGGGGGCAAGTGAGTGGGTGAGAAGGTTGTGAGTGGGTGGGGCTATAAGGGGCTATAAGCAAGTGGGTAGATAACCAGCAGTTATGGGACAGGAGGTAGGTACTGAGGGGGTGTGGGGCAGAAGGTAGGCAGGGAAGTGGACGTGGGGCTGAGGGTCTGTAGAGAGCTGGTAGGTAGTGTCTGTAAAAAGAGGGTTATAGGCAGTGAGTAGGTGTGGGGCTGGGAGTAGATTGTGAGCATGGAATGGGAGGGATACGTGGTCAAAAATAAGACGAGTTGGATACTTCTGAGTACTTTTGTATATTTTGGAGTACTTTTGCAGGACAAGAGATTCTTTTGAGAAAAATAAATGATTCTGAGCCGGTTTCACAATCTGAGATTCTTCTTAGTTTGCTCCAACTGGCCACAAAAAGGATCTTTAAGAGCAGTGTGTGAGTTTGAGCTTGCTTACACAAATACTGTTTTTGATTCATTATAATTCTCACAAATAGCAATAAGAAATCTTTGAGTACTTTTTAAAAAAATTTGTTAAGAACAATATGTGATTTTTAGATCTTTTTCACATATACATTTTCCATTCATCTAAGCTCTAAGTTTGGTTGTGATAAGTGTGTGTTTCTCACCTTTTTTGGTCAGATAAAGCTTCCTTTCATCTCAGTTTATTCTAACAAGCAATAAGAAATTGAGTAGGTCTGAGCTTGTGTGCACCAGTACTGCTTTTTTTAAGAAATACAGCAATGTGTATGATACAGCTCAATATCACATCCTTCCCTCAACTATAACTTCTTATTTCCTTTAGAGTAATTGGTGAGAACTAGATGTTACAGATCACCAGTGATAACTAGACCACCATATAACTAGAACAACTAGAGTAAGCCAAGAAGCTCAAAAACGTAAACTCAACTCTAACTTCTTATACTTGCTTGAAGATCAGAAGTAGAGATAAGTAGCGATAACTAGATAACCAAGAATAACTAACAGAGTCTCACACTAACCCTGGTCCTGACACTAACCTGACCTTGAAGCTCACCCTCACACTCAGGCTCTCCCTCACCCTAACCTCACCTGCACCCTCATCCTCATTACCGTCCTCACCCTAGCCTGGTCCCTCAGCCTCATTCAGACCCCAACCTCCACCCTGACTATGACCATGATTCTGACACTGACCGTAATCCGGACCCTCACTGTGAGTGTAAACCTGACTGTGCCGCTGACTCTCAGTCTGGCCCTTACCCTGACCCTCAGCCTGACAGGAACCTCGGCTCACTCTCACGCTCACTCTGATCCTAACCTTTATCTTGATGCTCACGCTCACACTGACTCTGAACCTCACCCTCATACTCACCTCACCCTGACCCTACCCCCACCTCACTTACCCCACCGTCACCTTCAACCTGACCCTCACCCCTAGCCTTACCAGGACGCTGACCCAGATTTCATCCTCACCATCACCCTAAACCTCACCTTCAACTTCACTTGACCAACACTCTCTCCCTCTCCCTGCACTCATCCTGACCCTTACCCTCACCATGATGCTGACCCTCACTCACCCTCACTTTCAACATGACCCAGACGCTGACACTGACCACCCTCACACTCTGAACCCTGACCTTGACCTATCCTCTCACCCTAACACTGACACTGACTGTACACTGACCCTGAACCTCCTCCTGACCCAGATTATGAGCCCCTTGACCATGACCTGATCTGACTCTTATACTCTGAGCCAAGCTCACCTGGGCCCTAAACCTAAACTTCACCATCGTCCTTACCCTGACCCTGACCTGAGACCCTGACCCTCAGCCTGACCTCCAGTCTGAAGCTGAGCTTGACATTCACCCTCACCATGATCACAACCCAGACCCTCACTCTCACCCTTATCCTGATAATTGTCACAGTAAGTGTCAGTGTCAGGGTCATGGGAAAGGTAACATCTGGGTCATCCTTACACTGACATTGACCTTGGCATTCATGCTCACCCCGACACTGACATTCACACTGACCCTGACCCTGACCCTCCCTCTGACCCAGACACTTGTATCTTTGACCTCTGAGGTCCAAATTCAGATCCAAACTCCAAGATCCAACTTGAAATCTGAGGTCCAGATCTAAGGTCTAGGTCCAGGTCCAAGGTCCAGGTTTTAGATACAGGTTCAAGCCCAAGGTTCAGATCTGAAGTCCAGGTCCAAAGTTCAGGTACTAGGTCCATAGTTTATTTACAACATCCGGTTCCAGGTCTCACTCCAAGTCCAGATTCAAAATTAGGTCCAGTGCAGACGTCTAGTGTCCAAGTTTAAGGTCCAGGTCCACAGTCTAGGGGCTGTGGTTAACATTCAGGTCCAAATTACAGGTCCATCCTGGTCTCAGGCCCAAGATCCCAGGTCCACTTCCAAGGTCCAGGTCCACATCCTGGCCCAAGGTCCAATGGCTAAGTCTAGGGCCATGTCCAGGAGCAAGTTCCAGATCAAAGGTAAAGGCACAATGCAGAGATCCAATGCCCAGGTCTAAGTTCAGCTCCCAAATCCTGGACAGATCAGTCTACCAGGCCGAACCAAGCTTGATTTCATTCATACTCTCGAATAGCTGTGCTCTAACTCACCCTAATCAGATATCATTGAGAAGAATGTGTCTGAACTTGCATCGCTCTAACGATAAATAGAAAGCTTCATTTGTACTGTATGAGTGGTACAGAGCTTGATTTCATGTAAAATGCCTAGTATGAACTCAGTTTGCTCTCCCTATAAAAAGTTATGTTTAGGAAGTGTGGTAGTTAATTTTATGTGTCAATTTGGAGGGGTTTTTCATGATGAAATTAACATTTAAAGCAGTGAACTTTGAGTAATCAGACTGCCTTCCATAATGTGGGTGGGCCTCATCCAATCAGTTGAAGGCCCAAATAGAACAAAAAGGCTGGCCTCCAAGAGCAATTCGGCAGGAAAAAGAAATAAAAGGAATCCAAATAGGCAACGAAGAAGTAAAACTCTCGCTGTTTGCAGACATGATCTTATATATAGAAAACCCCAAAGAATCCACAGGAAAACTATTAGAAACAATCAACAGCTACAGCAAAGTTGCAGGGTATAAAATCAACATACATAAATCAGTAGCATTTCTATACACTAACAATGAACTAACAGAAAAAGATCTCAAGAACTCAATCCCATTCAGGATCGCAACAAGAAGAATAAAATACCTTAGGATAAATTTAACCAAGGAAGTGAAAGATCTATATAATGAAAACTACAAGACTTTCTTGAAAGAAATCGATGACGACATAAAGAGATGGAAAGACATTCCATGCACATGGATTGGAAGAATAAACATAGTTAAAATGTCCATACTACCTAAAGCAATCTACAGATTCAATGCTATCCCAATCAGAATCCCAATGACATTCTTTACAGAAATTGAACAAAGAATCCTAAAATTCATATGGGGCAACAAAAGACCCAGAATTGCTAAAGCAATCCTGAGAAAGAAGAACAAAGCCGGAGGCATCACATTCCCTGACTTCAAAACATACTACAAAGCTACAGTAATCAAAACAGCATGGTACTAATACAAAAACAGGTGCACAGATCAATGGAACAGAATTGAAAGCCCAGAAATAAAACCACACATCTATGGACAGCTAATCTTCGACAAAGGAGCTGAGGGCATACAATGGAGAAAAGAAAGTCTCTTCAACAAATGGTGCCGGGAAAACTGGACAGCCACATGTAAAAGAATGAAAATTGACCATTCATTTTCACCATTCACTAAAATAAACTCAAAATGGATCAAAGACCTAAAGATTAGACCTGAAACAGTAAGTCTTCTAGAAGAGAATATAGGCAGTACACTCTTTGACATCAGCTTCAAAAGAATCTTTTCGGACACCATAACCCCTCAGACGAGGGAAACAATAGAAAGAATAAACAAATGGGACTTCATCAGACTAAAGAGCTTCTTCGAGGCAAGGGAAAACAGGATTGAAACAAAAAAACAGCCTACTAATTGGGAAAAAATATTTACAAGTTATTTATCTGACAAAGGGTTAATCTCCATAATATATAAAGAACTCACACAGCTCAACAACAAAAAATCAAACAACCCAATCACAAAATGGGCAGAGGACATGAACAGACATTTCTCCAAAGAAGATATACAGATGGCCAATAGACACATGAAAAGATGCTCATAATCACTAATCATCAGGAAAATGCAAATCAAAACTACACTAAGATATCACCTTATACCTGTTCGAATGGCAAAAATATCCAAAACCAAGAGTGACAAATGTTGGAGAGGATGTGGAGAAAAAGAAACCCTCATACACTGTTGGTGGGAATGGAAACTGGTGGAGCCACTATGGAAAACAGTATGGAAATTTCTCAAAAAGTTAAAAATAGAAATACCTTATGACCCAGCCATCCCACTACTGGGTATCTATCCTAAGAACCTGAAATCAGCAATTCCAAGAGTCCCGTGCACCCCTATGTTCATCGCAGCGTTATTCACAATAGTCAAGTCATGAAACCAACCTAAGTGCCCAGCAACTGATGATTGGATAAAGAAGATATGGTATATATGTATGCAATGGAATACTACTCAGCCATAAAAAAGGACAAAGTCGTCCCATTCACAGCAACATGGATAGACCTTGAGAGTATTATGTTGAGTGAAATAAGCCAGACAGAGAAAGACGAACTCTGTATGACTCCACTCATAGGTGGTAGTTAACATATAGACAAAGAGAACTGATTGGTGGTTACCAGAGGAAAGGGGGGTTGGGGGAGGGCACTAGGGGTGAAGTAGTGTACCTACAACATGACTAATAATGATGTACAACTGTAATTTCACAAGGTTAACTATCATAATCTTAATAAAAAAATTTTTTTAAATAAAAAAAAAAAAAGGCTGGCCTCCAGAGCAGGAGGGGATTCTCCAGCAGACTGCCTTCGCACTGGAACCACACTATCGGCCCTCCTAGATCTCTGGCCAGCCAGCCCATGGCAGATTTTGGATTTGCCAGGCTCCATAATTGCGTGAGCCAATTCTTTACAATAAATCTCCACATATACAAATACACATACACACGCACACACCCCCTATTGGTTCTATTTCTCTGCAGAACCCTGACTAATACAGAAAGAAGGATAGATTCTGAGCTTGTTTGACATAAACAGCTTAGTTTCATCTCACTCACAATGAGACCTTTTGTTAGAAATGTTCCTGAACCTGAACCTGGACCTTAGTTGAAAGTGTTGTTTCTTGCCTGTTTTCCACTATTCAGCTTAGTTTCATATAGATTTTGTCTAAGTCACCATAGGAAGTTACTGTAGATATGAATGTATGATTCTGACATTGTTGTCACTTAAACTGCTTAGGTTCATCCCAATTTGTTGTAAGCCACAAAAATAAGGAAATTTAGAGAACAATGTGTGACTGTACACTTATCTTCTCTGAAACTGCTTAGATTTGTGTAATTTGGCTCTAACTCACTTACATTCGCTCTCTCACCGGTTCACCCTTCTGAAGAGGGCCGTCTCTGGTTCTCAGCTTGTCTACAGATGTTCTCAGCTTGTGGTACATAGTTTCATCTCCATTTCCACTAACATAATAAAGTATTTTCGAGGACAAGGGCTGCTTCTGAGCTGGACTTCACCCATACTGCTTAGGTTTACCTTAAGCTAGTTTAATGTATAAAGTTTACATATCATTTCTGAAGCTTGTAAATTTCATTTATAATGGGCGAGTGATTTCGAGCTTGATTTCACATATACTGCCTGATTTAGACTAGCTACACTCTAACTCTCTAAGAAGTTAGCTACTTTTGAGAACAAGGTCTAATTCTGAGCTGTTCTTAGTAATATGCTGCTTAATTTTGACTATTTACACTCTAAGTCACCTTAAGGAGAAGGGGAACCAGCAGGAAACTGGGCTGGGAAGATCACCAGTTGGCTCATGTCCCAGCAATTCTGTCACAATTCACAATTCACAATTCTTGTGAATGTGGAGACTTGTCTCCTGTGGGACAAGTAGGGATTCTGACTATGGGGCAAGTGGCACATACACAGCAGAATATTGGATACAGTCACTGGCAGCACAGGTTGGCATTAGGCTCTACAGCTGAAATGGGGACTCTGCCTCTGCAAGGGGGGTTGGAACTTAGGCTTTGGGGCCAGCAGTGGGCTCTTATCCTCTGCAGACAGAAGCAGGGGCATAGGCTCTGGGGTGAGAGGTAGTGACTGCCTGTTAAGCCGAAATCAAGACTCGGTCTCTGGAGGGGGGAGTGTGGGCCTAACCTCTGGGGAGAGCTCTGCAGACTTAGCTTCTAGATGGAGAAGCAGAGACGTAAACCAGAGTGCGGGAAGGGAGATAAAACCTCTGGGGCAGGAGGTGACCTCTGCAGCCAACTGGGACTCAGCCTCTGTACCGGGAAGTGTGGACTTAGCCAGGGGGGCATGAGGTGGGGACTCAGCCTCTGGATGGAGAAGTGGGTGGGGAGAGGGACCTTAGCCTCTGAAATGGGAGATGGGCGCTTAGCTTCAGGAGCTGCAATCTGGACTCAGCCTCTGCAGGAGGAAACAGGGACACAGTTGCGGGTGGTCTCAGTCAAAACCGCTCCTGTCGTGGGAGAAGAGCCACCTCTGTGCCGGGTCTGCGGAGCTCCCCCTAGGGACGGAGAGAAGCAGGAAATTTTTAGGTGCTTGTGTTTCTGAGCTTGTTTGCACATGTAAAGTTTACAAAGTACTTGAGAAGCTTGTAAGATTTGTTTGAAATGAATGAGTGATTTCACATGAACTCTTAGATACACTCTGAGTCCCTCTAAGAAGGTCCTTCTGAGGACGCTTGAGTCTGCACTTGTTCCAATATCAGCTGTTACGTGTGAATTACCTCTGAGCAGCACCAACAAGTTTCATTGGAAATGAATGAGTGATTTTGAGCTTGATTTCACCTAAAATGCTTAGTCTTGACTATATTTACTCTAATTCCTCATAACAAGGTAGATTAAAGAATAATTACATATTCTCTAGTACTGCTTAGATTTCTCTAAATTGGTTCTAACTCATTTTTATTTGATCTCCCACCACTGGAAGCTTCCTTAGAGGGGAATGCCTGACTCTTAGCTTGCTTACAAACGTACTGCTCATTTGGACACATAGTTTAGTTTCATCTTCATTTTCACTAACAACACAATAAGATACTTTTGATTCGCCTTACAGATGAATGTGCACTGTGACACTCTTTTACTTAACCTAATTCATTGGCTCGAATTTGCGCTAAGATAGGACTTTTGAAGTGACTGTGTTTCTGAGCTTTTTTTCACATAAAAAAATTTATATAGCACTTTAAAACTCATACATTCTATTTTAAATGAATGATTTTGAGCTTGATTTCACATAGATGCAATTTGTTCTCATTCCCCTTAAGAAGTTAGGTTTAGGAATACTACTTAGATTTATCTTAATTTGCTCTAACTTGCAATAGGATATTTAGTCAGAGACGTGTCTTTCTGAGCTAATTGGTTAACTTGCCTTTCTGAGCTAATGTGCTCCAGCTCGCAATAAGAAGTCAATATAGCTTAGTTTTCATTTTAACATAAACTGCTTAATTGCATTTATATTTGCTCGAACTCACAGTAAGAAGCTACTTTTGAGATCAAAGATCGAAGCCTCTTTTAATTATACTGCTTAGAGTCATGTAAAGTTGCTCTAACTCACAACAAACACTCATCGTGGCAAAGAACTGGTTTTGAGGTGGTTTTCACATATACTGGCTGGCGTCTAGCCCGCTAAGCGTCCCCTGGCCGCTGCCAAGGCTGTGTCTGGTTCTGGCTCCAGGGTCGTGGCCGGGTTTTCCGCAACGATCAAGTCCCAGCCTGGCCGGCAGGGGGCGCCCGACGGAACCGCCAGGGCGAGGGCGGCGGAGCGGGCATCCCGGCCCAACTCGCGCGTCCCGGCGGGTGGGAGAGCCGCGGTACCCGCGGGGACCCCAGGGGCCTTTGCTCGGGGTGTGAGGCTTTCAGGCGGGACGCCCCGGGCACGGGGCGACGCGAAGCCGGGACCCCGGCTACCCGACAGCCGCCGGCCAGCGGCCCCGTCCCCGGTTCTTTACGGCCCGAGTTGTAAGGCGCGGGGGATGGAGAGCGCCCCTCTGACCTGGAGCCCCCGGGGGCGGCCGCGGAGCTCGCGGGCCTTTCCGGGGGGACCCTCCGCACAGCTGTACCTAGAGACCGAGTTCCCGTTCTTGACTCACAAGCTGAGTCCCTGCCTCCAAATCCACCTGGACCCCAGCTGACCACTCCCGATACTTAGTCCCCCCTCTCCCTCCCACGGTTCCCTCAGGAGTCCACCCCAGAAGCTGAATCTGGAATTTATGACCCAAAGTCTACTTCCGGACCTGGCTCCAGAGACTAAGATCTATGCCGCCCTGACATCCCCACCTCCAGGGGCTAAGTGCCAACGGCGACCCCATTTCTTGCTCAGAAGCGAAGTTCCCACTTTTCCCCTCCGTGGCCTCTGGGTCCCAACTTTTACAAACCTGCATTGGGAGGCACCTGACAAACAGCCAGGAGGGGACCAGCTGGCAGTGCCCGGGCCCTCCATGGGGTGCCCAGCGCTCTCAGGGGTGCTTCTGGGGACCTGAGGTGAGACAAAGCCCCAAACCCGGGTCACCCTCTCTGCAAGCTGGATCCACTCCCTCCCGACTTCTGGACTTGTGCACAAGTAGCTAAGAACATCCACGCCTAAAGTGTTACCAGAAGGCAATGCTAAACTATAATCACAGTCAGCACCAAATTAGAAAAACTGAATGAAACAGTCACCTCCGAAAACCAGAGATGAACGTTGTGTGAATATACTAAAAACCCCTGAATTGTACGCTTTTAAACGGTGAATTTTATCGTATGTGAATTATACCTCCATCAAACTATTACCAAAAAATCTTAGATAGACCACAGTTCCTCTCCCCGACTCCTGCAGAAGGTTCAGCGTTGGCTCTCAGGAGAGGCTGACAAAGGGAGAGGCTCGGGACTGAGGGACAGTAGACACAGCGGAGGGCAAGATGAGGTACCACCCTGAGAACAGAGAATTGAGTGAAAACCACATACTGACAAGTGGGACTCCCAGCGTCCTTCTCTCCCTCAGCTCTTGAAACACTGACAGCCAAAGGTATATTCCCCAGGCAGGCAGGAAGTCTGCTCTGTCCAGAAGAAAAGGCCCCTGAACACTCAGAGCCGGTGTCTCTTATCCCTGCCTCATCACCCTAGAGCAGAGATTCTCGACTCCTGGGGACTTGGTCCCCCAGGAGACACTTGGCAATGTCTGGCAACGCTGTTGCTCGTCTCACTGTGGGGGGGTGGGGGTGCTATGGGCATCTAGTGGGCAGAGGCCAGGGTTGCTGCTGAACATCTTACAAGTCACAGGACCGCTCCCACACAACAAAGAGTCATCTGGTCTCAAATGTCAGTAATGCCCAGGCTGAGAAACCCTGTCCTGAGGTGAGGCCCACCCATCGGCAAGGCCTGCCGACATGCAGAAAGCTTCCACATAGCCTTTCTGTACCTCAAAGTTGAATATAAACAGATAACCAAGGACCCCCAGACCATAAAAACAAACATCAAAAGAGTGAGGACTTATGAGAGTTTACCAAAATGACTGAGGAAGAGAAATGTCCCCATCAGACACGTGCATCTCAATGAGTGCAATTCCCCTGCACCGTCCCCTGCTCCCTTTGCCGTGGTCCATGTTCCCGGAGCAGCGTTCCAACCAGGGGCTGCTGGTTTCCCAGGGGTCTTACAGCAGGTGGAATCTCCACCTCAGTAAAGGTCTTTTCCTCCATCCCAAACTGTGCATGATTACCCTGACTTTCTAGTTTATCAGATGAATGGTGTCCTGCTAGGAAGAGTGAGCTCTAAAAACAAAGTGGCCGGTGGAATTCAAAACATCTGGGGGAACGGGAGAGGTGTTCCTGGGGCAGAAGCGGCCAAGGAACTTCCAGCTGTTAAGTCATCCTTGTTTGGGCTTTCCTGCCCTGGGCTCCACTAACTGTTCATGATGGGCGATTGCACACCACAGCCTGGCCTTGGTGCTGCTCTGGGCAATGGAGTAGAAGCCATTCTCCCCTCGGAGCCAAATGGACCCGAGACAGCACAGCAGAAGCCAGAGATGGGGCAGCAACGGGACGAGTTTGGCCCCTCTGCTACCATGTGGCCACACCCCAGTGAGACAGTTACACGTGGTAAAGAGCTTTGCGGCGGGTGCACTGAGGAGCAGATGAAAAGAGGCTGGTGTGTGCCCTGGTAAAAGTGGGGCCTAAGGTGCACTCCAGGCCCAGGATTAGGGCTTGAGCAAAGTGGCCCCTCTGAACTCTTCAGGGCTTTGGGGTGTTGTGGTTACAGCCACGTTATCTCCCTTAATCCCCAAAGGACTCTGGTAGGAGTCGTAGCAGAATTAACCTCCACTGAACAGATGAAGAAACAGAGGCATAGAAATCTTCAGTATCTTGCTTGTGGTCCACCGTAGTTGGGGAGCTGAAGAGGGATTTGTCACCTGTCTGATTCAGGTGACGTCTATAAACGGGCTTTGACTTCACTCATTTAACACATTTGCTTGTGAGGAGCGTTCCAGTCATTAATTGTCCTTATCTCCTACAGACAGGAGCGGCAGAGCCTCAGAGTCCCGGCTCCCAGCTCTGCCTCCCTGACTCTGCCTCCTGGAGTGGAGGGGGAGGAAGCAGACACACAAAATCTATGTCCCGTAGACACCTCCTGGTAGCAATTTTCCTCATGGGCTGTGTAGCATGTGCCCAGCCAGGTCTCTCGATTTGTCTGACTTATATCTGGCAAGAATGGTCCCCTGCCCTGGGAGTAATGCTCCCTCAGGTCCCAAATACCTGAGTGTTGGGCTTCCTTCCTGACTAAGAGCCCCAAATGGCAGATACAACGCCAGCAGCCCCTTGCAAGCAAGACCCCTTGCCCCTCCTTCAGTGCTGATTGAGAAAACTCGAGAAACTAAGACCCACACTTAGAAACCCTCTGTTCATAATACACGCCTCAAATCTTGCAGGGTCACGGGTCTGCCGTCCAAATCTCCATGGCCCCTCTGATGCCTTGCGCCACAAGCTACCCCAGCAGGGAGCTCTTCGGTGCGGGTTGGTAGGTGGAGGGCGGCCGCCTGGCCTCGGTGCCAGCTCACGTTATCCAGCTAGGGTGTTACCTCCCGTCACTGGATCCTCTCCATTGTGCTGCTTTACAACGTTCTGTGACTGACATTGGATGTTTTGTAAGCAGATACCCATAGCTAATTATATACATATGTTTTTTTAATTGGAGAGATAAATTAACAAGATGATCCAAGAAGCTTCGCCATTAACAAGGGGTTTTGAGACAAAAGCACCACTACATTTGGATGCCCTGTGACTTTTGGTTGAAATTGCATGTGTTATCTTTGTTGTTGTAGTATTGGATATTATGGTTTTATTTTCTCTGATCAAGCCACATCCATGAAATAGAATTATTACAGAGCTTATCATCCTTAACCCTAGCCGTAGAAAAGTTCACCATCCTGATAAAATATTAAGAGCACACCACTCCAATATTATTACTCTTCAGAGCAATGTTCATTTATGTTGAGTTGAATGCCCAATAAATGTAACTCAAGTATTAGTTAGGTGAAGCCTTGTGTTAAGCAGAATGAAAAAAAGAAAAGAATACTTTATGGAAAGTTAAAAGATGATTTGGCTTCACTGTCCTCAAACTAGATTATTTTTCTTAAAACTTGCAAACGTGTGAAGTCAAGAGGTTTCACGTCACTGATGTGGTGAAATCACCACAAAGAAAAGGCAAACCTT
The DNA here is from genome assembly GCF_021613505.1 of Equus quagga. Classification (NCBI taxonomy): domain Eukaryota; kingdom Metazoa; phylum Chordata; class Mammalia; order Perissodactyla; family Equidae; genus Equus; species Equus quagga. Next base: position 82,179,126 of record NC_060278.1, on the reverse strand, counting down.
GATGAGGCAAAACTCAAGGGCAAAGCAGAGAAGAAACCTTCCCAGAGGCTTGAACGATCTACTCAGACATCAGACCCCACCTGACGATCATTGAGGATGTAGTTTATTCTCAGGGATGACCTATACCTTGCTGCATCTCCCCAAAATAAGGAGCAGAGCTTATCTTGTAACAGGAATTCTCAGGTACGCCGTGTCCTCATCCTCTGAAAGAAATCTACCACCTGCCCCGAGGGAAGTTTTACGTCCGAGTCTTTGTGTAGCCCATCACCCTGGGCAGGCAGCACTGATGCAAGGAGAGTATAAGTCAGAATCAGAATTTGCAAAGTGCTGATTTTATCCCAAGTGGACTCAGAAGCTCCATAGGAAAGGAGCATGAAGAATACGGACATCGATGTAACCGTGATACCCAAGCCAGCTGCCAGGAAAGGTCTTTCACGGCTATGGCTGTCCCTCCTGCCCTGGACCCACTGGAGACCACCAGGCAGGGGACCTGCTCTCTCCCACTGGTGGCTGGAGTTGGATACTGCTTTCTGACACACCGTGTCCAATGGCTGGAGTCCTTAAGGACAGCAAAACTTTAGGGTTCAGTGACACAGCCTCACAGCGGTATGACTCACCTGCTTCTAACCCTCTGTTTGCTTGAGACTGTTGTGCCCTTGATCGAAACCCTTCAGGGAGGGGTTTTAAGCAGAGGAAAGAGGAGGTCACACTTCTGCTCTAGGGGCTCCCTGGGCTGCTGCGTGGGAGAGAGACTGACTGGCAGGGCCAGAAGCCAGATGTCCAGGTGGGGGGGCAAATGCAGGGACCTCTGGGAGGGAGGATATGGTGTGGTACAGATTTTCCCAGAGAGGTCAGAAGAGTATGGGAAATATAACCCTGGACATGGAGTGAGAGCAGCCAACAATGCTGCTCTGTGTCTCCAGGGACTGCGGAGCCACCTTACTTATCTCAGCCTCGGTTTCCTCATCTGTAAATGAAAAAAAAAGATGAGACTATCTGCCTCAAATGATTGTAGGGATGATTAAAGAAGTCATTTAAAGGGGTTGGCAAGTACCTGGCAGGAAGGAAGTGATGGCTAACTCTCAGCAGCTGTTGTTGCCTCTCATGGTGAGCTGCATGGGTGTGCACCTGCATGGCTATTCACGGCCCCACACTCAGGAGAGCCCTGCACTAGGTTCAATGCTGCGCTGCCACTGTCTTGAAATTCTTAATGATTTTATCTTTGAACTTGTCTTTTGTAAGTGAAATCCGATGGGACTTGCGCATGAGCAGAGGGGATATGAGCATATACTGCCCCCTACACAGATAGTGTGCATGATGCCCCACGAGCATATCATTCCAGTGAACTCACAAAGCCTGAGAGTTCAGCAAAACTCAGGGCAAGTACAAGAGAAGTGTGCTAGGTCTGCAATGGAGTATGTAGGAGTTTTGACAGGCTAGAGAGGCTCCAGTTTCCATTTTAACCAGAGCTTGCTTCAAACACAGAAAGAAGGCAACAGTGTTCTAAGAAACACAACAACAAGAGGTCCTATCCATCCTTTCTTATTCATGTTACTTGCCTGTATGAGCCAACCACTAACACTGAAAACGATGGCACAGAAGGAAAGGAAGAGAATCGTGACAGTCTTCTTTCTCATCAGTAAGCCACAGACAAGGAGTATTGGTAGAATATGTGAGTATCAAGAAATGAAATAAAAGCAGCTGAGTTCATTTTGTGTAGCATTTCCGCTGTCCTGGTAAGAATGAAATACGTGCTTATGTGCAAGCTGTAAAATATGAATTGCACCATTGCGGTGACTCCACATATGAGTTAAATGCTCTAGTACTTGTTTTTAAAGCTGGCATTGCTCAATACGAAGATGAACAGTAAAATCTGTGCTAGTAATTTAAAATTTTATTTTCTTAGAATGACATTAAACAGCAGAAAAGGAAAAGCTTTATATGTTAGTACCTTTAACCACACTTGTTTCCTGCTCTTTGAACAAGGAGCCCCACATTTTCAGTTTCCCCTGGGCTCTGCATTTTCCACTGTAGCAAGCCCTGTTGCCCTTTAATTAAAACTCAGGGGTAGACGAGGACTGGGGAGGAACAGGCCTGGCCCTTAGATACTAGAGCCTAGGGTGACAGGCACCTTATATGGTCAGAAGATACACCTTGGACTCCACATCCAAGCAAGTGAGCCAGCCCAGGGGATGGTCAGTCCAGCTCTGCCCTCCTCTCAGACCCGGTCTCCCCGAGGTCTGAGCGAGCATCCTCGTCCCTTCCCTCTCCACCCCAATGCCATCATCCCCGCCTGTCTAACTCCCCCAGTTCTCACCCTACCTACCTCAGAAGGATGCATGGCTTTTGTCTTCTAATCTAGAAAAATCGACCCTGGGGCTGGTTCCCTGGAAGCAGGGTCTTAGATGGGGCAGGGGGAGGAGATAAGCAAGGATCCCACTGGACTCTAACATCAGCCCATCCTACAGGGAGCTCTGGAGCATTTGTGACACCAAAACGCTGCCTCCCTTTGACAAAGAGGCTGGGCTCTTGCATCTCCATTTCAGCCAGTCTGTGGCTGCAGGTTGATCCAGGAATGGTGGTGGGGTTGCCTTAGGGCTCAGCGGCTCTCATTCAGCCCAGGGCAATTCTCCTCCAGAGAAGGGGTCAGCCATGCTCCATCAGCAGCTGGGGGACGGGGCATCTGAGAGGAACACCAACAGTGACCACTACAGAGTCTAACCCTGAACAATGAGGAAACCGAGGGCCAAAGTCAGAGCGACCTTCCCCACTGTCACTCAGAGATGTAATGGTAGACCGAGGTCAAAGCCACATCTTCTGACTTCGGGCAGGGGCTTGGTTAATCTCTTGTCACAGACCCACCCAGAAGACAAGGGCTCTCTCTGCGTCTTTTCAGTCTCCATCTGAAAAGTGGGGATGAAACACCGCCTCCCCAGGCACTTGGGAGGAATAGGAGTCTTGTGGAGAGCTCCCTGGGGGAGGGGGACTGAGCACAGAGCCACGTACAACACACGGGCAACGTGGACAAGAGTGTTAAAACATCGGTGTCATTCTCTTTGTCTCACTCCTTGATGTGAGACCTTCTCCCTCTTTGCCGAACGTGTACTGGCCTCTGGAAGCTGTGGAATTGATATAAGTGTGCTCAAAAATAAACAAAACACTCCGGGTTCAGCATTTGACTCCCAAAATTGGATTTTGATTTCCACACCTATAATTGTGGAAAACAGGCTTTGATGTGTGAGAGACGAAATTTCTAAATTCCTGGATCACCGCTTGACACTATGGACTAAATGTAGCCACCTTGGATGGCAGAAACACACCAGGGGTCTCTGCTTCATTGGCTGATGACTCCCCGGGGCCTGGGCTGGGTCTGCCCCCAGTGGGTGCTCCTCCTCCTCTGTGGGATGCAGACAAGTGGTGTGTTGCACTGTGTAGACAGGGCAGGGGCTGGAACATGAGGGAGTTTCCCTCCGGAGATGAAGGTGAGGTAGAAAGGCCCCCTCCTGGACAACAGAGAAGCAGGAGGGGCGGGGCAAAAGGAAGGCTGTGAGGCACCTCGCTCATCAGGGATGGGGAGAGGCTGGCAGGAGAGTGGGGAGCTGCTCCTCATTCCTCCGGGCAGGCTGGCCTGTGGCTGCAGAGTCAGTTCCTGCAGTAGGGTGGCCCAGCTGGGAGAGGGGCTAGCTGCAGGAACCCCAGGGTCCCAGTCCTACACCACAGAGGACAGAGAACGCACCTGAGAGTCCCTTCACTGCCCTCGCTCCCTGGGGCTGAGGAGGTGCTGCAGGAACCATTGGACCAGAGAGGAAGGTGAGGTGACAAAGAGAAAAGTTTTAAGCTTGAGCTGAACTGTCGTGTGTGCATTTCAGACGCTGCCACATGTGGCAGTTCCTTCACCCCTCCCCTTCACCAAGGTCACAAGGTGACAGGCACTCCTACTCCCGACCCTGCTGGAAATAGCGTGTAAAGGTCTGAGGCTGAGTCTGTCCTCAGCACCCACGTGAGGCTTGCCCTGGGGCAGGCTCTTAATCTTACTGTGTCACAGAATCTCAGTGAGGTCCAGAGATCCCTTCTCAGAACGTTGATTTTAAATCCATAAAATAAAATACTGGAAATACAAAGGAGATCAATGATCCTGAAGTAGGTATCAAAATAGTTTTAAAAACCTGTCATGGGGCCAGCCCCAGTGGCCTAGTGGTTAAGTTCTATGTGCTCTGCTTTGGCAGCCGGGTTTGGTTGGTTCGCAGGCACAGACCTATACCACTTGTCAGCCATGCTGTGGCGGCGACCCACATACAACATAGAGGAAGATTGGCACAGATGTTAGCTCAGGGCAAATCTTCCTCAGTAAAAAAAAACCAAATCTGTCATATAATGACACATGTGCTTCCTAATAATTAAACAACAAGATCTAGTGGTAGGACTATAACTATTGTAATTTCAAAGTAGTGATAAGCACAAATGATATTTTGAAATATCCCCAACAGTTTAATGTGCTATGAAAATATCTGTGACTTCTATTGGGGATAAAAATCACAGCTTCTTTTAGGGAAATCTTAAATTTCAGTTAAAGGCTAGGAGAAATGAAGATGTAATATTTTCCCCGTCCCTGTTTACAGACTCACAAAATCCCCTCCATCACTCTCATGTTCCAGGAGCCCCAGGTTAAGAACCCCTCACTCCAGGGCCTGTGACTGCCTTCCAGAGGGTCAACTCTGAAACTCTGGTCCTGCTGTTCAAAGCAGACAATCTGCCCTTTTTGAAGCTGGGCAGCAGTGAGAAGAGCTCACGAGTGAGGTTCTAGCAGTGGGAGATGGGACAGTACATCAGAAAGGGCTTTGGGGGTGGGGGCCAGCCTGGTGGCACAGCAGTTAAGTGTACACGTTCCACTTTGGCGGCCCGGGGATCGCCAATTCAGATCCCAGGTGCAGACATGGCACCGCTTGTCTTCAAGCCATGCTGTGATAGGTGTCCCACATATAAAGTAGAGGAAGATGGACATGGATGTTAGCTCAGGGCCAGTCTTCCTCAGCAAAACGAGGATTAGCAGCAGATGTTAGTTCAAGGCTAATCTTCCTCCAAAAAAGAAAAGAAAAGAAAGACCTTGGGCCTCCTGCATGGGGATTCAGAGTGCAGATTCCTGGGGCCCTGCTCAGACCAACTAGTTCCCTTGCCTGGGAATCTGCACTTTAAACAGAGCTCCGGTGACAGCTTTCACAGCTTTCACAAACATCCTAGAACTTCTCTGGTGCCCTATCCCAACCAGGGACAAGACAGACAGAAAAGAGCCCTGGGATGCTCTCACTTCCTCCCCCGGCCCAAGTGCAAGTGGTGTCGTTGCCAGAGATGAGCCGGCAGCCCCTGGCCCCTCCAGGGCCCCTCCGCGTGTAAGTGATGCCTGAAACATGAGGCCACGCCGCCTCCTAGCAGAGAAACCCGAGTGGAGGAGTGTGCAGCCGGATTGAAGGACCGGGGACTCAGGGCCTCGCCGCCTCCCTCCCACGCTTCACCCGCCGCCACGCTGAATCTCAAACAAGCCGAGGAGCCCTGGCTGCTGGAGGGGCCCAGGAAGTGAGGCCAGGCACCATGAGGGCAGGAAGGCACCTGAGGCTGAAGGCCTGCATGGACAAGCAAGCCGCATGAGCCCTCAGGGGCTGAGCAAGCCCTGCTGACCATGAGCCGCCAGCTACAGGGCCTGGGGGAGGAAGGTGAGTCCACCCTCATCTCACAGGGCCCACCCACAGGGTTCCTGGGCTGCTGCAGGAGACGGGGAAGCAGAGGATGTCTTGCCAGGACAGGGACCCGGGTTTGAGTCCAGGGCCTGGCACTTGCTCGCTGAGTGGCCTCAGTCTGGTTATCCAGCCACTCCCCGCCTCATCCATGAGATGAAGGCAGCCACCGCTTCCTTGCAGGGCTATTGGAGGGATTAAAAACAACATGTGCACAGTACCTTGCACAGCGCCTGTGTCAACACCGTGTGGCAGAGGCCATCAGAGCCCGCCAGGGTCTTTCACCCTCCTGCTGTCTTTGTTAGAGTCACCTTTCCTTAGCAATCCCTTCAGCAGTTTTCTCTGTCTGTCTGTTTGGGGCAAGGGGTTGTGGGGATGTCCTGACTCCATGACTATTCCAGGATGTCAGATAAATGTCAGGACTGGAGACTCTGGGGCTTGCTAGTCAAATAACCGCAGCCGGGTTCCAGTCTGCGGAGCCGCGAACCAGCTGAGGGTTCGCACAGTGAAATGGGGCAGTGCAGAGAGGGGAACTTTCCAGAGGTCAGCTGTTCATCCCGGGTCCATCTCTTACAGCAGGAGGTGGAGTGAGAGGGCGGGCGAGGAGCGGCTCTCCGGGCACAGGTGAGAGGGGCGTGCATTCTGGGGAGCCTGCAGTGCCAGCTCAGCCTGGCAATCCAGCCCCCATCCAGTGTTCTTTTTCACCCTCTTTCTTCTCTCTCCTCTCTCTCCCTCCTGCTCTCCCTCCATTCCTCCCTCCCTTGCTCACTCTTATTCAACACAATGCAAGGAGCCCTCCGAGGCAGGTGGTTTAATTGGGGAGGGAGCAGAGTGCTGGGCAGAGAGGGCCTGCCCTCAGCCCTGGGTGGCAGGGTGACGCCCAGAGCTAGTGACACTGAGTTGAGCCTTGGGAAGCAGTGAACATCCACCAGCCTGGGGGGCAGGGAAGCGCGTTCCTGGCGGCTGGGAGGAGGTAGAGCCGGGACTCACACCCAGGCCACCTGACTCCAGACAGCCCTCTCTTAACCTCCACAAAATGCAGCAGAGGTGGGTGCTTGGTCACCTCCCATCAGGAATGTGGCCACAGGTCTTCTGTGAGCCAGTGAGGCTTTACCCAGAGCGGGCAACCAGCTCCTGGAGAAGCCGGAGGAAGTTGTAGGCCAGAGAGAAGACCATCCGCTGCCATTAGGAGGCCAGAAGCCACACGCGGTTGGGCATCCTACACTTCAGGTCACAGATGTGTGTGGATATGATGTTGTTTCTCCTCTTTGCATCCCAGGCAGGGCCCCAAGTGTAGGTGAGGAAGCAGAATCTTGGGGAGCAGTGGACTTCTGGGGGGTTGGAAGAGATGCCCCTGCCCCATTGTGGGCAAAGGGACTTGTCCTGGCCCCCACCCTGGCACACAGTACATGGAGGCATTGGCCCCAGGATCCACCTCATCTGCCTCCTTTGCCAAGCCCTTCCCTCTTGTCGCCTACTGCGCTTCTACTGCTGGGGGCCTGAGTCCCTGATGAGGCAGCTCCATGACAAGGAGGGAGACCCAAGAGGAAGACACACAGAACAGCCGGGGCTCCGGGCAGGAGGGAGGGGCCGTGGAGGCACCACTGGAGTCTCAGCACTGCTTCCTGCCCCCGCAGCTGCCCCGTGGCCACTGTCCCTCCTCCCAACCCCACCAGTCCTTACCTCCCTCCAGGGACATGTGAGTGGGCATGAGAAAGGGCACCGTGCCCCAGTGTGGCGGGATGAGAAACCCCTTCCACACAGGGTCAGCTTCCTTGGTGACAGTTGTCTGCTGGGTGTCTGAGTCTGGTCCTTCACGTTCCATTCCCATGTTGTCCTCCAGTTGCTGTCCCTTCCGCACCCAGCCTGGGTCACCCTCTGCCCCAGCTGAAGGGGCTGACCTTGTCGGGGCTCCCTGTGGGCAAATGGTCCTTGGGCAGGACTGAAATGGAAAGTTGTTTTGCCTGAAACGAAAACCTTTTCCTACCGAAATATTCCACACACCCCCCCTTCTCTTTGCCACTCTCCCCTCCCCATAGAAAAGAGGAAATGGGTCGGAATTTTCACCTCAGGGCTCCAAATGGTCCAGGGGTGCCGTGAAGTTAAATGTCGGGAATCTGTTAAATTAAGTGAAAACCAATTACACGAAGATTTCCATTTTAAATCTCCTCTGGAGTCACCTCTAGGGGACCTGATATCCTATTCCTTCAGCTTATGTTCTACAAGGAGGAAAAAAAGTGTCTGAGAACACAGAGTTCTCTTCTCAAAATGAGTTATTATTCCATTAGTGAAAGAGGGTCAGAAGGCTCTCTCCTCCCGTGTCATCGGGCGAATGCACTCACCTGTTCAGATCACCAAGTTGGAGGGTGAGCCTGACCCAGTGGGCTTCCAGCTGCTCCTCAGCCCATCTTCCGCTCTGAATTGTCTGACTCAGTGAGGTGCACAAACGCGAGGAGGCCTGCCGTGTGTGAGGGAGCGCAATGCTGGGCTTGGAGGTCTTCCTGAGGCGACAGCTGCCTTTCTAGCTCCTAAATTATGCATCGTGTGGAGTCCATTGAAAACTGACTATGAAGAGAAACTGAAAAAGCAGCTTCTTTCCTGTGTGGAGGTTTGGGGAAGACTGAAGGGCAAACGCAGGCTTGCTTTCCACAGTCCACATGAAGTTTGTTCGGTTGGGAAATTAGATTACAATAGGAATCACAGCTTGGAAAAAAAATGTATGAACTCCCCAAGTTATAGCTACGTTGCTTGGAAGAATGCTTGGTACAGCTCATTATGAAAAAGAAAACCATTTATTAGCTGATTGAGGACACATGGAGTTCAGAAGAGGATGCAAACATATATTGACTTTCTTATCCAGTCCTTTCGAGCATATGGAGCCAGTCTTGGATGCGGGCCCAGGAGACCCTTCTCCTTAATCCCTTGCCCACTCTCTCTGCTCCTCTGCCCTCTCTGAGAGCCTAGCTCAGTTCTAGAGCTTTCCTAGGAGTCTTGGCTCCAGTGACTCACATATTCTCACTCTTACTCCCATGTCTTTGGAGGGAGTGGATTTGTTTCTGGCTCCCTCCCTCCTCCAGGAGAGGGTTGAAGTCTTCCAGAGCCCTGGGGAGGAGCATCTACAGGACAAACCCATCTCTCACTGCTAATACTGGCCAGCTTCCTAACTTGGATGAGTTATTATTACATTTAATCTTTCTTTACATTGTCTTACCAAAAATCCTTTTCCTACAGGGGATGAGGAGAAGAAAGAGGTTAGGGCAAAGGTGGAGGAAGAAAACATGTCCTGCCACACAGACCATTATCTGTTTTTGAATCTGTAAACAGCACCCAGTGCTTTTCAGTGTGCTTTTCAGTTATCTCATTGGTCCCTGCTGTAATGGCAGCAATTGGAAACCAAGTCCAAAAGACATGGACACTGTTAATGGTGGAGTCAGACGCATGCTTGATGCCTCTTCTTGCCTTCACAGCAAGTGAAGAGCCACAGCAGACATGCTCACAGGGCCTGCCCTACGGTGACTAGGGATCAGTGTACCCACTCCCCAACAGCCTCTTCAGTGCTGCTAGCATGATCCTTTGACGAGACCACATCCTGCAAAACATGCTCCAGAATCTCACACTCCATATTTCAACCCAGCTCCCCATAGGCATGGACCGCTCTCTGAGCAACCTCCTCTCTCCACACACCCTGCCCTGACCATACCTGAGGCTCGGCCCTGCCTTGGTTACCCATGCCCCAAACTTCTTGGCATTTCCACTGGGGCCCTTCGAGCCCCTGTTTCCTCTGCCCAGAATCCCCCCACTTTGTAACAACCACCACCCTCTCCTATCTCCACCCCTTTCTTCTCTTGGCAGACTCCTGTTCGTCCTTCAAGATTCAAAGTAAACATCAGTTCCTTGTGAAGCATTTCCAACCATCCCGATCATAATTCACCACTCTGTATTTCCATGGCCTCTTTTCTTTAGTCCACCATTTATTCCTTCTTTTTAAAAACAAAATACGTTTATCTAAGTTATCGTCAAAAGCCGGCTCCCTAAATATCACCAACATAAGATGTTGATGAGACAAAACTGATTTATTACTTAGAGCAGGCAAAGCTTTGGCAGTGTCTCACAGAGGGGAAGGTAAGGTCAGAATTTATTGAAAATTGAAAGTTTGATTTAAGGCAATTCTTTCAAAGTGAAAGTTTGATTAGGATTGGATAAAAATCACAATACAACAGCAAGGCCAGGATTTTGAGGCAAGGCATTCAGAGAATCTTAGAGTGCAAATTTTCTGTGATGCTTTCCATTGAAGAGTTGATGGGTCTTTGGGAAAATCCTATGATGAACAGTCAAGCCATTTGCCTGGGCAAGAGACCCCCAGAAAAATAAAGTGATGCTAATAAAGACAGAGGCATAGCACAAAGTCATCTTAATATAGAGACAAAGGTGTAGCCTGGGTTCTCCGTGTCCAGGCTGAGTGTGGGCTAGATGGTTTTGGTTCTCAGTCTGTCCTTGTGGTCATTCTTCAGCCCGAGCCGAAGGACAGACCATCAGTATCTGCGAGTGTCAGTGCAGATCGTCACCACTGTTTGAGGTCTCATACTTGCATGTCAATTGTCCCTTGATAATTATTTCAGCCTCCAAGTTTCTGATGGTAATTGTTTCAACCTGTGAGTCAGATTGCCCAGTTCTTTCTTCTGGATGACCCTTTGCTGGACTATTTGATGCACAGCAGATGTATCTGGAGGTCACACACCTGAACACTGGTGCACAGGTAAATACTAAGAGATTATGACCAGAGTTTATAGAGTCCACTTTTCATCCATGAGCCAGGAGTGCCCATGCTAAACAATAGAACAGATCTCATGCCCAATCTGAAGAGTGCACAGAACCAAATATGGGGTCATTAGTCAAATTGCCCAGTTTTCTGATGTCTTTATTTACTTCTGGAATCCTTTAACAATGGTAAAGGTCTCTGAGAGATCTGCAGGAATGTAAGTGCAACATCCTTCCCCTAAAACAACTCACATCACCTTGGCCCTCAAGAGGTCAGTTTTACAGCTGAAGCAGCTCTGTTCTGAGCCATCACCTGTCTGATTTCATAAAGCTCTCGGGAGATAAGGTTCTTATGGCCTTAGTGGCATTGCCTAAATCAGCAACTATTCTCTCAGTCATAGCATGTAAGAGTCACTCTACTATCCAGGCCTCTTGTAAAACATGAAGAGTCCTGAGGAGAGAAGAAATTCAGAATTCCCCTAGAGTAGTTAGGGTTTCGGTTCCTGAATCAGGGCCCAGTTTTAATCCTTCTTCAGTGGAATTATCTACTGATCTCTTTTTCCTAGAGGAGAAACCAATGGGCCAAAATGGACCCTGGGTGATGTCAGAGACAATCCTGAGAGTAGGCCTTAGCTTACCAAGGTAACAAGCTCCTGTCTGATTTGTGAGTAGTAGCTAATAGTCTTCTGTGCCAGATCCAGCACCAGTCTTTGGGGGTCAAACAGTGATATGGTTTTGGCCAAAATACTCCTACGGGTCCATCAAATAATGCTGTAACCTTTTAGCACCATTCATTAAGAATTATTTGGTGTCAGGTAGTGAATTTTGTAGTATCAAGATCATTAGGTGGGTCTGAAGCAAAAGAAAAGTAACGTGTCTTGCTTGTAAGATTTGTGAAAGTGAGACAGTCTCCAAACATACACCACCTGTCCACTAATCCTCTTCCAAGTTCTATTTCAGTGAAAGGTCAGTTACAAAGACTAGCTGTCACAAAAGGTCCCCAAGTATTGTTTCAGGGAGGCAATGCCCTTCTAGGATGCCATGGGGGTTTTGGATCTCTGGCAACCCAGCCTACTGTAGAGTTTGTCATCTAAAAAGTCACCCAGTGTTGAGTCCAGTTACCCAGGAAGCCAACTGATTTCTTACAAGTACCAAAGGAAACTGGGTGGTTCCCAAGGGAATGTGCACTTTAGCCAGTTCATGGGTGAATTGTAGCTGGTTATTAGAAGTATACCAAAGAGTGATTAAGGATGCAAATAGCAATATTAGAAATAGGGGCTTATAAGTAACACAGTTAAAAGTAGCCTTAAGTTAGTGAGAGGAAAGAAGAAAGGTAAAAGACTAGAAAACAGAAGAATACGAGATTTAAGATGACAGTCTGTGGTCTTGTTCCATGGATCTTGGGCACAGCTGTCTCCATCCAGAAGTTGTCTGCTTCAGGAGGCTCCTAAGAACCCTCCGCCTGAGGTCACCGGTTGAGACCATCTTTCAGTAATTTGAGGATGGTTTGTCTCCTTAGTTGAAGAACATAAATCCAAGAACCAACCCCTTATGAGTTTCACTACTGTACTAGTTGTTATCAGTACCCAACAGAGTCCTTCCAGTCGGAGTTCTGAGGCAGTCCTTTGTTGAAGACAAAAACTGGCCTACAGCTTTGGAGTGAAAAAAAAAGTATCTGTAGGTGACAGAGACTTAAAATGACTCTGGTTAACTTATTACTGATAACTTTCAAACGTGAAATATTTCGGGGCCAGCCCCGTGGCCGAGTGGTTAAGTTTGCACGCTGCAGCGGCCCAGGGTGTCGCCAATTTGATCGTAGGAGCAGACCTAGCACCGCTCATCAAGCCATGCTGAGGTGGCGTCCCACATAGCAGAGCCAGAAGGACCCACAGCTAGAATATGCAACTATGTCCTGGGGGCCTTTGGGGAGAAGAAGAAGAAAAAAAAAAAAAAATGGCAACAAAAGTTAGCTCAGGTGCAAAACTTAAAAAAAAAAAAAAAAAAAAAATGAAAGGTTTAATGTAACTGACTAATTTAGTAGATAAGCTATGATTAAAAAATATTTTTTAAAGTGAAATATTTTGTCGCAATAATGAAACTGACAAAGAAATTTGGTCATTCCTGTAGCATGCAAAACAAACTTGATAAAAGTAATCTAAAAGCTTTGGACAAAATGTCTGTAATGATTCAGCATGTTTTACATCCAATTCATAAAGATGGTTAAACATAATCTTTACAGAGAAAATACCTTGAGGTATAACATACGATTAGATAAAGACATATACATAACATACCAAGAATATACCAAGCATATAAGAAAAATATATCAAGAATACCAAGTAAAGAGATTTAGTAAGTCTGGAGTTGGTCCTAAGCGTGTGTATTTTGATAAAACTCCATAGGTAAGTCTGATGTGCATCTCCAAATGAAAAGCACGGCCCTAAAAGATGCAAGATTCAAATTTTAAAAGATTGTCACCAAATAAGCATTTTATAAATGGTAACTGATTATACTGTTACCTAACATAAGAAAACCGCCATCAGGACTCTGAAAAATAGAAATAGATGACGGACAGCAAGGGCATTGACAAATCTCTAGGAACTGCCCGTAGGGCATACGATTGCTGAAATGTTGTAATATTTGACCTATACAAGTTTAACTTGGAAAACGCTAAGGAATCTCTTCTGATTTGATGACTTTTCCCATGAAACTTTAACAGTAACATATCAGATAATCCTAATTGTTTCTGGCACCTGTCTTTTTTATAAGGTAGAAGAACAAGGCTTTGTGAATTTACCAGGGGCCCTCTGGGAAATCTCAAAGATAGTTTTAGATACATAAGAGACTCTGAAAGTTACTATGCTTCGTTTCACGCTTAGGAGTCAATCTTAGAAACAAAAAAATTCAAAAGTTGTCAGCTTTGAACACTTAGGATAGGATCATGGGTGCCTTAGAAACAATATTTGGCTATTCATTTGAAAGTGACAACAGGGCCGGCCCAGTGGCACGGCGGTTAAGTTCACATGTTCCACTTTGGGGACCTAGAGTTCGCCGGTTCAGATCCCAGGTGCAGACATGGCACCACTTGTCAAGCCATGCTGTGGTAGGCATCCCAGATAAAGTAGAGGAAGATGGGCACAGATGTTAGCTCAGGGCTAATCTTCCTCAAAAAAATAAATAAATAAAATAAAAGTTATAAAAAAAAGAAAGGGGCCGGCTCCGTGGCCGAGTGGTTAAGTTCACGCACTACGCTGCGGCAGCCCAGGGTTCAGATCCTGGGCACAGACATGGCACCGCTCATCAGGCCACGTTGAGGCGGCGTCCCACATCCCACAACTAGAAGGACCTGCAACTAAGATATACAACTGTGTACAGGGAAGGGTTTGGGGAGATAAAGCAGAAAAAAAAAAAAGGAAGATTGGCAACAGTTGTTAGCCCAGGTGCCAATCCTTAAAAAAAAAAAAAAGGAAGATTGGCAACAGTTGTTAGCCCAGGTGCCAATCTTAAAAAAAAAAAAAAGAAAGTGACAACAAAACATTTTAAAATAAGCATAGAAGGTGTTATGATTACCTACCAAGAACCTTAGCTCTTTCATAAATGAGAAAGCTTTGTTTTCTTAAATAATCAAGGCCATAAAGCCAACACAAAACACAGAAAATTATTGTGGGAAGACACAAAATCTTTGCTATGTAGGCAGATTATGGGTGGAGGGTGGGGAGACCTTGTATATTGTAGGTGAAAACGACAGTAAACAATAAAAATAAACAGAAACAAGAGCATCAAAACTGAGCAGATTTTAGGACTTTAACACATTTCATAGCTTTTCAGACTCATTATTTGCACACCTATAATCCTTCGCCAATAAAATTCCCTTTCCATGAACCTTCCGCTATTTTCTATTTCCATTCAGGTTTGGTCCTTCACCCCTCTCCTTACTCTGCAAAAACCAGTCATTTCACTTTAGGACAAAGAGCTTTTCCTTTAACATAAACACATTTCTTTATTTTGCATTCAAAATTGTACCTGTCTGTCAAGATTGATCACAGTAGAGTCTCATTTAATTAAAACTTTTAACCAAAGGAACTTCTATTTCACAGAATAAACTGGGAGGATGGACAATTTCAGCTGTCACACATCAGCATTTTAGACTAGCAGAATTTATGAATACACATAACACAATACAAACGCACACATCCCATACACAATATCCACAAAATAACTCACTGGGATTGTGATTGGGGCTGCATTAAATCTATAGATGAAGTTGGGAAGATTTGACATCTTAGTAATATTATCTTCCTATCCATGGACATGGAATCTCTCTCCATTTATTTAAATCTTTGAATTTCTCTCATCAGAGTTTTGTAGTTTCCCTCGGATCACTCATACATATTTTGTTAAATTTATACTTAAGTATTTTGGGTTTTGTTACCAAGGAAAATGTTTTATTTTTAATTTCAATTTCTAATTGCTCATTGCTGGTATACAGGACTTTTACACGTTAACCTTGTTTTCTCCAATTCCTGTAATTGCTTATTAGTTCTAGGGGGATTTTTGTTGATTCTTGGAGAATTTTCTACATAGATAATGATATTGTCTGTGAACAGACAGTTTTATTTCTTCCTTCCCAATCAGAATACCTTTTCTCTTTTTGTCTTGTCTTATTGCATTAACTCAGACTTCTAGTACAATGTTGAACAGGTAAGAGGGGACGTGAGAGGGGACGTCCTTTTCTTGTTCCCACTCTTAGCGGGAAAGAAAATAGTTTCTCAACATTAAGTATGATGTTAGCTGTAGGGTTTTTTGTAGAAATTCTTAATCAGGTTGAGGAAGTTCCCCTGTATTCCTAGTTTGTTGAGAGTTTTTTTCTGTTTTTGTTTTCGTTTTTAAAGATTTTATTTTTTCCTTTTTCTCCCCAAAGCCCCCCGGTACATAGTTGTATATTCTTCGTTGTGGGTCCTTCTAGTTGTGGCATGTGGGACGCCGCCTCAGCGTGGTTTGATGAGCAGTGCCATGTCCGCGCCCAGGATTCGAACCAGTGAAACACTGGGCCGCCTGCAGCAGAGCACGCAAACTTAACCACTCAGCCACGGGGCCAGCCCTCTGCTGGGAGTTTTTATCATGAACGGGTGTTCCATTTTTTCAAACGCTTTTTCTGCAGCTAGTGATATGATCACATGATTCTCTTCATTATCATGTTAATATGACAGATTATATTAATTGATTTTCTAATGTTGAATGAGCCTTGCATACCTGGAATAAATTCCACTTGGTTGTGGTGTATAATTCTTTTTATATGTTTTTGGATTCGATTTCCTTATATTTTATTGAGGATTTTTGCATGTATGTTCATGAGAGATATTGGTCTGTAATTCTCCTCTTATGAAATGTTTTTGTCTGGTTTTGGTATTGGGGGAATGCAAGCTTCCTAAAATGAATTAGAAAGTATTCCTTCTGCTTCTATCCTGGAACATATTGTACAGAAATTGTGTCACTTCTTCTTTAAACATTTAAACAAACGATTCATTAAAAATAATTCACTGGTGGGGCTGGCCCCGTGGCCGAGTGGTTAAGTTCGCGCGCTCTGCTGCAGGCGGCCCAGTGTTTCGTTGGTTCGAATCCTGGGCGCGGACATGGCACTGCTCGTCAGACCACGCTGAGGCAGCGTCCCACATGCCACAACTAGAAGGACCTGCAACGAAGAATATACAACTATGTACCGGGGGGCTTTAGGGAGAAAAAGGGAAAAAATAAAATCTTAAAAAAAAAAAATAATTCACTGGTGAAACCATCCAGGACTGGTGCTGTCTATTTTGGAATGTTATTAATTGTTGATCCAATATCTTAAATAGATGGAGGTCTATTCAGATTAACTATTTCTCCTTGTGTGAGTTTTGGTAGATTGTGTCTTTATAAGAATTTGTTTCATCCAAGCTATCAAATTTATAATCATCAAGTTGTTCATAATATTCCTTATTATCCTTTTATGTCCATGTGATCTATAGTGATGACCCCTCTTTCTTTTCTGATATTAGTAATTTGTGCCTTCTTGCTTTTTTCTTGGTTAGCCTGGCTAGAGGTTTATCAATATAATTAATCTTTTCAATGAACTAGGTTTTAGTTTCACATTTTTTCCTTTATTTTCCTGTTTTCAGTTTCACTGATCTCTACTCTAATTTTTATTTTTATTTTCTTCTGCTTACTTTGGATTTAATTTGTTCTTCTCTTCTAGTTTCCTAAGGTGCCTAGATTGTTAAATTTGTCTGTCTTCTTTTCTAACGGATGCATTCAATGCTATAAATTTATCTCTAAGCACTACTTTTGCTGCATCCCACAAATTTTGATAAGTTCTATTTTCATTTAAATTTAGTTCAAAGTACTTTTTAGTTTCTTTTGAAATTTCTTCTTTGCCCTATATGTTATGTAAAAGTGTGTTGTTTCATCTCCAAATATTTTGGTGTTTTCCAGCTGTCTTTCGGTTTAACTTCTAGTTTAATTGCATTGTGATCTGAGAGCCTAATTTGTATGATTTCTATTTTTTAAAATTTGTTAACATATGTTTTATGGGCTAGAATGTAGTCTATCTTGGTGAATGTTCCAAATGAATTCAAGAAGAATGTGTATCCTGCTGTTGTTGGATGAAGTGTTCTATAAATGTCAATTAGATCCAGTTGATTGATGGTGCTGTTCAGTTCAGTTATGTCCTTCTTTATTTTCTGCCTGCTGGATCTGTCAGTTACTGATAGAGGGATGTTGGAGTCTCCAGCTGTAATAATGGATTTTTCTGTTTCTCCTTGCAGTTCTATCAGTTTTTGCCTCACGTATTTTGGTGCTTTATTGTTGGGTGCATACACACGAAGGATTGTTTTGTCTTCTTGGGGAACTGAACTCTTTAACATTATGTAATTCCCTGCTTTATCCCTGGTAATTTTCCTTGCTCCGAAATCTGCTTTGTCTGAAATTAGTACAGGTACTCTAGCTTCGTTTTGGTTAGTGTTAGCATGGCATATTTTTTTTTTCAATTCTTTACTTTTGATCTATGTGTGTCTTTATATTTTAAATGGATTTTTTGTAGACAACATAGTTGGGTGTTTTGGGGGGTTTTTTTGCAGGGAAGACTCAACCTGAGCTAACCTCTGTTGCCAATCCTCTTCTTTTTTTTCCCTCTCCAAAGCCTCAGTACATGGTTGTATATCTTAGTTTTAAGTCTTTCTAGTTCTTCTATGTGAGCCACCACCACAGCATGGCAACTGACAGATGGGTGGTGTGGTTCCACACCTGGAAAGTGAACCCAGGCCACCAAAGTGGTGAGAGCATCAAACTTTAACCACTAGGCCACCAGGGCTGGCTCAGTTGGGTCTTTTTTTAATCCACTCTGACAGTCTCTTCTTTCATTGGTGTATTTAAACCATTGATGTTTAAAGTGATTATCAATATAGTTGGATTAATATTTACCACATTTATTGCTGTTTTCTATTCATTGCCCTTGTTCTTTGTTTCTATTTTTGTCTTCCACTCTTCTCCTGTCTTTGTGGTTTTGGTTGAGCATTTTATATGATTCCAGTTTCTCTCCTCTTTTAGTATATCAATTATACTTCTTTTTAAACTTTTTTTTTTTTAGTGGTTGCACTAGAGTTTGCAATATCTATTTACAACTAATCCAAGTCCACTTTCAAATTATACTATTCCACTTCATGGGTAGTGCAAGTACTTTATAACAGAGTATTCTCAATTCCTCCTTCCTGTCCCTTTGACATTGCTGTCATTCATTTCACTTATCCACAAGCCATAATCATCCAATATATTGTTGCTATTATTATTTTAAACAAACTCTTATCTGTTAGATCAGTTAAGAATAAGAAAACTAAAAGATTTTACATTTCCTTCATTTATTCCTTCTTGAATGCTTTCTTTCTTTATGCAGATCTATGTTCTTGACCTACATCATTTTCCTTCTCTCTGAAGAACTTCACATTACTTACAAGACAAGCTGACTCAATTTTTGTTTGTCTGAGAAAGTCTTTATTTCTCTTCCATGTTTGAGGAATAATTTTGCTGGATACAGAGTTCTAGGTTATGGTTTTTCCTTTCACCGCTTTAAATATTTCACTCCACTATCTCCTTGCTTGTGTGTTTTCTGAAGGGTAGTCTAATATAATTCTTATCCTTGCTCTTCTATAGATAAAATGTTTTTTTCCTCTGGCTTCTTTCAAGATTTTCTCTGTCTTTGATTTTCTACAGTTTGAATATGATATGTCTAGGTGGAGATTTTTGGCATTTATCCCTCTTGGTGTTCTCTGAGCTTCTTGACTCTGTGGTTTGGTGTCTGTCATTAATTTTAGACAA
The DNA here is from genome assembly GCF_021613505.1 of Equus quagga. Classification (NCBI taxonomy): domain Eukaryota; kingdom Metazoa; phylum Chordata; class Mammalia; order Perissodactyla; family Equidae; genus Equus; species Equus quagga. The sequence continues at coordinate 82,160,293 of NC_060278.1, read as the reverse complement.
TTCTCAGCCATTATTACTTCAAATATTTCTTCTATTCCTTTCCCTCTGGTATTCCCATTACATATATGTTACACATTTTCTAATTGTCCCACAATTCTTGAATATTCTGCTCTAGCTTTTCCATTCTTTTTTTTTTCTTTGCTTTTCAGTTTGGGAAGTTCCACTGACATATCTTCTGCTCTCCTGACTCTTTCCTTGACTATGATCAGTCTATTAATGAGCCCATCAAAGACAGTCTTCATTTCTTTTTACAATGTTTTCAGTTTCTAGGATTTCCTTTTGATTCTTTCAATTGGGAGTTTCAATCTCCCTGCTTACATTACCCACTTGTTCTTGCATGTTGTCCACTTTTTCTGTTACACCTGTTAGCATATTATTCATTGTTGCTTTAAAATTTTTTTTTAAGATTTTATTTTTTTTCCTTTTTCTCCCCAAAGCTCCCCAGTACATAGTTGTATATTCTTCGTTGTGGGTCCTTCTAGTTGTGGCATGTGGGACGCTGCCTCAGCATGGTTTGATGAGCAGTGTCATGTCCGCGCCCAGGATTCGAACCAACAAAACACTGGGCCACCTGCAGCAGAGCGCACGAACTTAACCACTTGGCCACAGGGTCAGCCCCTGTTGCTTTAAATTTTTGATATGGTAATTCCATATGACTCTGCTGTATCAGAGTCTGGTTCTGATACTTGTTCTTCAAACTGTGGTTTTCGCCTTTTAGTATGCCTTGTAATTTTTTGTTGAAACCCAACATGATGTGCTGGATAAAAGGAACTGGGGTAAAATGGCCTTTAGTGTGAGGTTTTGTTTATCTGGCTAGAAGTTAGGCTCTGTTTACTATTTGCTAGAGCTATAGGTGTCAGAGGATTCAATTTGCTTTAGTGTCCTTGTTCTTGTGTCCGCTGCTGTTTTTCAGTTTTCTTAGAAACTCTTTTTTTTAGAGCCTGAGCCTTGCAGTTCTTTTAGTTGTCATCTCCTTTTACTACACAGCAGCCCTATTGATGTGGTGGTTAAATATGGGGGCAGAGGAAGTGTTCTATAATCCTGTGATTAAGTTTCAGTCTTTCAGTGATCCTGTGCCTCTAGACTATGACATTTACAAGTGCTTTTTAGTGTTTTTCCCCCCTTAGGAGAGATAGGAAGGCTAGTGGTGGCTGGAGTCGGGTGTTCCTCTTCCTCCAGGTTGGTTAGGCTGGTGAACTCCAGTCAGTTAGGCTCACTTTGGTAAAATAGTTTCCCTGAGGACAGGCCTTTGTTAAGGAGAACAGGACGCTCTGGGTTACTTTCCATATCTCAGAATGGTTACTGTCATCTGCTCCTGCTGGAAGCACCGGGGATTTTCCTCTAATCTTCACAGTCAGAACCTGGAAGGGCTCCTGAAGGTAAAACTCATGAAAGTGTAGGGTCCCCCTAAACTGGGCCTCCGTAGGTTTTAACTCTTATGCTAGTCCACACTGAGCCTCCAGCAATTGCTTGGTTACAGTTTGTGTTCCTACCTGTATTAACCATGCCTTTTATTTTCTATATTCTGATGCTTTGGCATCTTGGGGCTCTGCTGGCCTTAAAGGGACTACCCCTCCTAGCTTTAGCTGACTCCTAGAGGTAGCAAACAACTCACCTGCAAGTGTGCCTTTCAGATGCAAACCAACCAACCTAGAGCTCATACCCCAACCACCTCCTTTATCAGGGTCTCACACTCTGGGCTTCTATCCCACCAGCCCTGATCACCCCAGGGCCAGGTCCCAGACAGCTAAGGACAGCCCGCATGCCCCAGAGCCACTGAAATTATTCATACTAGTCAACCCTAACCCTCCTTAACCTGCTTCACCTGTTCCTTCCCTCAGAAACCACAATAAAGGCTCTTTCCCACATTTTCCCTCTCTCCTTCTGCCTCCTGACGGAACCTAGTGCTTCCCCATGTGTCTCTACATGGCGTGATGTGATATGCCTCCAGTTTCTAGGGATCTGTGAGTACAATAAACCTCTTCCTTCATGGCAGTCATTTCCATGTCTGAGTGTCTTACCTACCTGGTTAAAATAAGTCCTGAGTATCCCTTAAAACACTACCAGTCCTGGCTCCCAGGAAGGGCTTCTGCTCCAGGTAAGCTATGATTCTCTGCCTTGCCCTCCATTTTTTGGGACAGTAGCTTGCCCTATGAACTCAGTTCTCTAATGGATCTAAGATGAGTGGGTTTTTGGGGTTTTTTTCAGCTCCTTCCTTGTTGTCAGGATGGGGGTGATGACTTCCAGGCTCTGTGCTAGCCTGGGACAGTCCTAGTTTTAAAATGGTAAGTCCCGTGTCCTAAAAGCCCCCTTCCCCACACCCACTTGGTATCTACCCCTGCTCCACACCCACTCATTACCTACCCGCTAATTGCCTAACCTCCACCCCACATCCACTTGCTACCTCACCCTGCCTGATACCCACTCACTGCACATCCCCACACTCCATTTTCAGGTCTCAGCTTGGAAGTTTCTTCCTTTAGAATGCCTTCCTCAAGTCTGGGTAAAGTCCACCCCATGCTTCTTGGACCATAGACTAATCACACTCTCTCTCTTCCACTAACTCCAAATTTGATGAGGGAAAGAATCTCATCAGTCTCATTTATTGCTGTAGTCCTGTACCTGAACAATGTCTAGCAGATGATCAATAAATGTTTTTGTACGGGTGAATGAGTTACTGAATAAACAGACATGTGTATATCCTTTGAGTTTGGGGCCAACTCAGTTAGCCAAGCAGGTAAGCACCTTGGCCATTTGAATATGCTACCAATATCCTAGTTTGAGATACAAGAAGAGAACTTTGGGTAGTTTCTCTCTGAACCTCAAAGCAAATTCCACTCACTAAATCCGACATGCTCCAGCTTACATCAGACTTGCACAGATCTTATCTCAGTTGGATTCCCTACCAACGCTTTGAGAAAGGTGCCTATAGATAGATTGGGTTCCCTGGAAGCAGAGCCTGAGATGGGGATTCTGTGCATGTGACTTATCAAGGGTGGTTCTAGGAGACAAGGAAGGAGGAAAACAGGACAGGGAAAGGGAAGGGGCTGAGCAAGCGTGTGTATTCAGCAGGAGTCTAGCCACGGCCTGATCCCACAGGGAGCTCTGGAGCGTGAATGAACCATACACTTGCTCTGCCTTGAGTCAGGAGGAGTGGACTTTTGTACCAGTTGGTAATTGGCTGTGGGTTGATTCAAGGAGAGGAGAGGGATGTAAACTAGGAAGTTCCCAAGAAGATGGTTCCCATCAACCAAGGGCTCCCTAGAGAAGGGAGAAGCTGTGAGCTGTTAGAGCCAGCATGCACAGCAGCTATGGGATGATGCAGTGGCCAGGTAATGGGGATCTGGGACCGCCAACAGCACATACTGAGTACCCAAGAGGAAGCTGACTCAGAGAGAACAAGCAACCTGCCCAGAGTTACCCAGGTAATAACCAGCAGAACGAGGCTTCAGGCCCAGACATCCAGACTCTGAATCCCCTGCTCGGTCTGCCCAAATTCCTCCACACCAGCCATCAACCGGTTTTGGTTACTGTTTCACAGGGCAGCTTGCTCCTCAGAATTGAAGCTCAAGGGTCAGGGAAGCAGAGAGGAAAGCTCCCTGTGGCCGCTACATCATATGCACAACCTTGGGAGGAGGCCGGATAAGGAATAGGATAGAGGCGAAAATGTGAGAACCTGGGACTCTGTGGCCTGGACGTCGTCACTGACTGGAATGCTGCTGGGAATGGTGGGAGCCCAACTCCACCCTGCTCTGCCCAGAGTTTGGGTTCTCACAATGCTCTTGGGGAGCTCTGCCTGGTCATGGCAAAAAAGCCTGGCCGCCGCAGGGCGGGGGAGCGAGGATATGGACTTGCGACGGTGAGAACAAGTGTTCTAGAGCCAGATCAGGTTCCAGGCAATGCCCACTCAGACACAGGGCCTCAGAGCGCAAAAGTGGCAAGGCAGGCTGGAGACGGGAGGGGAAAAGGCCTTTGTTGGGTACCTCCCATGGGCCAGATCCTGTACTCTTTTTAATTAACCCTCCCAACCATGTAGCCATATAGGGAGTAGGGGCTACTAGAGCCATTTTATAGATGAGGAAACTGAGCTGCAGAAAAGTTAAGTAGTTTATCTGTGGTCAAAGAGGTAAATGTTAGAGATGAGCTGAGACTCAAAGTGATTAAACGACTTTCTCAAAGATACCCAGCTAGTGAGTGGTGGAGAGGTTGGTTATTAACACCAGAATCTCATTATAATTTTTCCTGAATTTAATTTGTAAATGCCTATATGGATAGTTGTGCTTAAACCAGCTGTTGGGCAAACTGTTTGGAAAGTTCATACTGTAGAGTAGATTCTTCTCAACCAGGCCACTTGCCAACGCTATAAAGTCATGGTTTAAAAAAAACATTCAGGCAGTGTTGAGAAACACAACCTGCACTGGTTCAGCTGCTCTCACCCTCCATGTCTTCCCTCATGCCAGGCAGGGGCACATGAGGGGCAGCCCCTGGAGAGTGGAGCCAGCCGGGCCCTTCCTGTCTCAGTGGTCCAGCCTTACCAAAAAGAGGCCCATGCTTGGCCTTGGCCCTGGGGATCAGGAGATGACTCAGTTCTGACCCCAAGAAACTGAACATGTGAAAGGAGGAAAGGCACGTGCCTAGATCTCTACTCCGCAGAGTGTGGGAGTGCCAGCCCATCAGAGGAGGGAGACATTAATTCTCATCCCAGACCAGAGGCTCCAAAAGAGGTGGCCTTTGGAACCAAGAAGCTCCAGGAGGCATCTTGGGCATCGGATTTCTCACAGCTGGGGGCACTTTCCTGGGGTCCAGGCAGTGAGGCCAGAACTGTCCATTTCTTTCTCCTGCAGGTGACAGGTCTGGGAGGAGACCCTCGAGGAAGCAGGCTCCCAAAGCCCAGGGTGCGCCAGGCAAGCGTGGAGCACCTCCTGGCAGGAAGGAGCGGGCTGGTGGAAGCCCAAGGCCGGGGTCCCCACGGAGTAAGCAGGCCGAGCGCAGGAGACCCCGAGAGGAGCTGAGGAAACCTGAGCGAAGCACGGCAGAGAGGACCTCCGAGGGGAGGAGGAAGAGGGATGGGAGGGCTTCCTTCAAGGAGCAGAGGGCACCCCCAAAGAAGGAAAAGGAGATGCCGAGGAAGGAGGAGATGTGGAAGCCGCTGAAGAAACACAGGTGTGCTGTGACTCTGACTCAGGCGCGTTTTCAATCCTTGCTTTCCCTCTCCTGCTGGCCCTTCTCCCTCCCCTGATGAGGGGCAGATGTCCCCTCCCATGCGAATAGGCTGCCCTGCTCTCTCCTCCTCTTCCCTTTGCCCCTGCCTTTGCCACTGCCTGGCTCTCTGCGGGGGAGTTGGGGGCCAAACTGGGAGGAGGATCAAGTCCATCATGGGTGGAGTGGCCGCTAGGCATGCTCGGCTCAGCACCTCGTGTCAGATGGTGCAAGTGGAAGCTCTGAGTGGGGAGGTGACATCGCAACAGGCGAGACAAGATCCCAAGTCTCCTGAATTTCAGCTGGTGATTCACCACAGCTCTTGAAGAGGAGCTGAGAGAAATGAGCAAAATTGGACGCAGGAATCACTGTAGGGCTCAGGCACACCATTTTTCTAATCTGGACCTGGGTCGTCATCTGTGAAATGGGGCATTGATCTAGAAGGCCTTCCAGGGTGCCGCCAGCTCTGAAATTCTAGAATCTGGGGCTTTGATTTCTTTGTCTTATTTCCTTTGTTCCATTAGCACTATCACGCGTGGGGCAGTGGACAGAGCTGGCTTATGGAATCAGCAAGTCAGGATTTTAGTTCCATGTTTTGCCACCAATTTTGATGGGACATCTCCCTCTCTTTGCCTCCCTTTTTTGCTTCACTCTCTTCCCTGAACGTTTAAGAATCCCAGTTGATAAAGGCTGGGGAGGCTTTTGAAACAGTTGGAGGTATTGGGATGATGGCGAAAAGCTGCTGCTACCTCCCACCGGGTTCTAACAAACCTTCTTTGCCCACAATTTTACTTCTCCACCTTTACAGAGAGGGAACTGAGGCCCTCAAAAGGGGCCACTGATTTCTTCTGTCACCTGTGCCAGCCATCTCTGGCTTGATTAGGTCTCTTGTCCACTGTCTGGTTGTCCCTGGACGTAAGCTAAAGGGGTAAAAGATGCACGGTGCCTTTAACAACTTAAAGAGAACTTGACTGCATTGCTAATGGGCCCTGGAGTGTCCTGAACTTTAGAGGGAGGCTGCAGCATCCTAAACGGACCACAGGTGTCTGGATGGAAGGTGCAAAGTGAGGAGTACAGACAAGCACTCATTCATGCCATTTTCAGCTGAATGCCTTGGCAGGACATAGAGAGATGAAAAGACTCAGTCCTGTCCCCCCAGATGCTGACAGTCTAGCGGGGGAATAAGCATGGCGATCAGTCATCATAAGACAGGACAGAAAGCAGAATGTATGTGAAAAGGATCTGATGAAGCACTGTATTGTGGGGCACTGGGGCCTCAGAGTTCCTCCATGGAGAAGGGAAGCATGTCAATAAGGCTTTGAAGCATAGGTGGAATTTGAACAAGCAATGACTGAATGCACCCCCAGACTGAGGGAACAGCCTAGGCAGAGACCCAAAGGCAGATGTCATGGGGTGCACATGAGATGTGGCGAAAAATCTCCCTGCTCCAGGCTTGCCAGCGTTCAAGGGCTGGGGCCCCTCCTCTCCACTCCATTCTCCTATGAATCTCCTTGCTCTTCAGGAGTTCACCAAAGCTAAAACTCACGGAGGCTGCTGCAAACTGCTCTCTAAAATCTGCAGTAACCCAAGCCCACATCCTGTTGTTTCCATTTATGAAGCTGGCTAAGAAGGCAGCCCAGGAAGAACCCTTCTCCAGCCCCTCCCTCACCTCCCACCCCCCATCCCCACTCCCCTGTCAGCCGCTGTCTTGCTCAGCTGAGAGTCACTATTTTGATGAATGAAGGAGGCTGTGAGAAGTGCACACAAGAACTTGAATTTTGTGGCCACTGAGCACAAAGTTTTGTCTGTGAGGTGGTGAGGGTCATCACACGGCAGGGTTTCCAGCCGGAAGTTCTCTAGAGCTGCACTGTCCAGTACCATAGCCGCTAGCCAAATGTTGGGCACTTGAAACGTGGCTGGTGTGGGTGAGGAACTGAATTTCTGATTCAATTTAATTTCAATTCAATGTGAATACTACTGAGTTGACACAAGAGTTAGTGAATTTACTTAACTTGCACAGATAGATGTAGTTTTGAAATTGACTTAACTTTGAAGCCAAAGCATTTCTTCTAAAAAAAAAAAAAAAGACTAATTTTATCAGTGCAGATGCGAATGTCAAAGGAAAATGATATTCTGCTACTTGATTCTTTTATTGGGAAACTTTTAAGTATATCTATAACAATTTGGGTATGTAAATCTACTTTTTCAACTATAAATTGTTTGAAATCCAAATACAGATCAAATGTGTTAGGAAAATTTAGTGTCTGAATTGACATGCACAATGAGTGTAGGACGAACACTGAATTTTGAAGACAGTACAAAAAGAATGTAAAATGTCTCATCAATAATTTTTATGTTGATTACATGTTGAAATTATAATTTTTTTAATATTGGATTAAATGAAATGCATTATTAAAATTAATTCTGCTCATTTGCTTTTACCATTTTAACGTGGCTTGTAGAAAATTTAAAGTTACAATAAGCGGCTTGCATTATATTTCTGTTGGGCAGCAATGCACTAGAGTGTGGTGTATGGGGAGGACTCAGGGAAATTAAATTTGGGGAGGCAGTCCTCCCGGTGCCTTAGGCCACAGGACAGAGTTGTGGCCTTTTCTGACAGGTGGTGGGAGTCGCTGAGGGCTAATGAGCAAGGGCAGGCCTGTGAGAGGTAGTTGGAGCTGTGGGCATCGGGGAGCACAGCCCACCTGTCTTGCCCATGGGCTCTTCTGCATTCCACAGAGTACCTGAGGACAGTCGCTTCCCTTTCACTCTCCTCTACTCCACTCTGGCCCTGCCTCCAGATCGTCCTCCTTGGCCTCCAGCACCTCTGTTGGGGAGTCTTTGTCTGAGGAGGAGCTGGCCCAGATCCTGGAGCAGGTGGAAGACAAGAAGAAGCTCATTGCCACCATGAGGAACAAGCCCTGGCCCATGGCAAAGAAGCTGACCGAGCTCAGGTGAGCAGGTGGTGGCCGGTCAGGGCCTCCTGACGTCCAAAAGGCTCCGCTCCTTCTGATGGGTGTGGGAGTCCCTTCTTCCTCTCCGCCCCAAGACATTCACCCTCCCACTCTGCTTTGGTCCCCCTCTGTCCCCAGCAAAAGCACAGTGCCTGGGGGGCTGCTGTGGGCCAGCACCCAGCAGGGTCCAGCAGGAGAGACGGAGGATCATGGCGCTGCCACCTACGCCCAACCCTTCCACTGCCTGACGGCCCTTCTGTCCCGTGCCCCCATCTCATCTGGTGGCTTCTGTGCCTCCCTTACAACCCAACACAGACATGCCTTTCAACAGGTGCAGACCTCTCTTGTGTTCTTTCAGCAACAGAGTCTCTCCCACTTGGAGCATGGAGAGCAGGAAGACACAGTCTGTCTCAGCTACTCTCCTGTCCCAAATGCCTAACATGTGTCAAGTTTGCAATGATGCTCTGTGAGGGTTGTTCTGGCTTCATACCCACGCCCTTCACTCCTATTTTCCACTCAGCTGCTTCTCTGGTTTCCGTATGAAAGGCTGGCACAACAAGCATTTTACGATTCTTAAGTCTCTGCTGCAGTTTTGAGATTAAGGCAGGAGTCACATTGCTTAACTTCTGGTTTTCTATGAAAAAATTCTCATCCAACCTTACCATTTCCCCCCAAGTCCTCCTGGGTTTTTCTCTTTTTTTCTTGAAGATTGGCAATGGAGCTACCAACTGATGCCAATCTTTTTCTTCTTCTTCTCCCTAAAGCCCCCCAATACATAGTTGCATATTGCATATTCTAGTTGTAGGTCCCTCTGGTTCTGCTACGTGGGATGCCACCTCAGCATGGCCTGATGAGCGATGCCATGTCCGCGCCCAGGATCCGAACTGGTAAAACCCTGGGCCACTGCAGCAGAATGCACGAACTTAACCACTCGGCCACAGGCCGGCCCCCTCCTGGGTTTTTCTGCCACAAGGCTGGGGGTCACTCCCGTTCCCTTTCCCTCTCTATAAAGTCATTTTCTCTGGCTCCTCTCACACCTGAGTTTCCTCATTACTCAAATCAAAGCCTCCCCCTTTATTACGTAGAACAATTTGGCAGCCCATGACATACATGTTCAGCCTCACTGTTTGCACCCAAGAAGCATAGCGGGAACGCTGGCTGCACAAACACAGTGCAGACCTTGACGAGGTTCTGATAATAGAGCTTACTCCACATCCCTGCAAATTATTACATTGTCTCCCATGCAGGGCAGGAAGAAATGCCTCCCTGTGGTCCCTCCAGGCCAACGATGACCAACAACTTTCTGGGATGATGGAAATGTTCTAAATCTGCACTATCTAATGCAATAGCCACTGGGCATACGTAGCTAGTGAGTTCTTGAGAAGTAGTTGGTGTGACTGAGAAACTGAATTTTTCGTTCTAATTTATTTAGATTTAAATCGTCACATGTGGCGGTGGCTACAGTCTAGGCGGTAGATATAGCTTCAGGCAGTGGCTATCTTCCTTCCAAGCTCCTTTTTTCTGAGTCTCTTCTCTCTGCTCCCTCAGGGACAGGCTCTTCCTCCTTCCATCTGTCACTCTAAGAGAACCTCACCCTCACTCAGGTGTCGCCTGAACACATCTTTTATTAACGGTGGAAAAAGAGCAACGTTGATGCTTGTGGAAATGAGATCTCCAGCTGGCGGGAAGTCTCAGGGACCACAAAATCCTTGGCTGCTGTTCCGCTGCCCAGAGGAGAAGTCTGACATCCCCTCCAGCCTGAGGGGCAGAGCTCCTGGTCTTGGTACGAGTGGGAAGTGGCTAAGGCCTGAGAAGCTGAAAAGACTCATGTCTCTCTCACTGGGGCAGGTCTCCCGGGAAAACAGTGGTCTCCTCCCTCCAGACCTCTCTCCTTCCTCTTCGCTCTCTAGGCGCCTCATGCCACACTCAAGTCTAAGGCTCTCCAGCCTCTGGGTCTCCACTCCAGCCAGTGCCTCTGCCTAGAAGATCTCTGCTTTCTGCTAGCCAACTTGGCTAATTCCTACACACCCTGTAAGACTCGAGCCCAGTGTCCGCTCTGCAGGGAAGTCCCCATTGCCCTCCCTGCATTCAGGCTGAGTTATTTACTGCCCCTCTGATCCCTGAGGCACTGTCCCCTCACTTGACTGGATGCTCTTGTTTGCAGAGCTGTGCCATATTCATCTTTTAGTATTCTTTCTTTTTTATATATAGACAACATTTACTGAGCGTTCCGTATGTGCCAGGCACTATTCTGAGTGCTGTATGTGTAATTCATTTAATCCTCATAGCCACCCTGTGATATAGGTACTGTTATTATTGTTCCCATTTTACTCATCAACAAACTGAGGCACAGAGCAATTGAGTAATTTGCCCAAAGTCACAAAGTGAGTTAAGTGGCATCACCTGCATTTGAACTCAGGAATTTCTGGCTCCAGAACTTACACTCTTAATGTGATCACCTCCCTACATTTACTAGAATTCTAAAATGCACCCCTTAGGCTCCCGTATGATTTCCTCTTCTGGCAATAGTCTTCAACTGCATCCCCAGACTACACCCTCTTTCTTCAGAAGTAATGCTTTGGGGACCCCAGTCTCTGGCCCAGTCAGGCAGCTGGCAGACCTGGGCATAGTTGTTGTAGACAAACTAAGAAGGAAGGCAAGGCACAAAGAGCAACAGCAGTGAATGGGGCAAGCCTGTGTTCACACCTCACATCCGAGTGGCTTTGGATGGCCATTCAATCCTTCTCAGGCTGGTTTGCTTCCCTTAACCTCTCTGAGCCTCATATGCCTCATTTGTAGAATAGGAATAATAATATCTACCTCACAGAGTTGTTCTGACAAATTCAAAATATTTATATTAAGTGGCCAGCACATAATATGCAATTAATAAATGGTAGTTATTGTTATTATTCAAGCTTGAACAACTTTTGTGCCAGATACTGTGTTGAGCCCTGAGACATGAGGATGGGGAACAAAGATGCATCAGAGAAGACATTTATTAATGGACAGCATTAATAATGACACAAGGTAGGCTGTGATGTTGGCAAAAGAGCTTCCAGCACCCATGAGTCAGGGATGTTTGCTTTAATCATAGAATTAATTGGGTATATCTCTCAGCTTTGTCAGAAGGCTGATGTCTTAGAAAATTACCAAACTGATTGCTTTCTTCAGAGAGATATGAAGAATTCCACTTCCAGGAAGGTGGAGTAGACATACTTCTCCCTATTCTTCCCCCTAAGTACAAATACAACCCTGGATGTTACATGTAAAGCAAACATAAGAAGGCTCAGAAAGGTGGAGAGAAGAAAGCAGACTACCTAAGGACCTCAGGACCAAAGAAATGACAGGACGTTGAGTTCCAGGGTGTCTTTTTAGCCTTAAAAATCCCAAACTGGATACTGGAGAAGCTGCCCTTCCAGAAACATTGACAGACACAGATAAAAAACGCATCGAGAAAAGTCTGCTCTCTCTTGCCAAAGGACCTGGAAAGAGACATCCTGGCAAAACAGAAAACTCTTAGACGATAACAATGCTATTTCAACCAAACCCCACAAAGAAAAGAACACCTCCACCTCCATCCCTGGCAGCAAAAGCCAAGTGGGAAAGCCTAGATTTCCTCCCATGCCAGGTTACAACATGGTGCCCCCAAATCCCCCACCAGGTGTCAGAGAAGGCCAAGTGGGGAGCAGAGACTTTCATCCCCACAGGGAAGTAATGATCCCTCCCTATCCTCATGGTGTCCGTGGAGGCCACATGGGGAGTCTGGACTTTCACCATCACCTGGCAGTAACAAGGCATCCCTCCCCAGGATGATATGAGCAGAAGTCTGGTGGGGTGCCTGAGCTCCCATCCCTGCTCAGCAGTAACAAGAAGCTCCTACCTGGCCCCAGTGTCGAAGAAGACCAAGTGAAGAACCTAGGTTTCCAGCTGGAAGTAACCAGGCAGTATCCCCCTTCACCTACTGGAGCAGGGTCAGAGGATGGCTGCTAGAGCACAAATTTAACTAAGATCCAGTCTTATAACATAATATCCCAAATGTCCAGGCTTCAGTCGAAAATCACTCTTCATACCAAGAACCAGGAAGATCTCAAACTAAATGATAAAAGACAGTCAACAGATGCTAATACCAAGATGATATAGACATTAGAATTATCTGACAAAGATTTTAAAGAAGCTACCATAAAAATGCTTCAGTGAGCAATTATGAATGTGTGAAACAGAGGAAGAAATAGAAAGTCTCAGAAGAGATATAGAAGATATAAAAAGGAACAACTGGAAATGTTACAAGTAAAAAATACAGTAACTAAAATTTTTAAAAACTCAGTGAATGAGCTCAACAGTAGAATGGAGATAACAGAGTAAAGAATCAGTGAAGTTGAAGATAGAACAAGAGAAATTACCCAATCTGAGCAATGGAGAGAAAATAGTCTGGGCAAAAAAAGTAAACAGAGACTCAGGGACATGTGGGACTATAATAAATAATCTAACATTAGTGTCTTCTCTAAATCCTGTGCCTTGGATATAAAGAGGAAAAAAGGGAGTCCTAGAAGAAGAGATAAAAGAGGATGGGGCTGAAAAAGTCTTCAAAGAAACAAGGACTGAAAATTTCTCAAATTTGGCAAAACGTACAGATTCAAGAAGCTAAACAAACTCCAAACATGATAAACCCAAAGTAATCCATGTCCAGATACACCATAGTCAAACTTCTGAATACTAATAAGCAGTCAGAGAAACAATGCATTACCTATAGGGGAAAAATAATTAGAAGGACAGCAAACTTCTCATCAGAAACCATGGAGGACAGAAGGAAGTGGCACAACAATTTTTTTTTTTTAAGATTGGCACTTGAGCTAACAACTGTTGCCAATCTTCTTTTTTTTTTTCTGCTTTTTCTCCCCAAATCCCCCCAGTACATGGTTCTATATTTTAGTTGTGGGTCCTTCTAGTTGTGGCATGTGGGACACAACCTCAACATAGCCTGACAAGTGGTGCCATGTCTGCGCCCAGGATCTGAACCAGCGAAACCCTGGGCTGCCGAAGTGGAGCATGGGAAGTTAACCACTCAGCATGGGGCCGGCCCCCACAACAATTTTTCAAGTGCTAAATGAAAATAATTGCCAGTCCAGAATTTATATCCAGCAAAAATATCCTTTAAAAATAAAGCAGAAATCAAGACATTCTCAGATGAAGAAAAACTTTAAAAATTTGTTACCAATAGACCTACCCTAAAAGAATGACTGACTAAATAAAGTTTTCTAAACTGAAAGGAAGTGATAAAATAAGGAATCTTAGAACGTTAGGAAGGAAGAATATGGTAAGAGCAAAAGTGCTGGAAAATATGGATTTTCCTTCTCCTCTTGGGTATTTAAAATTATGTTTAACAGTTGAAGAAAAATTATAACACCATCTAATATGGTTCTCAGTGAACGCAGAGGAAATATTTAAGGCAATTATAAACGGAGCGGGTAAAGGCACATAAAGGGAAGTAATGTTTCTACACTTTGATAAAATATCAGCACCAGTTGACTTTGATATATATACCCAAAACAACTGCTAAAAAGGCTTACAAAGAGAAGTTTGCTGTCATTTTATGCAAAAACATCATAGATAAGTCAAAACGGAATCCTAAAAAATGTTCAAGTAACCCAGAGGAAGGCAGGAAAAAGGAAAGCAGAAATGAAAAACAGAGAGAGCAAACAGAAAGCAAGAAATAAAATAGTAGGTTTAAACCTTAGCAGATCAGTAATTACGTTAAATGTAAGTGGTCTAAATACACCAATTAAAAGACAAAGATTGGCAGAATGGATTTTAAAAATGATTTAAGTACATGAAGTCTATAAGAAACTCACTTTAAATATGATTATATATGTAGGTGGAGAGTAAAAAGACAGCCAAAAAATTATACTGTGCAAACATTAGCCAAAATACAGCAGTAGGAGAGGCTGTGTAAATATTAAAGTCAACTTCAGGGTAAAGAAAATTCCCAGGGATGGAGAGGAACATTACATGATAAACAACTCAATCCACCAAGAAGACATAACAATCTTAAATGTGTATGCACCGAAGAGGTCAGTGGTTTGGGTACTACTGTGTATTAGTTATGCAGTGCTGTATAGTAAATTACCCTAAAACTTAGTAGTTTAAAATAATAATAAACATTCATTATCATCTATGGGTCAGAAATTCGGAAGCAGCTTAGCTGGGCTCATAAGGTTGAGTCAAGGCATTGGCCAGGACTGCAGAAGGTCTGACTGGGGCTGGTGAATCCGCTTTCAAGGTGGCTCACTCACATGGATGACAAATTGGCTCTGGTTGTTAGAAGGGGCCTCAGTTTTTCTCTCCATATGGGCCTCTCCATAGGCTGCTTGAGTGTCTTCATGACACGGCAGCTAGCTTTCCCCAGAGGAGGAATTCAAGGAGAAAGTCACAATACCCTTTATGTCCTAGTCTCAGAAGTCATAAACTGTTGCTTCTACCACCTTCTATTCATTGACAGCAAGTTACTAAGTCTAGCCCACATTCAAGGAGAGGAGAATTAAGTTCTACATTTTAAAATGAGGAATGTCAAATAATTTGCTGGCATATTTTAAAACCACCACATGTGGGAAGCCAGGCATTCTTGGCTAGCCTCAACTGTCCTCAGATTGATACGGTGAGGTCTTTAGAGCAGATGCCTCTGCCTGGCTGATCTGAATTTCCACTTAGAATGGGCTCAGCATCTGTTTGATCCCTGTCTCCACAGCTAAAAATGCAAATTGCTTGGGGACAAAGAGAGACACCAAACCAGCATGACCTAGACCACCTTTGACCTCTGGCCACCTCCAACCTCTAGCCACCTCCTTTTGGCCACCTGTGTTCCCTACTTACATTCAGATGTATTCAATATTTCAGCCTGGCTTATACACTCTCCCAACATTCTGCATGGGACAGCAAACCTCTGTCATCAAACACAGGCTGTCCTGTGTCTATTTTTACCTCTGCGTCTCAAAATTAAGTATAATTTTGAATCTGATCTCCTTCACTAGGGGAGGAGTTTGGGAGGTACATCATCTGAGAGAGACCTTGGGTCAACTTTAGAGTGTTCCCATTTGGAAGTCCAAGTTACCGAGCCCCCTGTCCAGGCACCTGGGGGAGCAGAAGTTTCCTCCCATCAGCCCCTGGGCTAGCAAAGAATCTCATCAGCTTCCCACTCCAGGAGCTGCAGTTTCCTCAGAAGGGTAAAGGGTGACTGCCCGCGAAATGAAATTGCTGGACTCACAGTGCATGCATTCACACATTCAATTCTCATAATACTATCCCCATTTTTAGGTGAACACTCTGAGAGGCACAGAGTCCTGCCTGGTTCTCTCTGGCACAAAAAGCCGCACAATGTGCCTCTCTCACTCCCAACAGTAACCACTGGCCACCTTGACCATGTTTTCCAGACTGTGATTTGGGCCACTTTATCTACAGGGAGGGTCTTCGTGGAGGCAAATGTGAGGGGGTTCTGAAGTGCTGTCTGCGGTGTGGCTGCCTCCTAAAAGCCCTTTCTTCAGTAACTTCCTCCTCTGCTGAGTGTTGGAGGGGCCTGAGGGGTCTGCCAAAAGTGACCTTGAGACCCAGGTCCCTAGAAGCTGCCTCAAAATAATGGACTCTTCCTCTCTTCCTTTTCGCTTCATTTACCCCACACCATCTGGTTTGAGGGAAAAAGAGAGGTAAGTTTGTGGGAAGTTCCCAGCTGAAAGGACACTGCCAACAAGGAGGGGACTGAAGCACCTTCCAGAAGTAAGATTTGCAGCAGTTGGGAAGTGCAAGGCAGGAGCCAGTGTTTCCATATACCAAATGCTGTCGCTGGTGGGGAAGACCGTGATATTCTGGATCACAGGTGACACGTTTAAAGGCGTTTGCTGTAAAAATGTTAGTTATTATTTATGTACCTTCGCTGAATCCAAAAAAGTTTACTGTGTCCATCAAAATTCTTGAACCAGATGGACTCTTCACAACAAGTGGTCCTCAGAGCTTGCACCCAACACTGGGCAGAGCCCTCTGTTCTGCCGAGGGCTCTCTGGGGGTCTGGACATCAGGAAGAGAAGCATTTGCTGCCAGGTTCAATGGCTCAGGCACAAGAGCTGGCCTTTACTTTTGAGAACTCTCATCTGAAGTCCCAAAATATTAACACTTGGCACACTTAAACTCAAAAACCCCAAGGGCTTACGAGTCTTTGCTCACTCATAAGATTCAGGACGAGGACAAAAATATGAGTTGCATGAAAATATTCTTTGGTGTCACAGAGATGTCGGTAGTCGCAGATAACTCCCTGCCAGGACATGGCCTGCCTAGAGGGGAAACAGCGAGCTGATCCGTTATGAAGTACATGCAGCACAGCTTTTGACCATGGGCTCAGTGAGGCTCCTCAGCCTCATTGATATTGAGACATCCTAGTAATGCCAGCCTCGGATTAACCCCAGGGGAGAATGTGACTTTGATTCCTGTCAGGTGCCCGTACTTGCGCCTTGGAGGTGATGTAGGCATTGTGTAACAAGCAGTGGGGCTGCAGCAACAGCAGCCAGACACACAGCTCCACAATGCCTTCTTCCACTCAGCCCGAGACGGACTTCATTCTTCATCTGCTTGTGTGGATTTATCCAGTGGTTGCTGATAAACTGGCCCTCTGGGTTGGGGGTGGGATAGAGGGAGCCTGATTTGTCTTTTGCTGATTTCCATGGGCTAAGTACTCCCACTATGGCCAATTTCAAGCTATCAGTGGTTTAACAACTGGTTGGCCAAGTTCCTGAATGTTTAACAATCAGTTTTCCGGAGCCAGTCCTCACCAGCTCCAGCACACCCTCCCAGAGTGTCTAACCGACAAACTGACTCCTGTGTTTCTCATCCAAACTTCCCCGGATGTTCATTCACTCACTCAACATTCATGCAGTCCACAAATATCTACTGAGTGCTGTGTTCACTTTCTATTGCTGCTATAGCAAATTCCCACAAGCTTAAGAGTTTAAAACAGCACTCATTTACTAGCTCACAGTTCTGTTGGTCAGAAGTCCAGCATGGTGTGGCTGGATTCTCTGCCTAGGGTCTCCTGGGGCCAAAATCAAGGCATCAGCAAGGCTGCAGTGCCCATCAGGGATTTGAAGTCCTCTTTCCAGCTCACTGGCTTTTGGCAGAATTCATTTCCTTGTCTTGCTTTCCATGAGGTGTCTTCCAGAGAGGACCAGCAAAAGAAGGTCGAAAATTCTCCTCCTTCAAATTTCTCTGGCTTTCCCTTCTGCCACATCTCTCTCTGACTCTTCCGCCTTCTTCTTCTCTTTTTAAGAGTTCATGTGGTTACATTGGGTCCTTCCAGAGATTCCAAGATAATCTCCCTATTTTAAAGTCTGTAATCTTAATTACATCTACGAAGACTCTTTCGACATTCACGGATATACCACCAGGGGGTGAAGGTCATGGAGACCAAAATTCTGCCTACAGGCACCTGTCATGTACTAAGCACTATTCTTGGCATTCAGGAAACTTCAGTGGACAGAACAGACAAAATGCTCTGCCTTCATGGAACTTCCAATCTAATTAGGGGAGTAAAAACACTCAAGGCTTTCAGCCGTCTACACATCCTCATAGTTCAGATTTCTTTGGGTTAAATGTTAATTGAATTCCTGCCCTTTTTTTTTTCTAACCAGGGAGGCCCAAGAATTTGTGGAGAAGTATGAAGGAGCCTTGGGAAAGGGGAAAGGCAAGAGACTCTACGCCTGTAAGATGCTGATGGCTAAGGTGTGTGGTACAGAGGCAGCAAACCTGTGGAAGGGCTTGCTCAGCTTCTGAATCTGGGTGACCTTTGCAGGCACCTGCCCAGCCTCGCCATTTATGTCCAGCTCCCCCAGAATCCTGAGCGCAAGGTCCGGTTGACCTTTCCAATTCATCCAGGATTGGAAACCAACTGTATCCTGTCAATTTCTCTACTTTGTCTGTGAAGAACTAAACTCACAAAATTGATGGTGTTAAAACCACTGGGATCTTATTTTTAGGACACACTGATGAATCATCCATTTTTATATAACACCTCAATAATTTTTTAATGTATTCCTTGTTTATTGGTGTCTTCAAGTTTTAACTTTTTCTTGGGGACATTTTGATATTTCATATTTTTCCCAAAATTTGATCATTTCATTAAGATTTTCATATGTATTACCAGAAAGTTGCAGGTGGTGGTCCCACAATTTTTGTAATTACTTTCTATATATGTTGGGTTTAAATCTTTTTTATTCCTAATATTATTTTTCTCCTTTTACAGTTTTAATTGCCAGGCAACTATTTATGGGTCATTTTATTAACTTATCTAGAAACTATTTACCATTTAACAGCTGCACAGTCAGATCCTTTTTTCCCAACTAAGGAGTGTGCTCTGTCCTCTGTGTTTACCTTCCCTTATTGTTTTTAAGATTTTTTTAAGTTTTTTTTTTAAGATTTTTTTTTTTCATTTTTTCCTTTCTCTCCCCAAAGCCCCCCAGTACATAGTTGTATATTCTTCATTGTGGGTCCTTCTAGTTGCAGCATGTGGGACGCTGCCTCAGAGTGGTTTGATGAGCAGTGCCATGTCCGCGCCCAGGATTCGAACCAACAAAACACTGGGCGGCCTGCAGCGGAGCACAGGAACTTAACCACTCGGCCACGGGGCCAGCCCCTCCCTTATTGTTTTTAGTTCTTTGTTTTCTCTCTCTTTGCATTGTCTGAAATTTCCCAGGTTTAATGTCAATATCATTGAATCAATTTTCTTCTGTCTCAATTATAATATAATTCTATTAATGAACTTTTAGCTACTTTGTAATCCTTCCATACTTCACCTGTATTCTTTTTTAAATCTCAAAAAAAGTAAAGTGTTATCCTTTACTCTAGAAGCCATATCTCTTGTATCCTATTACAAATGCTGAACAATTTCTCAAAATTTAGTTATGTATCCTAGAGGAAATGCTTTCCAAAAATTTCAGAGAATGGTGTCCCTTTTTCCTTGTTCTGCGTACTATTTCTCAAGCCTCACTGGTTGTTTTTAGTCATTGAGACCCTGATTTCATCCACAAACAGGATGCTTAGCTTGCCTGCGTCTTGTTCGACTGCTGTTTGAATTTTGTTTTCCTATATATAGCTAGGGAGCCAGATGACATGCCCAGTTAGTAACCCGGTCCTGGGGCAGCAGCCACCATCTCACGCAGCTCTGAGGAGGGGAGATGGGGCCTCCCCCTGCCCACGCTGCAGCGCAGTTTTCTGATTCTCTAAACCAATGAAGGATAAGAGCCTCGATGCAGAGCTTTTCCCTGGCCTCCGTCTGCCTCTGCCCCTCTCCAGGGCATCACTTTCCAGGCCAAGATGCCCATAGCCTTGAGGTTGTCAGGTGGCTGCCAAGTGACCAGCTGGCAGGCTGTGTCTCCAGGGGCCTCACTTGGCAACGTCCGTTCCCTCTTTTGGCCCTCAGCCTTGCAAGTGTATATTTTGTACTGATTTTATCAGCACTCTGACAGGGAATCCATCTCTCGGGGGAGGACTCACATTAATAAAGCTTTTCAGACTGACATATAAAACCAGGTACCCGATTATTAATTTACAAGGAGAAATAACTGATGCAAGAACTGGAAAATTTGAAGTCTACATCAGCAGTGCCTTTCATTTTTGATAGTAGAGTTAGTTACACGGGAAGCTAAAGCATAATTCCAATTCCAAGCTATTAATTTGCAATGAAAAATCACTGCCATAGAAACCAAAATACTCACAGCCCAGGTGATGGGCAAATGCTTTACTTATAGACAAACCCACATAGGAATCCAAATAAGCCAAAGATGACTTTTAGCACAGAATCAGAACTAGGGAAGGTAGATGAAGCAATGGGACCGGAGTGCCCAGTGTCCATCACCCGCCATTCCCCACATCCCTCCCTTCCTCTCTTAGGGATATCTTTGCCGTTATCGTCAACTAGTCTTTTGTTTATCGGTTCCTCTTCTCCTCTGCATCTGCGACCATCTCCCTCTTCTGACAGATATTTTTCTTCCTTATATAGTAATCACCCCATCAGGATATGGTCAAAGCCTTCAGGTCTGGAAGCCTGTCTGAATCCTTCAGATAAATTTTCCCTTTCATTCTTTAATGAATTTACAAGGGAAAGTCTCATTTCCTTCATGACCAAGTTCTTAGGAGAACTTTGTAATAATAGAAACTGATTTTAGGATCGTCTCCCTGCTATCTCTTGGCTGGCTTCTGTGAATTGCTTAATTCCAAATGGATTTATTTCCAGGGGGTAGGGCTGCTGGAAATCAGCCCTTTCAAGACTTGACAAATTTTCACCCAGCCAGCAGACAGACAGCTACTCAGGTTTCTGATTGGTACAAACTCTGCGTGTTGGAGCTGGGAACAGACCATGGAAAGGGGCAAAATGCCTTCCTAACTCCTTTCAGAAAAAAGCAGGCTATTGTTTCACCAGGAGAAGAATGGGAAGCCGTGGGCTGAGGTCTCTACCAGCTCCACCAGCCTTATAGCTTAGCAACAGTTCCTGTCAGATTAAGGCACGTGGCTGTCTGCCAAACGTGGGTGTGAGAGTTGCAAGATTTCTTTTTTCCCTTGAATTTGTGTTTTAAGACAAAGGAGGTTGCATCAGCGATTGCTAACCCAATTTGACCCCCCAAACCAGAAATTATACACAGAATCTCTAAGTTCATGTGTAAACTATCCAAACCTGAAATTTTATCAGCACTGTAGACAAATGCAAGGTATTGCTGTTCCCCTGGCTTCTCTCCCATCCACGTCTGACTTCGGCAGCCTGGGTTTAACACCTCCAAGATGGCAGCCTCACCCACAGGTGGATCTCATGTTGACACATCAACATCAACACGTACCTCCAACGTCCCCCTCCAGGCCCCCATGCAGCATGTTAATGAACTGAGGATGTTACCTGTCTAATTTCAGAAATGGGTCAAGTTTAAGAGAGACTTTCATAATTTCAAGACTCAATGTATTCCCTGGGAAATGAAGATCAAGGACATCGAAAGTGAGTATTTTGGTGTCACTCTTTTTCATTGGTTTACTGAAGAGTTTTCCACAGGCTTAGATTGTGTTCTTGACCAGGTGATTAGATTATTTCTTAGGTTCTGTTGTATAAAAAAAAAAAGGGGGCTTTGGACTAGTCAGACCAAGATTAAAATTGTCCTTCACTTTCTGATTGTGGGAGCTAAGGCAGATTGGTTAAGCCTACATTACCTCAGGTTATTTATCTGGAAAAAGAACATGGAGATCAGGATGTCCGTTCCACAGACTGGGTTTCACAGATTGAATCCATCACATGCATAAAGTGCTCAGTAGTGTTGACTTCCTCCTTCTGCAATACTTAAATTTCACCATCTTTTCTCTCTTGAGGTCATTTTGGTTCTTCAGTGGCATCATATTTCATCTTTCTCCGATGGATGTATGGGGTTAACCTCGTCCTTTTTGGCTTAATATTTGGTCTCATCATAATCCCAGAGGTAAGAAAAGAACTTCTATATCTTTGGATAGTGTTGAGGCTCAGCATGACCACCGTCTTCGTTTATGTTAATCAAATACTCTCTGTTTTACAAAGAACCAATCACTGATTTGAAATTCTATTCTCACATCAATTGCCCAGATAGTTCCGCACAAAGAATGGAACCAAAACACTGGTGTTTCTAAATTAGGAGATGGATCCTACATTTTTCTACTTTTCATTTTACTTTAAGATCATTTGAGAGTTAATATCTCAGTGAATTTTTTTCTTTTACTCTGAAAACAAGGAACAGAATGCATTATATCATAATTTATTACCAAAAAAACCTTGCATTTGAATAGCGCTCTTCAGTATTCTCCCAGACACAGTCTTATTATGGATGTCGGTAGATGCTTCCTCATGGATGAGTAATTGAGAGACAAAAAAGGAATAAACAAATGGCTTGTGCAAAGTTACACAATAAATTTGTGGTGAATGAGATGCCAGGTCTCCTGAGTATTGGCCTGGGGTCTTTTCCAAGGGTGCCTGTGGTCCACTGAGCGCTGAGCACACTGATTGCTGCAGTCCTGCCTGAACCTCTTAGTGCCGGTGCCGGGTACGCGAGAGGATTTACTTTAACAGCTTTGAGGGTAACGATATGTCTTCATCTAGTATTTTCTTCCTTCCAGGTTTATTAATTGGTTCTATAATACCTTAGTGACCCCTATTTTATTATGAATGGTTCCATGAGCATATTGGAGTCCATTCTATCTGTAATTACATCCTTGGGAAACTTTTCTGCACATCCACTTTTCAAATTGAAAGACTTCCACCGAATGTGAATTAAATCAGACTAGTTGGAAGATGTGGATGGTGTATTGTGATAGTGCTTGGCAGCAAAGTAGTTTTATATTATTTATTAAACCATTGAATTCTTTTCTACCTTACCTAAAAAGTGTGCTTAAATATGTCATTAACTAGCTTTTATACTCCTTTATATTCACACTTGGAGATCAAGGGTTATGAGTCCACTTAGTTTTACATATATTCTTCAGCCATTATCACTCTCCAACCTAGAGATAAGGATTTTTAAACTTTCTAGTAAATTCATGCAAATGCCCTTGCACCAAATCTGGTTCTTCCCAAGGGGAAAATATTGCCAGAAGCTAACTGGAAGTTTCACTTCTTCCTTCCATAGCCAAGGAAATGTGAGTTTTCCCCGGTAGCTACCAGATTTATTTCCATGAAAAGAGAATATATTTAAATACTCAAGCCCTATGAGACATCACTGGAATTGTGCTAGACAGTGGTCCCAGAGGCTGTCTTCTTAGGTAGTTGAATAATTTTAAGGACACTGAGGTTTTTTTCTTTAAGGAAACATTAAATTTTGCATAATTTATGTAAAGTGCTATAATTTATAAATATTTCACATGGGGGGAACATTCGTTTGAAACAATGAAAGCTGAGTGATTGGTCCATTCCAATGAAGCAGCCTAGACCTGAACTGTCCAGGCAAGAGTGCCTTGACTTGATTGGTTGGTGACTTGGAAAGCCATACTGGAGTAGGGTAGGGGAAAGGAGAGAGACGGACAAACAGACAGGCAGAGAGGGCTGACTGGAATGAGGAGCCCCGGGCCAGGAAGAAGGACCACGAGGGGAGAGGGAGAGAGGCAAAGACCAGTAAAGAGCCTATTGCAATAGCTCAGTCCCAGATCAAGGTATTGTCAATGGGAATGGATTAAAAGAGAGGAATTAGAGAGAAGTAGAACAAACAAGACTTGATGACAGGTTGGATAATGGCAGTTGAGAATGTGAGGTGTCCCAAGATGCCTTCCTAGTTAGGATAATATGAAATTGGCCACATGGGAACCAGACACACCAAAACTCACCTTAAATAGAGTGGAAGAGGTGCCCCGTTGGTCAAAGACACAAATAATTTCAGATCCCCAGGGTTTTCAGCTTAAGTCTGATGATCAGATATTCCCATGGCTCATGGATGTCTTAAAGCCAACCAGGGTGAATCAGAGGGTCTGAGAATAAGAATATTAGAAGTGCTCAGATGTTAGGCAACTTTAACAGAATTTCTCCTCATACTCATCTTTCTTTGCCACAAACCCTCAATACCATTTTAATGGAATTAAACAGCTCTGAATGCTAGAATGAATCTTGCTCAGCTTTAAGGACAATTGTCTATAGAGCCCAGGATGCCTACATGATCCCTGGGGAGCCCTCTGTTTTATGCTGCAGGAACTGGCTGTCAAGGCTGTACTGGATGTTGAGTTCATGTACTTCTTGTCTCAACATGGAGTGCATGTGAAAATCACTTGGGAGGTGTTTTTAAAAATACCAGGTCCTAGGCCCACCCCAATCAGTTGAATCTAAATCTATAAGAGTGTGGTCGTGGCATCTCTATTTTAAAAGTTCCTGTGGTAGGCAGACATCTAAGATTATCCCTGATGATTCCCACCTCCTGGTATTACGCGCTTGTATAATCCCCTCCCCTTGAGTATAGGCTAGACCTAGTGACTCACTCTTAACAAATAGAATATAACCAAAGTTACTGGCTGTCACTTACATGACTAGATTATAAAAAACTATGACTTCCATCTTGCTGGCATTCTCTCTCAATTCCCTTCTTGGCTTGCATGCTTTGATGAAGCAAAAGATAAGAAAAGCCCATCGGGCAAGCAACTGAGTGTGGCCTTCAGAGAACAGCCAGCAAGGAACGGAGGCCCTCAGACCAACAACCCTTAAGGAACTAACTCTTCCAACAATCACATGAGTGCATTTGGAATCAGATCCTTCCCCAGCCAGACTTTCAGATGAGACTGAAGCCCTGGAAGACACCTTGAAGGCAGCCTATGAGAGACTCTGAAGCAAAGGACTCACCTAAACCATCCCAGATTCCTGACCCACAGAAACGGTGGGATAATAAATGTGGTTGTTTTAAGCCACTAAGTGTTAGGGTAATTTTTATACAACAACAGATCACTCATACAGCTCTCCAGGTGATTCTAATATGCAGCCAGGGTTGACAATTGCTGGTATACATTAATGAATTAAATTAAATAATTCTTAAAAATACCTTGCAAGCTCTGCTCTGGGGTTAACATAGACAGCATTCAGTCAGTAAGCCTCATATTGATATTTCCTCTAAAAATTATCATTAAAATATTTCAGATATATGGAAAGGTATAAAGAATGAGTCCATTTGCCTACTAGTTAGTTTAAAAATGAAAAATTACAGATACACTAAAGTCCTCTAATTATGTCTCCCCAATTGTATTACCTACATAACCATTACTTGTAATATTCTCCTGAACTTTCCATTTCAATTTACATTTTAAACTGTATTGGCTTAAAGATACACACAGTAGTTTCTTGTTTTTTAAAATCACTTGTGTCTCTGAAGTTATATTCCCTTTTGCATTACAGTGTAATTTTTTCTCTCTCAATTATATTAAAGATTTATCTCTTTTCGTTATTTTGTTAAAGAAACAACTTTGGCTTTGTTGATCCTCTCTGATAGGTCTTTTGTTTAATTCAGGTTTTCTGGGGGGGGTATAACTGACATACTGTAAAATCCACTCTTGTTAGACGTACAGTTGGGTGAGTTTTGACAAATATATACAGTCGGTAACCATCACCACAATTGAGCTATAGAATAGTTCCATCATCCCAAAAAATTCCCTTGTGCCCCCTTTGCAAGCAATTTTCTCTCCTTACTTTCAGCCCTTGACAAGCAGTGATCTGATTTCTGTCCCTAAAGTTTTGCCTTTTCCGGAATTTCATATAAATAGAATCATGCAGTGTGTAGCGTTTGTGTCTGGCCTCTTTCACTTGGCACGAGATATTTGAGATTCGTTCATGTTGTTGCCTGTATCAGTAGTCTGTTCCTTTATTGCTGAGCAATGTTCCATTGTGTGGATGGACCATGTGATCTATTCACCAGCTCGTGACCACTTGGGTTGTTCCCAGTTTGGGACCATTGTAAATAAAGTTACCGTAAACATTCACATTCAGGTCTTTGTCTTATTTATCTTCATCTTCTATATCATTAATTTCTAGTCTTACTATTTCTTTTCTGCTAATTTCTTTGGGTTGGTGTTAGCTATCTTTTGCTGTGTAACAAAAATATCCCAAATTGTTTGCTGTAAACAACAAACATTTATCATATCACAGTGTCTGTGGTTCTGGAGGGGCATACCCAGAGCATTACAAAGACCTGACATTCTGTTTCTTAAACTAGGTAGGAGATACACAGTAGTTAATTTTCTTTTCCTTATAATCAACTCTACATATATGATATAGATAGATAGATATACTACTTTATGTACAATATATTTCCCAATAAGTATATGAACTTTTAAACAAACAAAAAGAAATGAGGGAATTACCTAATATTGATGAAGCTTTAAATGAAAAAACAAAAGTAATGTTACATTAAATGGTCAAATACTAAAGCCTGTGTTACTAAAAATCAAGAGCAACATGATATGCCCCTATCCTCACTACTTTTAAACATTATTTTGAAATTTCTACCTAACACAGTAAGTCAAGAAAATTTAACTTATACATTTTGTACAAAAAAATACAAAATTATCTTCGTTTGCAAGTGATATTCTTGTACACCCAGAAAATCCCAATGAGTCTACCAAAAGTTACTTGACTTAATGAAGGAGTATGTTTTGATGGCTGGAGTCATTTGAAATAAACAAACATCAGTGGCATTTTCTACACTCTCAATATCCAGTTTGAAATGAAATTTAAAACTCTCATACTCATGATAGCAATAAATCTATATAATCGCTAGTAATAAATTTAACAAATTAGAAGATTTCTATGAGGAACATTATAAAGCACTATAGGATAAAAATACAACTGAATAAACAGGAGGACACATTCTTGGAAGGGAAAATTTAATATCATAAAAAGAAGTCAGGGGCCAGCCCCATGGCCTAGTGATTAAGCTCTGCGTGCTCTGCTTTGGTAGCTCAAGATCAGTTCCCAGTCACAGCCCTACACCACTCATTGGCAGCCATGCTGTGGTGGTGACCCACATACAAAATAGAGGAAGACTGGCACAGATGTTAGCTCAGGGTGAATTTTTCTCAGCCAAAAAAAAAAAAAAAGTAACATTTCAAGTAAATAAACAATAATTCAGTATTCAAAAAAAAAAGTCAATCCTTCCCAAACTGATATGTAAACTTAATACGATTCTGATTTTTTTGTAATTAAGGAGCAAATAAAGGCATATCTATGAGGGTATTAGTAATAGAATCATGTGTACAAGAAGAACTGGAAATACTCTAATGTCCAACGGGGCATTTGTTAAGTAAGTTTATAGTACATACACATGATTAGATATTTTGAAGTCATTTTATTTTGAGAAATACCATATGACATAGGGAATTGGTTATAAAATACTATTAAGCTAAATAATCAGACTAAAATATATATAAAACTCAGAAACAACTGAAAGGAAATACACAAATATCTAACAGTCATTACCTTGGGGTTGTGGAGGTGATAGGTAATTTTTAAAATGCTCTTCTCTACTTTTCCACATTTTCTACAATGAATATGCGATACTTTTACAATCAGGAAAGTGATGAATGTTACTTAAAGAAGAAACAATGTGTCCTGCTCTGAGAAAGAAAGTATGTAACCCAGTATCCGAATGTCTCTGTGTGTTTGTATTTCCTCCACGTGTAATTGTGTCCTTCTGTTCCTACATAAGGTACTCATGGGCACACCCTATGGAAGTATACCCAGAAAGACAGTACCTCGGGCTGAGGAAGAAAAAGCCATGGATTTTTCTGTCCTTTGGGATTTTGAGGTACCATTGTGAACAATGCCAATGTGATACCAAACAAGGGCTCGATCTGCTCATTTCAAGATAAATGGCCAAGAAGGTGCTGGTAGAGAAAGAACTTTAATAAGCGATAAGCCAGCAAATCAGAAGATGGTGGACTACCATCCTAAGAAACCCATCTTAAAGGAAAACTCATTTGGAAATGACTTATATAAGGCAAACGGGGTTGGGGAGGGGGCTCAGGAGTGTCAGGTGATGGATGACCACAGAACGTTGGGTGCTTCTCTGTAGCAGATCTGCTGAATGCAACATTCCTGAGGAATCTACGAAAACCTCAGTTACCTCCTTATCTGGGACAGAAGGAACAGTCTGGGCAGAGGACATAAATTCTCTGCTAACAAGTTCTTCTTTCTACCAGTTACAGATTAGCTTGCCTACATGCAGTTCTAAGTGTTTTTTCCAAAGCACATTGTGAGAGTAAGATGAGGAGGGGCCTTGGGGACTGAAGTTCTAAGAGTCCTCTGCGCAGGGGCGACTGTCTGTCATATTTCTTCATGGGTCTCACGTGCAAATTCATGGGGGTTCTACATGTTGCATGTGGTAGATCTTTAGTCTGGGACGTGTAAAGCTTACAGTTGGTCGCTGTAGCTTCTCCACGCTCCTGTGAGATGCTTAGTCAAGCAGAGGCTGTCATCAAGCTCCTCTCTTACCAGCGGTCCTCCTGCTGTTCTGCAAGGCAGGCTCAGAAACT
Organism: Equus quagga; assembly: GCF_021613505.1. NCBI lineage: Eukaryota > Metazoa > Chordata > Mammalia > Perissodactyla > Equidae > Equus > Equus quagga. Next base: position 82,132,109 of record NC_060278.1, on the reverse strand, counting down.
TTGGTTACTTTCTTTCCCATGTTAACCTTGTGGGTACAGACACAGTTTCATCCTAATGCAGGGAAACGTTAACTCCTTCTTCCTGCGTTTCAAATGCACTTCCATTTTGTGATTGTGAGCCCTAAAGATTGCTTGGATAAGTGTGAAATGTTGCACTGAATTATCAAAAAATCGGGGCTCTAATCAAATAGGACCCCAGCACTATGCAAAACAAGCTAGCCAACAAACAGTCCTCCTTGGTCCTCTTCATGGGTCTTTTCTCCAGGCACACACTCTGAGGATGTGAGTCCCCCATGATGCCAATGGTCCCCTCATTCTGCCAGCCTTGTGTATTATGGTCTTACTGTATGGTTTTCTCTCTCCATACCCACATTAAGAGTCAGGTCTGTGACTACTCCAGCCTTTCCCCAAGTGTCACATGGCATGTTCAAGTGAATGTCATACCTGCTCCTCAAATTCAACATCTATCCCACCAAAGCCACGTCTCTTCCCATCTCCTTTACTGCGACCATCGCTCACCCCGTCGTTCACGTCTGAAACCCGAGAGTCATCCTACACTTCTCCCTCTTCCTCACCACCTCCTCCCACATCCAATCAGCCACTAAGTCTGATCCCACTTACTAAATACTTCTTGAATCGGTTTCCTTTTCTCCATCCCCTTTACCTCTCCTTTGAATAATGCCACCACGGTACCAGGACTGCTGTCAGAATCTTCTACCTCTGCTCCTTGTCTTGGCTTGGCTTCTAAAATCTCCACTCCCTCTGCTGCCAGGGTGATTTTTCTAAAATGCAAATCTGACCCTGTCTGATATTCAGTTATTCCTGTTCCCAAATGGAATAAAATCTGGAGTTCTTAATTGGGTCTACAAAAGAATGATTCGTGAGCTGGCTGCTCCCTACCTCTCCAGCCCCATGTCTATTTAAGACCTCACACCCTATGCCCCAATATTGTCAAGCTTGGGGGAAGTCCCTGAATGCAAGACACACTTTTAGTGCCTGCCTGCCTTTGCTCGTGGCTCTACGCCTGGAACACCTCTCCCTCCTTTTGGAATCCCTACACCCCAGTGCCTCTGGGGGGCTTGGTCTGCAGCTGTGAGGAGTCCTGGAGATGGGAGGCCTGGCTGAAGTGGCTCAAGCAACAGGACATTGCTGCCGCTATCTTTCACTCTCATGGCTAGACTCAAGACCCCTCAGAAACGTGTGAAAGTGAGTTGGAGTGTTTTTCCAAGTCATTTGGAATAGGAGTGGTTCCAAATACTCTGCTCCTAAGGATTAAGGATTTTCTTTGTTGTTTATTTTACCCAACAACCCCTGATGAAACATCCCGTTTACCCAAAACAAACTGAATTTATTCAAGATTAATCCCATTTTATATTCAATAGACATATAAGTGCTAAAATTCCAAGTTAATATCACACCTAACAAGTATACCAATTTTACCTAAAACTGATTATACCTAAAAATCAAAACCAAAACTTGCAGTTTGGGTTAGACTATGAGCCTTGCCACATAGAGTTTTCTTTAGAAGTTTTGAAATACTGAGAAGATTCACGGACTCCTGTCTACTTCTGGAGTGTTAAATTAAGACTCTGGGGCTGGGGGGAAAGAATTTGGAGCTTTATGTACCTGTGCACACTGACTCACACACACACATCTTCTCCTTAATTTCATCCTAAATGTTAACAACACTCTCCTCTCCATCCTGTACCTGTGCACTCTGTACAATGGAGAAATAAAGAGATGGAAGAAAGGAGAGAGGGGGAGACATGGAGACATGGAAAGACTCTGGAGCAACTGAGGGAAGTGAAGGAAAGGACCAGGACATCCAGAACTCTTCCTTCCTCCCCTCAGACTCCCGTTAGAGCCCTGAGAGAGAAACCCCCGGTAGAATGGACGCGTCTGGTGACTGTCTGTGCTGAGCTTGCAAAGCCAGAGCATTTGGGTTTGCTGTCCCACAGGGCTACATCAAGTACTCTCCTCTCTTCTATGGCTACTACAACAACCAGAGGACCATCGGGTGGCTGAGGTACAGGCTGCCCATGGCTTACTTCATGGTGGGGGTCAGCGTGTTCGGCTATAGCCTGATGATTGTCATTAGATCGTAAGTATGACCATCTCATCTACAGGCTTTTAATTTTCTTCACACAAACAGCCCACTCCCATGGTCACTCTGTACCTACTTACCTTCTTATAGGGAATTTAGAGAGAAAACAAGGAAACGAAGCAAATGCAATTGCAAAATGTGGTATAAAAGACATAAACAGGGGAACGTGGGAAGTTCTGGGAAATGGGATAGAACTCCTCTAGACAGGGCTGAGAACTGCCAGCCACAGTGCAAGTCTGGGGCACGGCATTTTAGACAAAGTGAGGGCATGTGCAAAGGCCCCAAGGCAGCCACTGTCCTAGTGAGTTCCAGAAACTGTCAAAAGGCCAGTGTGGCTTGAGGAGGGGCAGAGTACCTGGTAAGGTAAGCTGGAGAAGTTTGCAAGACCTGTCTCTGCCGTCTCCAGAGCTCAGCTTCCTCAGAAAAACTCTTCTGCCCCTCTGTAACTCCAGCCTGCGTGTGAGAACCCAGCCTGGTGTTGATGAAGATATAGACAATAAGCCTAAATGAATGCAGGTGGCTGTAATTAACCACGGTGTCCTCTCTGGCCCCAACTCTACCTGTCCTTCTGGCCAGAAATGACCTTTTAATATGTCTATGGTTCTTAATTGGTAATCTCTAAAGAAAAAATTTGGCCTAGCCCATGAATTGCCTTCTTCTAAGTCAAGGGACCCCAGTCAGTGAAGCTGGGGGGTAGGGCACAGTCTCCTGCACATTCCTGACCACCAAGGCCCACCCACCCTCCAGCAGGGCCACAGAGGTCACCTCTTCCAGAAGAACATGGGAGCCGTGTCTGCAGGAGAGGAGTAGAGCCCTCTGGAAGCCTGATTAGAACCCCTGGAAGGGCAGTGTGTGGGCCCAGCTTGACTTTCTATCACATCGTCTCAGGTGAAAATGCTGTTGTTCACGAGGGCCTGCCCAGCACATGACAGGGACCACTGGGTGGTATGTGGCTGCCCAGCTCCAACAAGCAAAATGGGGGAAAAAACGGGGAGACAGGTTTGGTTTTATTCTTAGCCCTCGCATTATGACGTTTTTTCCTGCTATTATCCCAGATAAGTATAAGGATACAGAATGTTTCCCCGATGAACCAAAAAGCTAACTTAAGCCAACCAAGGCCCCAGAACAGCGCCCCCTGCTGTTGTATCTGATAGAGCCCCTGCTCAATTCTGTGCTTCCGGCAGGGCTGAGCTCCAGGGAGCACCAAGAGAGGTTGAAGATAGGGAGGATGAAATAGATGGGTAACAAGGCAGGTCCAAGGTACTTCCAACCACGATTGCTTAAGAAAAGGAAGTGAGTGTTACCTGGTTGTGGTACCAACTGCCTCAGGGCTTATTGGGTTTTATATCAGAAAAAAAATATATTTTCTATCCAAGAAAATAGATGAATTAGAAGGAGATGTTCCTCTGTGAGAATAGAGCAGAGGTCTAAAACATTGGCAGATGAGTCAAGCCACAGGAAATCAGATGTCAGAGCAGAAAACATGGTTAAGTGTCCTGTATCCTGCAGACTCCTTATTACCCAACGGACACCCCGTGTGCTCGCAGGGGACTCTGAATTTGGGGGGAAGGTGCCTTGGCTATCATTAGTCCGATTCACATCTGTCTTGGCTCGTTCCCCTCGTTGGATGTCTGCTACCTGTGCCCAAGACCAGCTCAGGGTGACGAAGCAGAAAGAGGGCAGATACAACAACAGTGGCGTGCACCCTACAGGATGGCCAGCAACACCCAGGGCAGCACGAGCGAGGGGGAGAGCGATAACTTTACATTCAGCTTCAAGATGTTCACCAGCTGGGACTACCTGATCGGGAACTCAGAGACAGCTGACAACAAATATGCCTCCATCACCACCAGCTTCAAGGTAGTCACCCCGGGCAGTTCCCACTTCCTGGGGGAACTTTGGGTCCCTCCAGTCATTGGGAGACTTCCCCCAGCTGGGGCATTGGAAATAAGATCCCCAAATGATTTGTGGCAAGAGCTTTACCAGAGGGGTGAGCTTAGCTCTCACACCTTCAAGAAAGGATGCTCCTGGCTGGTCCCCACCATCTGTTTCCTTATATGGCGCAGAATCCCGGATGCTGAGACCTGGTCGTGCCTCTTTCCTTGTGGAACTGTTTTCTGCTGGAGGAAGTGGAATGACTCCTTTGGGGCCGCAGTTCTCAACCTTTTATGCACGTTAGAATCACCTAAGGAGCTTTAAAAACCTCTGGGATCCACCCCCAGAGATAATGGTATATTGGTCTGGGGCGGGGTCCTGGCATTATTTTTTTTCTAAAGCTCCCCAAGTGATTGGAACACCCAGAAATAGCTGAGAATCCTGGTTTGCAGGTGTGAGAATAAAGGAATCAATTAAGTGTGCAGCTCCACACTTAATTGTCTCGTTAATTTGTTCACAAAAGAGGTGGCCTAAAGAATATAAAATAAAAACAAACCAGAGGGTAAGCAAGTGAGTGAAGGCACAAGCTGGTATGCTGAAGCACTGCACATCCTATTTTCCCCTCCATGGCTGTAAAAACCGTCCAGACTCCGGATATTTCAATATTTCTCCCGTCTGATCTGTCAGGCTTTCTTTCCGCCAGGATCTGGCAGAGGTCAGGTTTACACTGCAGCTGTGCTTGGTTGTTCTGTTTCCCTCCCTCACCTCTCTCTCTGCCCTCCCTGGGAGGAGAAGTGGGCTGCTGCCCCCTGACTGGTGCCTACAGATGGCAGGTACACCTGCCAGGGACAGGACCTGGGCTCGGCGGCTCACTGTATGGCTTTCATGAGCCCGAGTCCAGTCGGCTTGGCAGAGCGAGGAGCAGGGAGCTGCCTCCTTCCCTGCTCACAGCAGTAGGGAGCCTCTGGCGGAGCATCCAAGGGCAGGGTAGGGGTCAGCGGGAGCTCTGACTCTTCCTCCAGAGACAGACAAAGAAGGTCAATGCCTGTGAAGTACTTTGAACAGGTGGCAAGGAGACGGCTTCTCCCCTGAGTCTATTAAAAACAGAGATCATACATTTACACAGCAGGGCACATGTTGTGAGAACTGTGTGCATTAATGTGTATTAACTGCCTGATGAGTTACTTAAACCTGAACCTGAACACAGTAACTGTTAATTGCTTGGCAAAGTCTCCTTCCAGGTACTTTGATGTCCAGGAGACCGCATTTTCCATCCTGGCTCTGCCATATGCTGTTTGTGCCTTCATAGAGTTACTGATGTAGGATACAAAGTTAATAATTTAAAAATCCATCATGTTTTTATGTACTAGCAGCGAGCAATTAGAAAATAAATTTTTAATTCCATTTACAATAAAATTATGTAAATTACAAAACATTTTGGGGCATAGATTTAACCAAAATAAAAAAGTGCAAGACTGCTGTACCAAAAAGTACAAAACGTTGCTGAAAGAAATTAAGAAATTCTAAATAAATGGAGAGATATACCATGCTCACGGATTAGAACAGGGGTCAGCAAACTCAGGCCCAGGGTCCAAATCCAGCCAGCTGCCTATTTTTGCAAATAAGATTTTGTTGAAACAAAGCCATGCCCATTTATTTATATGTTCTCTGCACTTTCTTTCATGCCACAGAGGCACAGTTGAGTAGTTGTGAGAGAGACCACATAGCATGCAAAGCTGAAAAGATTTACTATCTGGCTTCTTATAGAAAAAGTTTGCCAGCCCCTGGGTTAGAAGACTCAATATTGTTAAGATTCAATTTTAATCTATTTGATCTATAAATTTTTTCTTTCTTTTCTAAAGATTGGCACCTGAGCTAACATCTGTTGCCAATCTTCTTTTTTTTCCTTCTCCCTCCCTCTCCCCAAAGCCCCCCAGTACATAGTTGTATATTCTAGTTGTTGGTCCTTCTAGTTCTGCTGTGTGGGATGCTGCCTCTGAATGGCTTGATGAGCGGTGCCATGTCTGTGCCCCCGGGCTGGCAAAACCCCGGGCTGCCAAAGCAGAGTGCGTGAACTTAACCACTTGGCCACGGGACCGGCCCCTGATCTATAAATTTAAAACAATCCAAATCAGTTACTGAAATCTCTCTGGGCTTTGCTGTCTATAATGTGAGTAATAACAGTAACCACTCTATTGGTTTTTTGTTGGGATTAAGAGGGATAATGCGTGGCAGGTGTTCAGCACCACATCTGGCACACAGTAAGTATTCAATAAATTGGAGCTTTAGTCGTTACATGTACCAAAGAAACAGCAACAACAAAATACATTTTCTTAAGGAGAAAACTAATTCTCCACGGGGCAACACTGCCTTACATCACCCGCTCTGGATTATTTCGTTTGTGGAAATACAGAAAGTAGTAATCTCAGGAGCCCAGTAACAGTGGTTCCTGTTGGTTCGTGCCCTGTCATTATTCACTTCTCATTTTCACACATCAAGGAATCAATAGTGGATGAACAAGAGAGTAACAAAGAAGAAAATATCCACCTGACGAGATTTCTCCGTGTCCTGGCCAACTTTCTCATCATCTGCTGTTTATGTGGGAGCGGGTACCTCATTTACTTTGTGGTGAAGCGATCCCAGGAATTCTCCAAAAGGCAGAATGTCAGCTGGTACGAAAGGAATGAGGTAAGGAGGGCATCTCTGCTGAAGTGAATATGGTGGGCAAATACTGAAATTATACTGGTTTTCTATGCCATGTAGCTGAATTACTGAAAGTCTGGATTATAGGACTCGTTTTAAAAAGTGAAATTACATCCCTTTCCAGTCAAGTAGTATGAACATCTTGAACAAAGAGTCGCCTGTCACTTGGCTTCTGTAGCTAGATAAAGCTGGATTTAATTAGCATGTCAGTCAACTGAATAGCCAGTTGTCTTAACACCAGTTATTAAAAAGGTGACCCTTTCTTCACAGCTCTACAGTGTCATATATCACAAATCAAGCGTCTATTATTGTATGGGTGTGATTCTGGGCTCTCTTTTCTATTCCATTGGTCTATTTGTTCCTGCACTAATAACACACTGATAAACTATGGCTTTACAGTATGTCTGATATCTAGTAAAGGGAATTCTCTCATTGAGATCCACAGTAAAACATATTACAGTTTTATCGTGATTATACTGAATCCATAAATCTCTTTGGGGAATTTGACATTTGTGGTAGTTGACAAAAATGGCTACAAATTCTTCCCATCCTTGTATGCACATTTCTTTGCAAAGTGATTTTCTAGCTCCTCCCATGAAGAGGTGGAATCTGTTCCCCTGTTCCTTGAATCCAGCTGGACTGGGACATGTAACTTGCTTTGCCAATGGGACAGTAGCAACTGTGATACAAGCAGACTTGAAAAGTGCTTGTGTTATCAGGACTTGCGCCTTGGGAACCCTGAGACCTCCACCATGTGAACAATCCCGGGCTAGTCTGCTCAATGATGAGAAACACATGGCTCAGTTATCTCAACACTCTAGGTGATAGCTAGTCAACCAGACATATGAATGAAGCCATCAACCATCAGTTGCCCATAGATTCATGAATGAATCCAGGTGAGACCAACAGAAGAACCACCTGCTAAGCCCAGAAAAAAATAGTGACCAACTGAATCATAAGCTAAATAAATTAAATAATAAGAAAAAAATCTATCTCCTCCACAAAGCAAGAGAGGACCGAAAAAGATATATAAAACTAGTAGGACAAATATAAAGCACAAATCAGATAGATTTAAATCTAAATATATCAGTGATTACAGTAAATATAAGTGGATTAAAGCTACAGTTTAAAGGCAATAATAATCAGGATGGATTTTTAACAAGCTATATGCTTTTTACAATTAACTCATCTAAAACATCAGATCACTAAGATGTGAGAGGGATACAAAAGATGCCCAGGATGGATTCTGCCCTTAAGCAGATTGCAGTTTCCCTAGGAAGCAGATTTTACAAAAATAAACCAAAACACAAGCAAGAGCAGGCAAGAATAAGGTGGTCAAATAAGATGTTTTGAGTTACAGATGTGTTGCAGGTGGAAAAGTCCGTGTGAGCTGGAGGGACAGGAAAGTTTTGTGGCAAAGGTAGGAATTAGGCTGAGCATTGGACGAACGTGTAAAAAAGGGGGGCAGTGGTGGATGTGGGGCAGTGATGGCTCTCAAGGTGGGAAGAACTGCATGAGCAGGGGCGGAGGTGTGAAGGTGATAAGAAGCCATGCCAATGGTCAATGAGAGAGAGTGGGAGAGTCAGAACCAGAAGTGTTGACCAACCTGCAATTTGGTCAGCAATTCAAGGACTGACTCTCCATGGGGTGATCAGTTTAGTTGCAGAGAGAATGTTCTCTTTTGATCAGGTTCAGTTAAACTGAATCAGGATTCTCCTAAAATCGGAACAAAAATTGAGTGCTTACCACTTACCAGGCTCTGGGCTAGTAGATTTACATCCATTATCTCTTCTGACTCTCACAATAAGGACTGTCATCACCATTTTATACATGAAGAAATATGAAGCTCAGAGAAGTTATATAACTTTCCTAAGTTACAAAACCAGCAAGTGATAGAGCTGGGACTCAAACCCAGACAGCTGACTCCAAATGCCACCCTCTTAACCACATCCCTCTGCTGTTGGTTCCCTTCTGTGATCTGACCTTCCTGTCCTCCGTGCTCTTGAGATAAGGGCTATCACTGTGACTCCTACCTGGCTCTCAACTGTTATAGAACAGAAAGCACTGTCCCATATGTTAATTCACTTGCTTCTCAAAGAAACGTTGCTATTTTTGTCAATACTAATAACAAAAATCGTGATAGCAACCAGTCGCAGAGCACTTATGATGCGTGGGACATAGGTTGACTGTTCAGGGCATGCTGGTGCCTTGGCTAGGGTCACACAGCAAGTTGTGGGACCCCAGGGCATCTCCAGGGTCAGGGGAGGAGGCAGCAGGCAGATGGAGATAGATGCCTAGCCCTGAGGGTGCGGGGATGGTGGCCCAGCAAGTGATACTGATGACGCAAGGAATGCAGGCTTTCCTGATTTCTCAGGTAGAGATCGTGATGTCCCTGCTTGGGATGTTTTGTCCCCCTCTGTTCGAAACCATTGCTGCCCTGGAGAATTACCACCCGCGCATTGGCCTGAAGTGGCAGCTGGGACGCATCTTTGCACTCTTCCTGGGGAACCTCTACACGTTTCTCTTGGCCCTGATGGATGATGTCCACCTCAAGGTAAAGACCACAAGCTCCCCCCAGTTCCTGGTGCCCACCCAATTTCCTTTTTAAAAATATAATAATTTCCTTATATGTAATTTATGTTAAAGAATTTTTGGAAAGTTCAAGAAAATAAAATGAAAAAAATCCCCAGAATCCTATGACCCCAAAACAACCATTGTTAACATTTTGCTGCAGTTTTTCACCGTCCTTTTCTTAGGTTGTCTTTTTCACATCCTGTACTTGTCATTTGGTACCCTTAGTATATTATCTGCAGCCTTTCCCATATTGTTTCGTAGCTGCCATAAATGTTTACCAGCCGGGTGAATGTCCGTCAAGGTGATATGTCATGGTTAACTTAACCTTTCGTCACTGCTCACCGGTCGGTTATGGAGCACTCACTATGTCAGGCCCTGGGGGTACAGCAGAGAGCAAGACACAAGGTGTCTTGTGTCTTTTTCCAAGGGTGTTCACGCTCTAGGCTAGGAGACAGCTCATTCATTACAGCATGCTGCAGGATATGCTTCAATGGGTGCAAACCCAGGGCAGCATGGCAGTGCGTAGGAGGGGCTCCAGAACCCCCCTGGGGAATCTTGGCAGACATTGGGAAAAGCAGAGGGAACAGCTGGTGCAAACAGGGAACTCAGGATGGCTGAACAATGGAGTGGAGGAGAAGAAATGAAAACTGAGACTGGGGGCAGGGCTAGATGATGCTTCTCCTCCATCCCTCCCTCCTCATTATTGAGCAGCATGGACTTTTCCCCCGAAGTTAACAGGAAGCTATTGGAAGGTTCCAAGCATGGAAGTGACTGGATCTGGCCCTGCCCTACCCTTCCACTCTCACCTCTAGCTTCCCTCCCGCTGCAGCAGACTGTTTCACCCTTCCTGAGCCTCACATTTTCTCCACGGGGCAAAATCCTCTCCTCCCTCTCTCTCCGTCCTTCTTCCATTTTTGACTAGTTGGCTAATCCTCCCTGAGGTTTTGGCTCAGGGGTCACTGCCTCCAGGGAGTCTTCAGTGGCCCCCACTGTTTGATGTGGATATTCCTCCGTCCCAGGGAGCATTTCTCACAGCTCTTATCACTCTGTTCTGTGACTGTCTCTGCTCATCTCTGTCGCTCACTAGACTGTGAACTTTCTGAGGAAAGCCCCATCTCTCTTGTTCAGTCTTATATCACTGCTGCCCTATATGCTCCGGATTGACCCTGAATAAGTTATTCTCAAAAGAAGAACGAATGATTGGATGGATGGATGGATGGATAGATGGATGGATGAACAGAATACCTTAGAGAAGACAACTTCATGGAAAAGACCCAATGACTTCAACCAGCTGCCCCCTTCTCCTATACAGATTGAAAGGCTGGAGAGAGCATTTCTGCAGAGACTCTGTTGAGGGGTAGGGCAGAGGCTAGGTGGGGGAGTGATGGCAAATGCTGGCTTTAATTGTTGTTCCTGTGGAAATGGTTGGACTGTGCCTGGCTCCTTCTAACCCCACATTTCTATCTTCCATTCTAGCTTTCTAATGAAGAGACAATAAAGAACCTCACGCACTGGACCCTGTTTAACTATTACAACTCCTCAGGTTGGAATGAGAGTGTCCCCCGGCTGCCCCTGCACCCTGCAGATGTGCCCCGGGGTTTGTGCTGGGAGACCGCCGTGGGCATTGTGAGTAGTTATGCTCTCCTGAAAACACGATCCCTATTCTCAGCTCTTTGTTATTCCTTCCTTGATGTTTCCATTTTTAAGCCACTGAAATGTCCATCCAGTATTTCTTAGGATAGTTCCACCTTTTTACTTTCCTTTTTTTTTTTTTTTTTTTAATGTCCCACGTTTCTCTCTATGCTCCATTCATTAATCTAATACCACTTGGATTTATTTAGAATTTTACTGCAGATTTCACTGAAAACCTAAGGTTCTCCACCTGGAAATCAAGAATAAATACTTCAAAAATTGGATGAAGGATTTTGCGTGTATATGCATTTGTGCATTTTTCTATAAAGAGAATTAATGGTTTTCATTAGAGTCTCAAAAATTAACAACTACCATTTCCCTTATCCACTTTCACATGGTTCCTGTGGCTTGCACAGTGTGGACTTCAAAGCCTAGTGTTCTTTGCCTTCCCAGGCAGGAACTTGAAGCATTCATGGGTAACACAGGGATCAAGTGCCTTCTCTTCCTCAACTCCAACTCTTTTCACAGCATTTCTATTCCTCTGCCACCCCACTGAGATGCAGAGTTTGTTACTTTTACATGGGTCCCCTGAAGAATCCGCTCACCTAGGGCATTAGACAACAGTGTTTTTAACTGAGGGTGATGAAGTACCACAGAGGAGGGGATTACATCACACACGCCATTGAACGCTGCCGACAAGTCCCCCAGCAGATATTTTCCTTGCTCTTTCCCATGGATCCTGGGGCCCTTTTCTCCCCAGGCCCTTCAGGGAGGGCTCAGGCTCGTCAATACTTGTCTCCTCCAGCCCAGATTCTCCCATACTCCACAAATCCTCCTCACCTTTAATGTGCAGAGCAATTCAGCTTCCCCAGTTCCTGCATTTCTAAACCCATCACAGTGTATAACAAAGATCCTTCAGGTCAATAAAACCCACCTCCTTTAGAAGGCAGAAGAGAGTTTTTTACCTACAGGATTCCTTTGGAATATTCTGCTGTAGAATTTTGCATTTCCTGCCTCACATCCTTTGAAGTCATCCCTCTTGCCCTCCTCCCTGAATGCCCACCACTCTTCCCATCACTGATTAAAGCTTGTTTCTTTCTGAGTTTGTTGGTAATGATGAATTTGAGGCATTATGTCCTCTCACCTATATCCTCCACCACCTCCACCCTAGGCTCCAGAGCATCACTTTGCACAGAAGTGGAGACCTCATACATGTTGGTTTGTCTTTTACTTAGGAGCATTAACCTGAATTCTTATTGAAGAATAATCCCCAAAACTCATCAGCTGTTCACCCAGCAAACATTTATCAGCCATCTTGGAGGACATAAAAACGAGTAAAGTAGACCCTGTGCCCCCCAGGACCTCCAGGTCTATTAGATGTCTTAAAGGTTGTGATGATGTCTGGCAGATCTTTCCAATTTTTCAAAAGAAATTTAAGAAATGATTTGTACTCTACAAAGCAGAGAAAGCTTCGTTCCTTTGCTTTTGACTCTTCTGCTATGTGCCTCTGTGAAAAATCTGCATTATTTTCTCTATATGCCAAAAAAAAAAAATCCAATTAGCAGGAGGTGAAGAAAGCTGGCTGTCATCCACAGAGGCGATGATCAGATTCAGTCTTAGCTGGGGCAGCGGGCGCTTCGGAGCAGGTGGGGGAAGCAAGAAGTAAGCCTTCAGACCCTATATCTGTGCAATAGTGCTGATAACTACCAAGCACTAGGCATTGCCAATGTGCCAGGCAATTTGCACACATAATCACTGAGCTTCCCAATAACCCTGCAAAGTTAATATCATTATCAGCTTCGAGAGGTTCAGAGATTATTCCAAAGCAATACAATTAGTAACCTGTGGAGCTGGGACCTAAATTAAGCATTTTCCAAAGCCTGGGGTCCTTTCTCTGCCACCAAGAATCAGAAGGTCACAGAGAAGAATTCAGGTGGGTGGCGGAGAATTTGCATGGCAGCAGTCAGCTGGGAGAAGAGGACAAGGTCAAATCCTGACCCCCCCCCTTTTCCTGTGTTCCTCCTTGCAGGAATTCATGAGGCTGACGGTGTCTGACATGCTGGTAACGTACATCACCATCCTGGTGGGGGACTTCCTGCGGGCTTGTTTTGTCCGGTTCATGAACTACTGCTGGTGCTGGGACCTGGAGGCTGGATTTGTAGGTCACCATTTCACAGATATTCCACAGCAGGGCATTTCAACCATCCCCTTTGACATAGTCAGATGTATTCTTGTGCATTTCTTTAGATACTTAATGCCAGTCTCCACTCTGTGAAGTAGTGAAGTATTTCATCTGTATTTCCTTTAAGGGCCCTCTATGCCTTCTTAGAGGAAACTGCTTTTTCCCAAAGTAATTAACAATGTGACTTTCTTATCTGAGAAATGGAGCCATTTGGCCTTGGGAAATGTCGACCACACTCTTCAGTGCTGAGCAGATGGTTGGGTAGAGAAATGCCGAAGCAGCATCAACTCTTGTTAGGGAAGGCAAGAAACACTAGACTTGGAAGTCCACACTGTGCAAGCTACAGGAACAATAGTGAACGTGGATAAGGGGAAATGGTAGTATTTAGTTTCTGAGACGCTAAGGAAATCCTAGAGCAGGGGAGGGCAGATGTGGATGTGAATGTTTCAGAAAGTCCTGGAACACACCAAGAACACAGTACCCATTAGTGCCGCCTTCTGCATTAGGCTTCGAGAAAACTCTGTGACTCTTATTCCCTCCACCTGGGATGCTCCTCTTCCCCACCTACTTGAGAAAGTGCTCATTCTAAACGAGTGCCATTTCCTCTCTGTTGTTGCCATCTATGATCTGGCAGAACCTCTGGCCTCATCTGTCCTGTGTGTGTCTCTCCCACAACACCTCACTCACTCACCCAGTAGTCACTGGTGTGTTGGTGAGAGGAGACCCCCCTCTTAACTAGCTCTATGCCTTGTTTACTGTGCCGTCCACATCCTGGCCCAGGTAAGGGCCCCACTACAAGTTTCTGTTGGATTTTTTTCTTTTCTTTTTTATTTCTGAGGAAGATTCGCCCTGAGCTAACATCTGTTGCCAATCTTCCTCTTTTTGCTTAAGGAAGATTCGCCCTGAGCCAACGTCTGTGCCAATCTTCCTCTATTTTGTACCTGGGTTGCCACCACAGCATGGCTGCCAATGAGTGGTGTAGGTCTGGGCTGGGCAACCAAAACTGGGCTGCCAAAGTGGAGCACGCCAAACTTAACCACTAAGACGTGGGGCTGGTCCCGTATTTTATTCTTTTAGTCGCCAGGCACAGTTTTACACAAAAGCCTACTCAACTCCTCCCCAGCAGCAAGGAGAACTTTATAATCTTATCTGAGAACAAGGATGCCAGAAGCTGGTGTTCAAAGAGGATGGCATCTTTAATAGGAAGACACCACATTGCCAAGATGTCATTGCCCTCAAATTAATTTATAAGTTCAGCAAGATCTCAAAATAACACTAAACTTCATTTAAAAAATAAGCATGTGGAAATAGCCAGGAAGATTTTTAAGACAGCAAAATGAAAGGGACTAGACCTACTTTTATATTAAAACATATTATGAAACTATAACAACTAACACTGGTACTAGGGAAGAGACAAACTTATCAATGGAACAGACTAAAAATTCCAGAAATCGGTACAATCTACAGGGAAATTTGGTTTATGATAAAGGAAGTCTTTCAAATCAGAGGGAAAAAGGAGGATTATATAACAAGTGGTTGAGACAACTGGTTAACTGTTGGAGGGGGAACTATATCTCGCACTCATTTCACCTAAATAAATAAATTGTAGGTGAGGGCTGGCCCCGTGGCCCAGTGGTTAAGTTTGGCGCACTTTGTTTAGGCGGCCTGGGTTCATTCCCAGGTGCAGGCCTACACCGCTCATCGGCTGCCGTGCTGTAGTGGCAGCCCACATATACAATAGAGGAAGATTGGCAACAGATGTTAGCTCAGGGTGACTCTTCCTCACCTAAATAAATAAATGAATACATAAATAAATTGTAGGTGAATCAAAGTTTTAAACATCAAAAAATGAAATCATAAATTCCTAAAAGAAAGTATATGTAAACTTATAATCTTGGAGTGAGGAAGGTTTTTCTAAGCGAGACACAAAACCCAGCAGATAAAACGTTTTTAAAAACATTTTAAAATGTTAAGTTTTAAATTCCCAGGATTTAACCCTCATGTAATTGGATTATGTGTGTTTCCTCCTTTGATCCCTGCTTGCCCCACCTTCCTTTCTCTCTCTTCTAATTTCTCATTCCTCCCTCTCATTCTTGTCACTCTGTCTTCATTTCTGGAAGACAAATTGGGAAGTTGGTTTAAGCACACTTCATTAGGGCCCCCAGCTCACCTGTGCTCACAAACTCTGTTCCTTCAAATATTTGACAGATCTCCAAAACTCTGATAACACGTACCTGGCTGAGCTCTTTCTTTTCCATGAACTGCTCTCAGGCTAGAGGAAGATGAGCAAGAGAACAGAAAATTGGAGGAGTGATTTATTTATTTGTTTGTTTGTTTTTAAAGCTTCCTTTTCATGTGATTCTCATTTAATTATTTGCTTTTCATGATTCATAGAGTCACTCCTTGATTATAATGTCAAGGTCCATTTCTGATTAGAGGGTTGATAAAATGTTCTCTTAGGGGCCGGGGTCCTCCCAAGAATACACTGTCAGGCCCTAAAAGGTAAAAATTCTCACTTTTTTAATTGAAAAAAGTTTCAACTTTGAGAACTTCAAAACTTTTCTTTAAAAGTTGAAAACGTGTTAAAGAAATAGAACCCTTAATCTAAGATTCCTTTCTGGTCGCCACAGCAGGGTCTTTGGGGTGGAGTAGCCCTGGCTTGGCCAGTTGGCTGGTAATGGTAATGGGGTCTGGCTGATCCCACCTAACAGCTCCCTCCCTCTCTGTCTCTCTCTCTCTCTCTTCCTCCCTCCCTCCCTCCCTCCCTGCAGCCCTCATATGCTGAATTTGATATTAGTGGCAACGTGCTTGGTTTGATCTTCAACCAAGGAATGATCTGGTGAGTTATCCCTTTCTTCTGGGGATTACTTCATTTGGGGAGTCAAAAAACTGGAATCCCAGGCTTTGCCCCTCAACTAACTGGGGAGAGGCTGGACAAATCCTCTGGCCTCTCTGAGCAACCTTCTTTAACATAAAAATTGGAAGGCAGAGCTAGATGAGAACCAGGGCAGTGTTTGGCCCATCCATGTGCTACCATGGACTTAGAGAGAGAAGGAGGTAGGCAGAGAAGGAAAAAAAGAAGGAACAGGGAGGAGAGAAGGAAAAAAGAAGAAAAGAAAAAGTGGGGAAGGAAGAAAGGAGGAGAAGGAAGGAAGAGAGGGAGGAGAAAAGGAAAGGCAAGAAAGAAGGAAGGAGGGAGAAAATGGAAGGAGAGAGGAAGAAGGTAAATGAACTAAGGAACTTCCTCCTCTGAGAAGGGAGTTAGAAAAAGCTGCACAACTTGAGCCAAGGACTTTCAAGATGCCAAGGGCTCGCTAAAGCCAATGTCCAATTCTCCTAATGTAAGGACTTCAGATACTTTTCTGAGCAGCAATGCTGTGTTAGAGAGACCGTGGAGAAACAGACAGGAGGCCATGTAATTTGCTAGATGCCTAGTGGTGAGCCAGTAATGCTCAGAATGTCTCCCTCTCCTGAGGAATGGATGGCTATGGCTGCTGAAAAATGTCCCGGTTAGATGGGAGGCCCCTTCCCTTGGACCT
Source organism: Equus quagga (assembly GCF_021613505.1). NCBI lineage: Eukaryota > Metazoa > Chordata > Mammalia > Perissodactyla > Equidae > Equus > Equus quagga. The sequence goes on along the minus strand of NC_060278.1, from coordinate 82,115,500 downwards.
GCAGAGAAAGCAGCAAGGCCTCATGCCCCTAACCCATCAATCCCATTTCCTTCTGTCATTCTTCCCTGGCCTCTCCTGCTGCTGGGCCAACCAGGTGTGCATTTTCTGCCCTTCCAGGATGGGCTCCTTCTATGCCCCGGGTCTGGTGGGCATCAACGTGCTGCGCCTGCTGACCTCCATGTACTTCCAGTGCTGGGCAGTGATGAGCAGCAATGTCCCCCACGAACGCGTGTTCAAAGCCTCCAGATCCAACAACTTCTACATGGGCCTCCTGCTGCTGGTGCTCTTCCTCAGCCTCCTGCCCGTGGCCTACACCATCATGTCCCTCCCACCCTCCTTTGATTGCGGGCCATTCAGGTGCACAGTCTTGGTTGCATGGGAGCAGCTCCTCTGCCAGGGCAATCTGCTCAGAGAGCACTGGCTAGAATGCCAGGTCTGGTTTCATGTCAGCCTTCAAAAGGCCACAAAGCTTTGGGTAAATCATCAGTGCTGTTCAATAGAGCTATCTGCAAGGATGGAAATGTTCTATGTCTGTGCAATCCAATATGGTAGCCACCAGCCACATGTGGCTATTGAGCTCTTGAAATGAGGAGCAAGAAACTGAATTTCTAATCTTATTTAATTTTAATTAATTTTAATTTAAATAACCACACATGGCTAATGGCTACCCTATTGGACAGCATACCTCTAAGCTTTTAACATATGAATAATCTACTGCCCTGGATTACCTTACCACAGGATAAGTAATGGGGGATATGAGTAACAGGAGAAGATGAAATGACGGTACATCTACAAGTGCCATTCAAATGTGAAGCAGCTACTGAGAGCTTTCACTGGGCCCCCTTGCTCTGTGGAGCATTTGCCAGCACTCGGGGTTCAGGGTATAAGTCAGATTAGTTTAGGAGACCAGACATTGTATAAAGAGATAAATAACTATATAAGGAGGTAGACTGAGAAATAATGGGATCTACTGCTCTCTTTCCAAATGTGAGACCCTCTGAAAACAAAGCCCTCTCTCTACTCCATGAAAAGAGGTTCTGTCGTTCAAGAAGTTTGGAACATGCTGCCCCTTTTATCTGCCACCTTCTTGCTTAGAAATGCTCGATGCACACTTCTTTATTAAAGGCTCAGAAGAATTGTGCAATAAGATAACGTGTGCAAGCCAGTGTTTCCATCCTTATTGACCCTGTCTTCATGTGACACCCATTCAGGGCTGGGAGTAGGGTGAGGTGAGTGAGGCTCCGATCTTGCACATGCAGGACCCTAAGAGTGAGCACCCCAGCAGTACTCTGCACCCCTGGGCCCCACCCGCCTCACTCTAGGCCCAGCCCTGCCTACCAACGCAGATTAGCACACTTTGGGAACTGCTGATGTGGTACTTCTCAGGGACTTTATAAGAGACTTATGTAAATAAAGCCCTGTGGTTGGTGCCCCACAGTGAGTGCGGAGAAAGCTCAGAGGAGACAGACATTACCAGGAGTGCTCACAGCAGGGTGTGGTCTGGCTGAACAGGGGTTCAGACAGAAGGAAAGGGGGGCTAGGTCTAGAGGAGAAGACAGTGCTGAGCTGTAGAAGGCCTGGGGTGCCAGGCTGCAGGGAGAGCCACATGGAAGAAGCTTCACTTGGCTTCCTCCTGAGCAAGGTTTGGAGGGCCAGGCCCTGGGTACAAATGCCAGTGCCCCTTTGCTCAGGCTGCCCACCTGTCCCAGGCAGGAGGCAAGTGACTGGGCCTGTGCCGTGCCTGGCCCTCGCCATCAACCCCACCCTTGCCTCCTCTGCTTCTCTGAAAGGCCCTGACAGCCCATACCCAGAGAGCAGGGGGAGGGACCTGAAAATGGAACTCAGAAGGAAGATGGCTCCACCTCCGTCCTGTCACTCTTCTGATCAAAACCTGCCAATGGCTGGAAACTTCATCCCTCAGATACTTTCACAGCTGTCCTCTCACTTTCTTCAGGTCTTTTCTCAAAGACCATCTTCTCAGTGAGGCCTTCCCTGGATACCCTAACTAAAATGTCACACACACACACACACACACACACACACACACACACATACTTCTTATTGTTTCCTTTTATCATATCACCTTATCACCATCTAGCACGCCATTCCTCTTGCTTATTTATCCTGTTTGTTGCCTGTATCCCTCACAAGGACATAAGCTCCATGAGGGTGTGACTTTTGCTTTCTTTCTCACTGCTTTATATCCACTGTCTAGAAGAGAACACCTGGTTTATGGTCAATGCTCCAACTACACCCTTCACCTCACAGAAGTTCACCTTTACAGGGAGGGACTTGGGTTTGGACCAGATCAAATGCCTACAGGGGCCAGGCAGGCAGCATAAATGAAGGAGGTGAGCATTACAGGTGAGCATGGAGTTAAAAGCACGGGTCGGTAAACTACAGCCCCTGGACCAAATCCAGACCACCACCTGTTTTTGTAAATAAAGTATTATTGGAACACAGCCACATCCATTTGCTTACATATAATCTGTGGTTGCTTTCACAACACAACAGCAGAAATGAGTAGTTGTAACAGAGAACATCTGGCCCACAAAATCTAAAATCCAGCCCTTTTCAGAAAAAGTTAGCGTACTCTCTGACTTAGAGCATAGACTCTAGAGCCAGCTCTGTCATTTGCCAGCTGGGTCATCTGGAGCAGTTACTTAGCTCCCTGCGCCACAGGTTCATTGCCTGTAAGATGGAAATAATGGTAGTACCTACATCACAGGGTTGTTATGAGGATTCATAAAGCACTTAGAGGAGTGTGCTAGTGAGGCAGATATACGCGTTTGTTAAGCCTGAACCCTGCCCAAATTGGGAGTAGCTGGTTCTCACCTCCAGCCAATTGTTACCATGAGGAACATGGACCCAGTATTACCAGATCTTCATAGAAATCTGAACTTTTATTTGAAACCCCCTAATATTTTTATTACAGCAAGTAATTCAAGGGTTTTAAAAAACAAAAATACTATACCAATGCACAGAACAAATCTGTGGACGTTGGCCAGCATTTCACCTGTGTGTCCTCCCAGACAGAAGCTATAGGTATGCAGGTCTGCACGTAGCCAGAGATACAGAGCCACTGTCTCCTGCCTAGGTCATGGAAGGGTAAGGCTGGGAGAGAGATTGGTGCTTGACCATGGGCTCAGGCTTTTCCTGTGGCCAGTGAACCAAGAACCAGCTAGACTTCTGGAGCCAACTTAGAGAAGTCTTTTATTGCATTCAGCGCACCAGGGCATACTGATCGCTTTTATGAGTGGTAGGAGAGAGCACTCACGTCTATTTCAAATTCCTTATTGATTCATTCATTCATTTTTGAGGGAAGAGGAAGAGCTATCCCAAGAAACAGAATATAGGGAAGCACTGCAGATTCCAGTCCCTCAATATAACTCACAGGAGAGAAGCAGAAGATTATAGCTGCCAATAAATCCCCAGATTCACTTCAGTCTGTATTCGTGGCCCAAATCTCTCTAATGTTTTTACTTCTGAGGAGGATAGGAGCTGATTTGAACTTCCTTTCTCTTCTCTTCCTGCCTTTGTTGAAATTCTATCAACAGTCCTCATAACTGGCCAGAATGAGGTAGGGAAGGAGGAAGAAAGGTGCCAAGGACCCTGAGAATCCCACACACTTTTCAGCGAAGAGGGACAGTGGTGGTAACGAGGGGGTAGCCAGGGTGTTTTGAGTTCCTGGTTTGTGCCAGGCATCGCATGAGGCACCTGTTTAATCCTTATAATAATCCTACAAGGTAGGAGGCATTATCTACACCAAGGGTCAACTGACTCTTTTCGTAAAGAGCCTGATAGTAAATATCTCAGGCTTTGCAGATCAAGAGGCAAAATCAAGAATATTATGTAGATATTTATATAACAAGAAAGAAACTAATGCCCACAAAGTTTTTATTGACAAAATTCAAAATATGATCATAATAGAGTATAATTTTTTATAATACAATGAGAAGAATGGAATTCTTTCTTTAGGGGGTTGATAATACTTCACATAATGGGGGTTCAAAGTTATTGTTGCCTATGATCAAAAATCAGTGTACTCCCCAGTTTGCCACCTCTGCTGCTGGTCCATCATTGTACCAGACGTGGCAACACATCTCCTACCAAAGGAAAAAGATCACCATAAAGCTTTACTACTGCTAAACCGTTGAACTGTGCAGTAGGTCAAGTCAGGATGTTCAGCTTCTGTTTCTGACAAAAAGGTACAGATACGAAAATGATTAAGTCAAGAGAACGAATGAAGATCACCAGTGACACGATTGATTTCATTGCACATGATAGATTCAAATATTTTCTGCAAACCACCTACTGATGAATAAGACAATGATTAACCATAGTCTGTAAACACCTAATGTTTCAAAAGCTTTGTAAGTCTGTCCAGCTCAGCCTTTTCCTACTCTACACGTATTTGGACCAGTATCAGTTGTAGCGCATCATAGCAGGTCCCACTTCAGGTTGTACTGAATTAGCATTTTCTCAATTTCTTTGAAAATATTCTGACCCATATTCGTTCCACATAGAATATTTATAGAAGTTAATTATTCAGTCACTTAGAACTTGCATTAATTCCTCAAATAAACAACAACTGAGCAGTTTCAGTAATTTCTATGGATTCATCAAGAGCCAAGGAAGAACACTTGAAATCGTCTGCCTTGTTTTTGATAGGATATTCCTCTCAGTGTCTTCAACTCTTCAAGCAGCCGTTCTTGCTGGAAATTCTAAAAGTCTTAAACAAGTTTATTTTCTCTGGGTACATTTCTTCAGCTCCTGCAATCAAACACGATTTAATTACCTCACCACTGGTAAATGAGAAACATGATTTTGGAAACTGTAGGAAAGGGGATCCTTATTGTATGGAGAGAGAAAGCATCGCTGAATTCCCCTACAGTTGTGTGGAAAGCTCAATTTGTAAGCAATGAACGTGGATATTTAGCTGAGGAGATTTCTAAGCAAAGTGTTGAAGGTACAGCCTGATTTCTTCTTGCTGTTCATAGTAAAATGTGAGAGGAAAGAGATAAAGTGAGGAAAGAACTAATAAGCAAAAGGAACCAGGACTTGATGATTTTGGAATTTCTTAGCCTATCTAGATTTCAAAAGCCTGTCCAGACACTAAAACAGAGTCACTGTCAGGAAAATGTGCTCTAATGAGAAAGCCAAGGCTGGACAACCTTTGGCTAGTGCTTCTGAAGGATCAAAAGATCTGAACATTCATTTACACAGAGGATTTTTATTTTTTTCCCCCAAGGAAAATTCGCCCTGAGCTAACATCTGTGCCAATCTTGCTCTATTTTGTACGTGGGTTACCACCACAGCATGGCCACTGACGAGCAGTGTAGGTCCACACGTGGGAACCAAACCCAGGCCACTGAAGTGGAGCACACTGAACTTAACCACTAAGCCACGGGGCCAGCCCCATAGAGGACTCTTTTAAGCATGTGACTCATGGATCCTCTCAGCCATCTCAGCATAAGCCAGAAATAGAGCTAGGATTATTCATGAAAGATCTGTGTAGGACCCGCTTGTCTAACGGACTGAATTCCCATAACATACATGGAAGACCCACGAGGTTTTTGAGAATGTTATATCAGTAGGAACACTGCCAGCTTGGACTGAAAGGAACAGAGAAAAGACAAAATGAAGGAAAGCCATTGGACTCCAAAAATTCTCCAGTCAGTAAACAGGCTGATGAAGTCTACTCAGTTGAAATGTGTGCTAGTCTTCAAGAAAAAGGAAGGATGACTCTGAGGGCAGAGTATTGGGCTGAAGGGCAGAGCTGACGGCACAGAGGGTGGAGCCAAGAGCCCAGAGGATTATTCTCAGGCCTTTGAAACCTAATGAAGTTTGGCTGATTAAATTTCAAAATTTCTAGGAACTGATGATTCCTTTCTCCCTTCCATTTTGGAATTAGAATGTCTGTAACTGTTATCCTAAAGCTGTCGTACAATTGTATTTGGGGAGTAAATAACTTGTATTATGGTTTCACAGGTCCACAGATAGAGAGGAATTTTTCCCCAGGATGGATCATACCCAGAGTCTCATCTATACCTTATTTAGATGCTGAGTTTTGTGACTTTTGAGCTGATGATATTTAGATGAGACTTTGGACTTTGAGTTGATGCTGTAATGGATTAAGACTTTTGGAGATGTAGAGAAGGGGTGAATATATTTTGCAGGTAGGATGAATATGAATCTTTGGGGGCCAGAGAGCAGACTGTGGTAGGCTAAATAATAGCCCACAAGTTACCCAGATCCTAATCTCTGGAACCTGTAGATGTTACCTTATAAAGCAAAAGGGCCTTTGCCAGTGTGATTAGATTAAGAATCTTAGGATGGGAGACTATCCTGGATTATCCAAGTAGGCCCTAAATCACGAGTGTCCTTATAAGAGGGAGGCCAACAGAGATTTGACTACAGAAGAGCAGAAAGTGATGTGACCTTGGAAATAGAGAAAGATTTGGAGATTCTATGCTGCTGGCTTTGAAGATGGCTGAAGGCGCCACAAGCCAAGGAATTCAAAGAATAAAGCTCTATAAGCTGAAAAAAAGAAAACAAGCAACCAGGTTCTCCCCCAGAGCCTTCCTCTGAAGGGAGCACAGCCCTGCCAACACCCTGGTTTCAGCTCAGTGAAACCATCCAAGCTTTTGGCCTCCAGAACTGTAAGAGAATAAGTTTGTATGATTTTAAGCCACTAATGTGGTGATTTGTTACAGCAGGCACCAGAAACTAATCCATCATGATTCAATGACAAAATAATCCACACTTGACTGTGGCTTAAAAGCATAACATTTGAAGTCCATTTTTCTGTCCTTATTTTTACATGATGGGTATGTACTGGTAATGAGAAAGGAAATTAAATGTTATAATAGTGTGATACGCATGGCTCTTGAAATGCTGTAACATTATAACTGCATTATTGCAACAGTGCTAAGCACTGAGATGGCCACAAATGGTCTCTGACATAACTGCTCATCTCTGCCATTACAGCACAAATCAACCATAGACAATACATAAATAAAGGAGCATGGCTGTGTCCCAATAACATTTTATTTATGGACACTAAAGTTTGTACTTCAGGGACCGGCCCAGTGGCACAGCAGTTAAGTTCACACGTTCTGCTTTGGCGGCCCAGGGTTCACCGATTTGGATCCTAGGTGTAGACCTGGCATTGTTTGGCAAGCCATGCTGTGGCAGGCATCCCACTTATAAAGTAGAGGGAGATGGGCACAGATGTGAGCTCAGGGCTAATCTTCCTCAAAAAAAAAAAATTGAAATATGAAGTACAAACCTTATTATTATTATTTTTGTTTTTGAGGAAGATTAGCCCTGAGCTAACATCTGCCGCCAATCCTCCTCTTTTTGCTGGGGAAGCCTGGCCCTGAGCTAACATCCGTGCCCATCTTCCTCTACTTTATATGTGGGACGCCTGCCACAGCATGGCTTGCCAAGCGGTGCCACGTCCGCACCTGGGATCCAAACTGGTGAACCCCGGGCCACTGAAGAGGAACACGCGAACTTAACCGCTGCGCCACTGGACCGGCCCCCATACTTCAATTTTTATGTGTCAGGAAATATTATTCTTCTTTTGATATTTTTCTAATCATTTAAATATGTAAAAACCTTCTTAGCTCAGAGGCCATATAAAAACAAGCAGCAAGTCGAATTCAGTCCATGGCCATTGTTTGTCAATCCCTGATCAACACTTTACATAAGAGAAAAATGAAGCTTCTAGCTGCAACATTTTGGAGGGAACTTAAAATTTGACAGACCCCTACTCAACATTTTATATGAATTCATATCTATGTCCTCTAAGCAAGCTTCTGAGACAAATACCATTATTATACTTATAATACCATATTATGTTATGTTATCATTGTACCATATTATACAGACAAGGAAACTAGGGCAGAGAAATTTTCAGTATCTTGCCCAAAGATATCAAACCTCTGCAGCAGGGTCCAACCGAACTTGCTATATGGTGAAAAATTCCATATCTGCTCTTCAAATATAGTAGCTGCTAGTCACACGACTATTGAACACTTGAATGTGTGACTAAGAAAATCAATTTTTAATTTTATGTAACTAATTTTATTTTACTTTTAATAGCCACATTGGACAGTACAGCTCTAGTGGGGAGAGCGAGGGTATGAATGCAGATAGAAAGCAAATTTAGGTAAATTGTCCATGGTGTCCCACAGCTAATAAATGGAGAAGCAGGAATTTGAACCAGGAATTTCAAATCCCAAAGTCAACTTCTTGGCACCAAAACTATCAACCGAAAGCCAGCAGCGGCCCGGAGTCTCTGGCAGGCATTTGTGGAAGTCAGTCTGCATAACCGTTCTTCGGTATTCAAAGAAAATCAAAATTACTGTTGTGAACTGTCCAGGAGCCTGTCTCAGACGATCCAATCTCCTTGAATTATAATCCGAAGATTAATTGTAGTTATTTTTGAGAGGCACCATGGGAGGTGCATCACATCTGCCTCTGGAGAACCATTTCTGTGCCAGGGGGCCCAGAAGAAGCTCCTTGCTGGTCTTATAGCTACATCGCAGGCAATTCTTCCCAGTGAGAGTATAGGAGAAACCCGTTTCCATCTTACTGAGGAAGATATCAGACATAGGAGACCCATGTAGTTTGAGAGGCTGTGGTGCTGACCCAGCTACAAGCTCCAGCCAAAATGGCAGCCCCTCGTGGGGCATTTTTACTCACAGTCCATTTTGGAGCAGAGCTCTGGTTCTTCCAGGAAAGCAGTAGAGAGTGGCAGCTTTGGACCATGGGGGCAATGGCACAGTTGCGTGTGCCACATGAGCTCGGCAGCACGATCTAAGCTAAGGTGTCCTCTCCTCTTTCCAGTGGGAAAAACAGAATGTATGACGTCATCCAAGAGACAATTGAAAACGACTTCCCAACCTTCCTGGGCAAGATCTTCGCTTTCCTCGCCAATCCAGGCCTGATCATTCCAGCCATCCTCCTGATGTCGTAAGTTAGCCAGGCCCCACGGCTCCGCCTCAGTGAAGCCTCGCCTTGCAGTGTAGACTCCTTGGCAGTTCCTTCTTTCCTGGCCCTTAGTCTGGATTTCGCAGAGGCAGATCCTGAGACGAAAATTCAAATGCAAACAGTTTACTGGGGAGGGGAGTAAGGAAGCGAGACAGAGAAGGGACAGGAAGGTGCATATTACCACTGGGATGACTTTAATCCTGCTGGGGAATTCTGGGAAACAGTGTGCCTCTGAGTTATCCCGCGCAAGGGTGAGGGGTCCGGGGCATTCGTACACCAGCTCCCAGCAGTCACACGATGTAGCTTTCCTCACTCAACATTATGTTTGGGAGATTTACCCATGTGGGTACACGAGCACACATTTTAATGGCTCTACTGTGTCGCACTGTATGACTAAACGACAGTTTATCCATTCCTCTGCATAGAGGTGTTTATGTTGTTTCCATTTTTTTGCCATTGCAAGTGTGCTCCTTGTTTGCGTCTCCCGGCACAAATGTGAGCGTTTCTCTAAGATGGACCTCTAGAAGTGGAGCTCTGGGTCATGGATATGGGTTTCTTCAATCTTCTTTAGATAGTTCTGAATTGCTCTCCAAAATAGATGTATTTCCTTACATCCTCGATTTCAAACATCCTCTGCTTCTGGTCCCGGCATGAGAGAGGGCTGACGTGATAGAACCACCTGACTGTCCTGTTACCTCCTGAGGAAATTCTGGAACCCAGACAGCAAACCTGACCCTTGAAGGCAGCAAAGGAAAACACTAAATTCGGAAACAGCCTCCGGAGGAACACAGCCACTCATGAGCATTTTATCCTCCCTGACTCCAGTTCCTCCGTCATAAATGGGTTGTTAATTAGGAGAAAGGGCAAGATCTGGCACCGAGAAGGGGTCTTACAAAACACCTACTGGTCCCTTCACCTGTCCTCCCTTCTTTCCACCCACAGTCCTCTGAGTCTTTTCTTCAGGAGGCTCATATGACAGCCTCTGACCCACACTCTGCCCCAAAGACAACGTGGTTCCTGCTCTCGGGTTGGAGAGAGCTCATAGACTCTACTGAAGTGGCTATGGGTGGCCCTGCCCTGAGGGGAAGACTTAGAATACCCAAGCTGGAGCAGCTGAGGCTTGAAATTCACGGAGAAAAGTGACAATTAGGATGAACCTAAAAAGCTCCCAGGCCACGAGCTGGCAGAGTACCCAATCCAGGTGGCACCCTGGCTTTTGTGGCCTCCCTCTTCTCAGGTGGTGCAGTCCAGGTCAAAGCCCTGGCTCTTGGGTCCTGAGAAAGGGAAGCCCAGGCTACAGCCTCAAAGGACACCCAGTCATCCAGGACTCTGAAAACCAGCAGCCCAGCACAGACAGTCCTGTCAGTGCTCCCTGGGCAGGGGAGCTTCAGAGCATCCAGAGCTGTGTTTCCAGGCAAACTGGGAGCAGGCACCGAGCACCTGTCACTCCTCTCTCAGCACTTGAAGACTGTGGAGAGAGCTTTGGCTCCAAACGTGGGCTCCAATGAGTCTAACGGATGGGGAGACCTTGGGCAAATTACTTAACCTCTCTGAATTCCAGGATACTGATCTGTGAAGATGGGAGTCATCCTTTCTACTTCATGGGGTTTTGTCAAAACCAGTGAGATGTGGGGTGGGATGCACATGGCAGGTGCCTGGGAACCACAAGCAGCTTCTTCTGCAAACAAGAAAGGCTGCTGCTTCGCCAGCTCTTCCGATTTCCCAGAAGAGAGATTCCTTTAGCCAATCTTTCCTGAGCACCTTGAGAGCTAGAAATTTGTGTAGGTCATTTCCATGTTCAACAAAACAGAGAGAGAGCGGGGATGTCCAGGACCTTCTCCACGTTGAGTGGAGAATGTAGGATGGTGGGACTTCCCTCCACCCCGCCCAGAGGCAAAAAGCCCTGACACCTATTCCAGGAAGCCTGCCTTGATTCCTTGGGTGGCCAGCTCTTGTCATTTTGCAAGATCGCAGAATCACAGGAGACACTCTTTTCTCTTGCAGCCTGGCCATCTACTACCTGAACTCAGTTTCCAAAAGCCTTTCCCGAGCTAACGCCCAGCTGAGGAAGAAAATCCAAGCGGTGAGTCTGTCAAGAGTTTTCATTCAAAAAGATGTCACGTTTCTGTTTGTTGCTAATTTGCTCTGTAAGCCCAGTTGTATCTTTAAATGGCCTTCTTCTAAACCAAATCCAAAAATATCTGTATTATAGGAAGCAGCCTTGTGAGATTCAACATGTGTTTATATTCTGAGGACGTTTGGGAGTACATAACAATAATGACTTAAATTTTAAGAGGTTGCTAAAGGACAGGAGAAATTCAGTGAATTCAACCAATGTTCATACATAATAAAATCAGTACCCACAATAATTCCTACAGATTAAAACTGATACTAAAAAAAAGAATACTGCTGTCAAAACATCATATTGCTTGTTCCCCATGGCCTAAGAGGTCTCTTAAGTCCCCTCCACACGGGGCAGCCTCTCTCCACATGATCTGACACCCTGACTTCTGACTGCTCACTTCAGCAATCCCAGCCCCCACCCACACCTCCTACACACACACGGTAAAGGGCGGACCCCAACTCTCTCTAAGCCCCATCCTCCTTGCTTCCTCACTCCCTCTTCTGGAACGAACCTCATCTGCCTCACAGCCAGTTCCTCATCTGCTCTTCCTTCTCTTAATCTCACTGTCCTCCTACCCAGATAGAAAACCACTGAGACACGGGACCGGAGGGCTTCTGTCACCCCCGGCCAGGTGTGCCTTCAAATGCTGGGCAACCCTGAGTCTGGGGCTGCCCTCTGAGTCATGAGGACCAATACTAGGCGATTGAAGGTAGTTACCGAGAACCGGAGACAGAGTCCTTGCCCTCTAGATCTCCCCATCCTGGGCTCTGAGCCTCAAAGACCCATTTCCCTGGCCAGGACCAACCGTTCCTTTTTTTCCTGCAGCTGCGAGAACTTGAGAAGAACCATAAATCTGTCAAAGGCAGAGCCACAGCGAGAGGTTCAGAGGACACGGCTAAAGGCAGCCCCCAAAATGCCACCCAGCTCCAGCTCACCAAAGAAGGTAAATTCTGTTTCCTGATGATTGCTTTTCACCAGGCCACATGGGAAGGTGGGAAGAGCGTATGTGGTGAAATCACCCAATCTGGGATTGAAATCAGAATTCAGACAATCATTAGCTGTATGAAGTTGGGCAAGTTACAATAAAGATCAATGGTAGCACCTACTTCACTGGGTGGTGAAAACAAGATGGGATCATGCGTGTAAAGTGCTTCCCAGAATTCCTGGCACAGAGAAAGACTCAAGGAATCTGAGCTGGTAGGAGTACCTGTAAAATGGGGAAATGCCACCACTTCCCTTGCAGTGTCATTTCACTCATTTCTACCCCCTGAGTCTCTCACCACATTTCCTATGGTGACTGTTCTTCTTATATTCCTTGCAATTTAGTCTTCATTTCTGAAATGACTTTCTTCTTCTTCTTCACTTTTCCTCCTGAGTCTGTCAGATCCCATGTCATATCCTCATGATCTGCTACTTAACCCATCATAGGAGCACAACTGGTGTCCCACCCGGATCCCTAGGTGTGGGCCGACATGGATCACAGCCACCCCAGATGGAGGACGTATTGATTTTGTGTTGTTCCGAGTGTTTTCTTTAGGAGGAGAAATAGGGAGATTTGCATTTTGCAGCTTCTGCTCCTACCAGAACCAGTTTGTATTCTCAAAAAAGAGCAGCGCTGGAGTTTCTAGAATAAAGGGTGAGAAAAGGCCACATGAGGAGTCCAGAGAAAGTATCACAGGGCCTCCATGGGGAGTGAACAGAGACCATCTACCCCCTGGGACTGGAATACTAACATATTGAAATAAACCATAAACAAGCGGATGTTGCAAAAAGGGGACAAGAAGTCTGTGTCAAAATAGAACCCATCCTGGTGAGTCTCCCCAATTTATGGAAGACATTTTGAAGCTGCAGGCGTTCTTGTTAGTAAGATCAGCCAGCAGTCCATAGATGCCCGCAGACTGGTTCAGAGATGAAATGCAGAAGAGCGACGGGCTGGCAGCTTATGGTGAAGCTGAAGAAAATAGTTGAAATGACCTAATTTTCCCACATGGGGCAAGAAATGGAGTAAATGTGACATTCTGTTGTAATATCACCAACAAAAACAAGACATATTTGGATACCAATGGACTTAGGTATGAAAGGAAAAACATTGGTGTATAAAATGTCTTTCGTGAGAAACCAAGAAACTTACACTGAATGACAGTGGTTGATTCATGTCCCCACAGTTCCAATGTGCCTGTCCACTTTATCCACCCCTTTACCCTCCTTTCTCAACAGGCTGCTGTTTGGAAGTTTGCCCTTGGCAAAATTTGAATTTTTATTACAGATATAAAGCTTTTTCAATTTTACGCTGATTAAATCAGTAGTGCGGTATTTGATTTTTAAAAAATAAAAGTGTTATCTGAACACATCAGTGGGTCTAGGGTGTTGGAGAGAGCTTAGGAAGATGGTCAACCTTTCATCTGGAACTCTCCAATAGCCTCTATTGCTGCCCTCACTTAGCTTCTCTTCTTAAAGTATTTGCTAGAATGATGCTAGCTGCTCTAATAAACAGGCCCAAAACAGCTAATGGCTCAAACACAATAAAAGTTTACTTCTCACTCAACATAAAGTCCAAATTGGGCGTTTTCACTTGATGGCCACTTTCTTCCCAAGTGATGATGTGGGGGCCTTGGCTCCTTCCATCCTGTGACTCCACCTGTATCAAGCTAGTGCAAGGGGAAGAGCCTAGAGGACACACCTGGAAGGGGAGCACACCAAAGCCTGGACTTGGGTCGCAGGCCACACCCATCCACAATGGAAACTTAGTGCATTTCTGTGTCCCAGGAACTGGGTTTGGTGAAGAACAAGCCAGTAATTGCCCCTAACTTGGAGTAAGGGGAAGGGAAGGAAAAGAGTAAGTGAAAGAGCTGGAAACTGGATCTGATTTCCAGAAGCACCATCCTGGGGCTGATCCAGTTTACACCGTCCCTTCCATCATCATGTTTCACTGTGGCCACCAACTGTGAGGCTGTCGCTTTATTGTCCCAATGCTACACTCAAGAAAACCCAGGCTCAGAGAGTCTAGCACTCCAACTTTACTTCTCCAGCCAGCAGACAATACTCCTCCAACACATCTGTTTATGCAAAGGCTAGACCAAGGTGCCTCCAGACCCTGAGGGGGATCTGACCATCCTCACACCACCAAATAGGAATGAAATCTATGTACAGTGCAGGGCAGCTCCAGGGAGCTGCCATTCATACCAGGAAACTAGAGGAAAACCTCCCACATCCTCATTCTTGTCTTGGTTCATTTTTCAGGGGCCACACCTCACTCTGCCAGCCAAAGCCAGACCCTGGACAAGAAGACACAGGGCGCTGGGACCTCCAGTTCTGCTAGTGAGACCGTGCTGCCTGCCTCCCAGCATCTCCCTGTATCTCAGCCCCCTGACGTCAGACCAGATTCTGGCCGTGGCCGGCCTCATACTCATCCTTGGAAGTCAGCCTCTGGAAAGAGTGCTGGGAGACCTCCCCACTGACAGCTGGGACTCGCAGGAGCACCATTCTGGGGCTGATCCTCAGGCCCCACTGGCTCACACCCCCCTAAATGAGTGTCTCTCTTCCTCTCTCCTCTCACAAACTTGCACATTCTCTCTCCTCTCATCGAATGTGGGAACTTTGATGACTTAGTCTCAGGCCCTTTTTGGCTACTAAGGGGGGAGGGCAATAGTTTCATCTGCCCTTTTGGGGAGCTGAGCCGCCGCACCCACTAACTGCCCTTCCCAGTACCCTGGTTCAGGCAGCTCTGGACCTTGCACTCACGGTGGTCTCCCTTGGCGTCAGACTTCAGGAAGAAGGGACAAGGTTGTCACAACCATCACAGGCTTTTTTCATGGTGCCCATGTTGGGACACAGGTTTCTGCCAGCTCCACCAACTGAGAGGAGGGTGCAGAGGGACCCACCTTCCTGACCATCACCTCTGTCCAAAGGAGGTGAGGTGGCTTAAGCACAAGGTACAAGAAGCCAATGAAAACAAAAGTAGCCAAAGTCCAGCCATGATGAGTGCAAAGATAGGGACACCCCAAAACCCAGGCTGAGGGGAGCTGATGCCTTTAAGCACCAAAAATGCATTGGGGCCCCCCAGCTAGCAACATTGACTGTTATTTATTGAGCAGTTGGCTTGTTTTGAGTACTGAGGATTTCTATTAAAGACAGCTGTCTGCAGGATTGTGCCAGATAACTTATTCTTCAATGCAGTATTAGTCTGGAAAATGGCCCAAGATCATGCTTGGGGCAGATGAGGTACATAGAGCATACAGGTATCTATATCACCCAACCGTGTCTGGAAAATGGACCGTATAAACCAAACCACTCAATAAATAACAGGTTATCAGGGGCGTGGATAAGATCAAACAGCCTCAGGCTCAGGTTATGAACGGATGCTTTTCTGTGTCTATGGAGAGAAATGTGGCACATGTGTGTAACTCATTACCAACCGTCTTGTTTGAGAAAGGAGCCAAGGAATTGGAGAAGCCTTTCAAATTTGACAGGAGGGTTTTCTCATTCACGAAATGAGTGTAAAGTGCCACCACCTTGTGGTTATTTCATGCAATTTCCTTTCCCGAAGCTCTTCCTAGTCACTGGATTTTAAACGGCACATTCCATTTCCATTGGTCCCCATTAGCGTTGCCCAGAGTAAAAACTCTGGGTTAATTTACACCAAAATGACACAGGAGCCATAGGCTAGGCTAAATAAAAGGGGAATAGATGCTATAGAGTATGATCCTTCTCAATGGGTGAGAAAAGCAAGGAGAAAGCAAGAACGGAGGGATGAAAGGCCTACACGTAGAAAGGAAAGGCCCCATGTGCCACATGGCTTTAAAGCTTGAACCTGGAGCCGGCCTGGGAAACCCGCAGCTCCCCTTCAGTCCTGCTGCCCATGCAGGACATTTTCTCAGCTGGAACTTTTTGAGAAATCAGTCCTGCACGTCACCTCCAAATTAATCTCCAAACAAACACTGCTTGATGGAGAATGAGGGTCTCATCAGACCCAAGCCACTCAGCCTAGCCTTCATTCAAGGGTCCTTATGTTCCAGGTCTTACATGCTAGATCCTTCAGTCTTTTGTCCAACTACTGACCAGGATGAATCTTACACTTCTAGCAGATTCTTTCCTTGTTTCCGGCTTTTGCTTCCACTCTTTCCATCCTCCTTCTCTAAACGACCTACACATTCTTCTATGAATATACAAAATCTCTCCTGGCCATGAAGTCTTCCTCAGGAACACTAGCCCAAACAGTCTTCCAGTCAGCCTCCCATACTACTGCATTTCAGCACTTGATTTTGTCCAGTCTCCCAGGATTATGAAGTCTCTGAAGTAGGAGGTCATGGGTTAGCATTACCTTTGCTTTTATTATTCTCCCAGATGTCTGCATTGTTTACTCCCTTGCTTAAGATCTCTGCTCAAATGTCACCTCTTCGCTGAGAGCCTCTATGAAACAGGCAACATTCCTTCACGCTTATCAACACCTGATGCGCTACATATCTGCTTGATTTTCCGTCTCTCCCTAGAATGTAAACTCCATCATGGCAGTGACTTGGTTTGTTTCCTACCGTATCCCCAGCACCTAGAAAGAAACCCAGCATGCGTTAGGCACACAAAACATTTTTTTTAACAAATGGAAGAATTGATTCTGTAGCTTCTTGAACACCAAGAGTTAATAGCTGATTCCTTATCTGCAAAAGAAGAAAGGCATTGGATCATACAGTCTGCTAGGTGCCTGCCCCAGAAGAGACCAGCTGAATGGAATTGCTTCGTTTGGGTTCTGAGAAGATGAATAGATGTAGCTTTGGGCTCACTTCTCTGCTCACTCCTCCCACCGCTCCAGTCTTCATGTCTGTGAGGTGTCTGCACACTAAAAAGTCTCCTAGGTCTAATGCATATATAAAGATGCCAGCTATCAGGGCCACACGAGCGCTTGAAGAACTGAGCTGAGGTTGACAGAAGCTGCAATCAAAGGTTAGGAAGCTCACTCGCTTGTGGCACCCCAAAATTGTTTTGATCAATAACACCTTGCCTCCTCATCCAAAACATAAGTAATGTCCTTCCCAGTGCAAAATCAGATGCTACCCAGTGCAAACTCATTAGGCAGTGACGGGTGGCCGGAGTTTTTCAAAGAGAAAGAGGAAGAAACAATGCTTAGAAAGTAGCCATGGGAAGCAAGGAAGACATCAACCTTAACATCCATCTAAATGATGTGTGTTTAGGTCATAGAAGGAATTATAACAGAAGCTAGAATAAATTTGGAATTGAATTATAATGAAAATATTGCACACCAAAATTTGTAGACTACAACTAAAGCAGGACTTAGAGGAAAATGCATATTGAAGAAGAAAAGCTTAAACGAATGAGCCAAACATCCATATCAAGAAATGAAGCAGAGAACAGCAAAATAAAGCTGAACAAGTAGAATAAAGGAAACAATAAAGAGCAAAAATTAATTCAAAAGGAGATAAACACAACAGAGAGAGTCAACAAAATCAAAAGCTTATTGTTTGAAAAGTGAGTAAGACTGAAAATTTTCTGACTAATGAACTAAAAAAAGAAAGAAGGTAAAAATAAATATTAAGGATAAAAAGGAGATCACTAGTACAGATGCTGCGGAAAGGTTAAAAATTTTCCAATTCAAACCTAAAAAATGTGAAAGCATAGATGAACAAATTCCCAGAAAACTATAACAAAATTGGTCCAAGAAAGTAGAAAACCTGAATAATTCTGTGACCATTATAAATTTGAATCCATAATTTAAAATATGCTTTCAAGATCTTCTCTTTGTTTTGGGGGTTTTGCTGTTTTATTATAATCAGAGCAAGCGTGGATTCCTTTTTGTTTATCCTGCTTGAGGTGCATTCCTGTATCTTTGCATCCATGCTTTTCATCAGTTCTGGGGAAACTTCATCCACCATCTCTCAAATACTGTTCTTCCTAGTGATGGTTAATTTTATGTGTCAGCTTGACAGGGCTAGGGGATGCCCAGATAGCTGATAAAACATTATATCTGGTGCGTCGGTGAGGATGTTTCCGGAAGAGATGAGCATTCGAATTGGTGAACTAAGTAAAGCAGACAGCCCTCCCAAACGTGGGTGGGCATCATCCAGTCTTTTGAGTGCCAGAATAGAACAAAAAAGTGAAGGAAGGGCAAGTTAGTTCATCTCTGCTTGGGCTGAGACATCCATCTTCTCCTCCCCTTGGACATTGGCGCTCCTGGTTCTCAGCCTTTCAGACTCATATCCAGACTTACAACATCAGCAGCCTCCTACCACCATTCTCCAGCCTTTGGGCTTGGACTGAACTACACCACAGCTTTCCTGGTTCTCCAGCTGGCAGACAACAGATCGTGGGACTTCTTGGCCTCCATAACCATGTGAGCCAATTCCTACAATAAATCTCCTCATATATATCTATGTACATCCGATTGCTTCTGTTTCTCTGAAGAACCTTGACTAACACACTCTATTTTTCCTTCCTACCTTCTGGCAGAACAGAAGCTAAACCCTCTCATTCCACATCCTGTCTCCTCATTGCTCTCTCACCTATCTAATCTCTCTTTGTTGCATGATGGATAAGTTATTTCATTAGATCTTCCAATTCACTAATGCTCTCTTCAGCCATGCCTAATTTGCTAATGAGTCATTGCGTTTCTTTTAAATTTCAACAAGTTTCTTATTTCTACAAGTTTCATATCTGTTCATTTCTGCCCTGCTGCCCTGACCATGGCACAGATGAAGCTGCATGCCTCCAAAAAAAATGATTTACAGAACCTTTCCTGTAAAAGGTCAGATAGTATTGTGGACTTTGTGCACCACATATACTCTCTGTTGCATATATATTTTTTCCAACCCTTTAAAAATGTAAAAATCATTCTTAGCTCTTGGGCCCTACAAAAGCAAGGTACAGGCCATATTTGGCCCATGGGTCACAGCTTGCTGACTCCTGCTCTAGAGATCCCACACTCCACCCAGCAGAATGGTCACCACGGCACAGGAAAGCTAATACAGCATTCGTGAGGATAAAAGCCCCTCTGGTAATGAGCCTGGTCCTCCAGCTCATATAAGGCAGGCAAGTGATCCCAAAGACCATGTATACCTCAATGAGGAAATGCATGGGTGCCACACAGCATGGAACCAGTAGAGGCCTGAAATAAGGAGACCAGGAGCTCAGAGTTTCAAGCATCTGGCTGAGATCAGCATGTCTCAGAGGACAGAGGGCACAGGCTAGGGACCAGTCCAAAGCAGCCATGTTACAACAGGGATTAATGGGGTCCCAAGACACAGTACTAGAACCTGAACACAAAGACCTGAGACATCCCCCCACCCCTTCTCCCTACAACTAGGCTCTGAGAGCACTCTCATAAACCCTGGTGCCATTCTGAAAAGAGCTGAAGAAGAGAGAGGAAATCTAAAAGACTCTTAGCAACACTGTTTAAACCAGAAATGATTGAGATACCAATAACTGTCAAGTTTACACACTGAACATATTTTCCAGGTTCCAACAATATTTAATCAGAGTGACAGTAAACTGTCCATCTACTGCCACTGGAAATTGAAAAATGGAATGCATAACTGTTTTACTGTGTGAAACTAAACTGTGTTTAAAGATGATCTGTCTACATGTGTAAGTTAATGGCTAAAGTGAATGAAATGAGTCAAGGTACCTGGATGTATAAAAAAATGGGGTTTTAGTAGAGTCTTTTGGGAGGTGATGGGAGAATTGGGACTAAACTGAGAACAGGTCAAATGAAATGTTGTTGTAATATTTATTGACAAAAAAGAACAAGATGAGGGGCCAGCCTGGTGGCGTAGTGGTTAAATAAGCATGCTCCGCTTCGGTGGCCCAGAGTTCACAGGTTCAGATCTCAAGTGTGCAGAGCTACACACCACTCATCAAGCCACGCTGTGGCAGCATCCCACATACAAAAAGAGAGGAAGATTGGCACAGATGTTAGCTTAGCAACAATCTTCCTCAAGCAAAAAGTGGAAGATTGGCGACAGATGTTAGCTCAGGGCCAATCTTCCTCACACACACAAAAAAACCAGAACAAGATGAAAGACCACTAACACTTGCTGAGTTCCTACTACATGCCAGGTACCACACCTGTGTCATGTCTGGCCTATAGTAGATGTTTGATAAAATCTTTGTTGAAGAGACAAATGAATCCTCAGTCTTCATCCTGCAGAAGAAATGAAAGCTCAGGAAGATTAGGTGATTAACTTAAGGTCACCTGAACCCCGGTTTGCTGATTCTGATACGTATTTACTGCTGCTTAATATATCATCTCGAAATTTAGTGACTTAAAAACCACAATATATTATTTCTCACAGTTCTGTGGGTAGTCGGGGCCCAACTAGGTGGTTCTTCTGCTGGTCTTGTTTGGGGTCACTCATGTGGCTGCAGTCAGTTCCAGCAAGGGCTGGAACACATGACATGGCTTTACCCGTGGGTCTTCTCTCTTGACAGGGACAGCTGGAAAGCTGGACCTCTCCCGGAAGTCTCGGGGCCTTTCCTTCTCCATGTGGCTCTCCAGCACGTAGCTGAACTTCTTATGAGGCAACTCAAGGCTCCCAAGAATGCAAAACGCTGAGTAGTGGAACTGGCACAGAATCACTTCTGCCGCATTCTACTGGCAAAAAAGTCACAGACCCAGCCCTGTTCACTGTGGGAGGGGACTATACAAGGACCAAATGCCAGGAGGCACGGATCACGGGTGGTCATCTTTGGAGACTAGCTACCGCAGGTGATCCTGGGACACCACGCCCTTGACCTTCCCGTTACTTCATGCCACGATGAACACCCGCAATAGAACACGATTGGCTACTCTGCCTCAGAGAGATCATTCTGGCAGTGGAGAGACAGGTGGTTTAGAGAAGGGGAAACCAAAGGTTTTGCAAAAGTCCTGAATTAGGCAGGACTGGTGGTGGTGGTGGTGGTGGTGAAGACCTGAACACAGACAGGAAAAGTGAACTCAGCAAACAGGCCAAAAGGAAGGAAGATACGGTCTCTAACATCACACGCTGCAGAGGTCCCGCTGGGGTCAGGACTATGAAATATCCGGGAGCTAGTTTAGTTAAGAGATGGAGGTGAGGAAGCCAAAGGAATATTTTTAGTGTTTGCACCATGTCCCCGTCTAATCATAAGCATTTGTTTTAGTTTTTTTTTTAAAGATTGGCACCTAACAACTGTTGCGAATCTTTTTCTTTTTTCCTGCTTTTTCTCCCCAAAACCCCCCAGTACATAGTTGCATGTTTTAGTTATGGGTCCTTCTAGTTGTGGCATGTGGGACGCTGCCTCAGCGTGGCCTGACAAGCGGTGCCATGTCCACGCCCAGGATCCGAACCTGTGAAACCCAGGGCCACCGAAGCGGAGCGCGTGAACTTAACCACTCGGCTACGGGGCGGCTAGTATCTGCATCTCACTAGTTGAAGTGCACTTTTCTTCAGCCGTCTCTGAGTTAGCAAACCTCTTCAGCACAGCTCGGTTATAACCAGAGGACTCAAACCTATTCAAAGTACCACTGTGGTTAACTTTCAGCTCAGTGACTCTCAAGCTTTTTGCATTTAATGCACAAAAAAGTGTGTTTACATAACATATATAGTATATATACATATTTCCCCACGTATATATATGTATGTTTATACATACATGTACACATATGCATGTTTACCTGAGACAAAAGTTTCACAAATCAATACCCCTCCTCACTCTATGTGACATATTAGTCCCTATTCTCTTTCTTCCTATGTTTTTAATGCTGGCTAAGAATGTCTAAATAAATTCTACATTCCACTAATAGATTCTGACTTCTCCTTTGAAAACCCCTATCTAAGCGGATAAGCACCTGTAACCCCAGGAATATTTAGGATTAAGTATAGAAATAATGAAGCAATCAAAGTCATAGCACTAATATTTTCCATTACATTTTGGAACCCTTTATTTAACCTGGTATCTATAAAACAGAATTTAACATACTAATGTATGTAATAGATTAGTTTTGCAATTCAATTTTTTTTTCTTTAAAGCTTTTATTTTTCCTTTTTCTCCCCAAAGCCCCCTGGTACATACTTGCGTATTTTGGGTTGTGGTTCCTTCCAGTTGTGGCACGTGGGACACCGCCTCAGCGTGGCTTGATGAGCGGTGCCATGTCCACGCCCAGGATCTGAATCGGTGAAACCCTGGGCCGCCCAAGCAGAGCACCAACTTAGCCATTCAGCCACGGGCTGGCCCCTTGCAATTCAATTTTTAAACGTGGAGTAACTGATTCAGACTCAGGTTGCAAGAGGATATATGTAACAGAACGTAACCATATTTGTAAGCAATACTGAGACTGAGAGTTTAAGATTTACCAGCCATATTTTTAAGTTAATATATTAAGACTGAGCTCAGTACTTGGATTTTGTTTGTCAAGTGACCGAATTGCTTAAGAAGAAAATAAAATAAATTGAATTTATAAATGCACTTCAGTTATGGGAATTTAAGTTATAAAAATCCCCTTAAAATGATGCTAATCTACCAGCATGTATACCACCCTAGGAGAACTAGGTTTTAGATTTGCAACTCTAACATTAACTATTAAAGCAAAAGTAATTTCAAAATAGTCTACTGAGTGCCCAAAAGCCACCCTCGAGGACATGGAAGTGGCTCCAATCCACCGCTGGCTAACTGGGCGCTAACATCTAGGGCCATTCAACAGGGAGAGCAACAAGTGGCCCAGCAAAAGGAGCCCCGTTCTGCTGAAGCAGGGGAACGAGAAACCGACCTGGGAGGAGGTGGGATCGTCTTCCTTTTCGACTTTATCTCCGGCCACCCTCATTTTTGAAAATAATAAATAAAATACAATTTAAAATTGTATTTTAAGGCCAGCTACGAGGAGTCACGATTCCTCAGGGTCTACGCCAGTTTGCCCCAGGCCCCCTTCCGTTCTGGAGAGGAGGAAAGGGCGCGCGGCCCCGAGGCTCCTGGGAAGGTCTTCCCCGAGTGGGAAGCCGGGACGAAGGGGTCCTGGGGACGTGAGGCGCAGGGAGAGGTCTGGGGCCCCAGGTACGGTGCCACGGAAAGCCGAGGGGGCAAGTTTCTGCCCGGGGAGGGTCGCCGCGGCCCGAGCGGGGCCTCCCGCCCGGGTTTTACCGAGCTCTGCCTCCCGTAATTATCTGATGAAAACAGAGGGAACGGACCATTATCCAAAAAGCGCCTTTCCCGACCGTCCTGCGGCCCGCATGCAGCCCAGATACGGCGCGTCCCCAGCAACAGCGCAGGCGCGCGCCGCAGCGGCAGCCGGAAAAGGCCAGCCAGCCCGCGCTCGCCCCCAGCCCCCTCCTCCGGGCCGTACCACCCCGGCGGGCCCCCCGCCCGAAGGCCCCGAAAGGTATCGTCCTCGGCCTCTGATTGGCCGACGGCGCGGGGGCGTGGCCTCTGGAGCCGGGTTCCGCGCGCCAGAGCCCGCTCGTCGCATTGCGAGCCGGGCCGGGAGCGGGCGCCATGGTGAGGAGAAGGCCGCGGTGCGGGCCCGGGTGCAGGCCGGAGCCCGCATCGGGGCCGGGGCCTACGCTGGGAGCGGGGCTGGGTGAACGCGGGGGCCGCGCTGACGCTCGCGTCCCGGCTCCCGTTCCAGGTACTGCTGCACGTGCTGTTCGAGCACGCGGTCGGCTATGCGCTGCTGGCGCTGAAGGAGGTGGAGGAGATCAGCCTGCTGCTGCCGCAGGTGGGTGCCGCGGGGGCTCGCCTTCCGCGCCGTGGCCCAGCCGCCGCGCGGCCCCCAGCATGCACCGCGCGCTCCCACGTGGCCGGCCGCGCCGTGGGGGGGGTCCCAGAGCCAGGGCGTCCTTAGTGCGTTCGGACTTAGAGATTCGTTAGGACCACTCAGAAGTAAGCCTCCCTGACTCCGCCCCGTACCGACGAAGCAGATCTGGGATTTAGGGCCCATGATCGGTTCCTTTTTAAAGCGTCCGGCTGGTTCTTAGGTGCGTGCAAGGCCGCGAACCGCTGCTTTACTGCGCCCTAGAGGCAAGAGCGAGGGAAAGAAACCATTCATCCTTTCTCCCTCAGGTGGAGGAGTGCGTGCTCAACCTGGGCAAGTTCCACAATATCGTTCGTCTCGTGGCCTTTTGTCCCTTTGCCTCGTCCCAGGTTGCCTTGGAAAATGCCAACGCTGTGTCTGAAGGTGAGTCGGCCACCACCATGTATCTTACGGAGGTAAGGCAGACAGAGTTCTGCTGCTGTTCTCCTAGGGGAGCTTGTGATAATTTGCTTTCCTCAGCTAAATTGTTCTATCTGGTATGTGCTAAGCTGTATTTAATGTGTACAGGATGTAATTTTAAAATCTTCATAGAGTTCAAGATCTGGAATATATGGTAGGCTAAATGTAATACCTTAAGTGCACAATCCAGGATGTAGGCTTTATTTTCTTGTGGGCACTGGAATGATAAATGATACTTAAATCTGGTAGGGCAGGCGAGTTTAATGCTAAACCCAATCAAATGTCATTCTCTGCTACTTTGTTCACTTGATTGAAAAGGGCAATTCTGATACTTAAAAGCCAAGAAAAAGAGGTTGGTCCCAGAAGGCAAATCAAGTATTTCATCGTGCTCCGGGGTGTTTTAAGCTTTCAGTTACGTATTTCACTGTTTTCTTGGACCTCCCATGGTTGATGCAGGCTTTGCAGTGATGACTTGAGTCTGTCAATCCCCTGAGTGCAATCACTGATGTCTCCGTGTCTCTGAGCAAAGCCTGAAGGGGAGGGGTCTAGGCATGCCATCCCAGCATGCTCTGCTGGACCATTGGAAGATAGATCTGTCACTTAAATCAATTGAGGGCCCAGGGTCGCTTTTATGATTTTCAGCATCCTTCAGCTTGTTAGTGGGAGCTCTGTTCTTTGCTCTGAGGTGTTGTTCACGAGGACCTCCGCCTGCTCTTGGAGACTCACTTGCCGTCCAAAAAAAAGAAAGTACTCCTGGGCGTTGGGGACCCCAAGATTGGTGCTGCTATACAAGAGGAGTTAGGATACAACTGCCAGACTGGAGGCGTGATAGCTGAGATCCTGCGAGGTGAGACCATTGTCTGTTAGCATTCATGCCATTCTTCACATCTTTGAAGGAGATTCTGGAAACTTAATGGGGTGCTTAAGGTTGCTTCTGGGAAGCCTTCCTGCTTGGCTGGTGCCCATGGTGCAGGAGCCGGCTGAGAGCCCTTCCTTGCTCACAGTCTTGCCCTCCTCCAGGAGTTCGTCTGCACTTCCACAACCTGGTGAAGGGTCTGACAGATCTGTCTGCTTGTAAAGCCCAACTGGGGCTGGGACACAGCTATTCTCGTGCCAAAGTTAAGTTTAATGTGAACCGGGTGGACAATATGATTATCCAGTCCATTAGCCTTCTGGACCAGTTGGATAAGGACATCAATACCTTCTCCATGCGTGTCAGGTAAAGTGCAGGGGCAACCCCTGAGAACGGGGTCTTTGGCTCGTGGTTGAGCTAGTTTTGAATACTGAGATCAAGACTAGCTCCTGTGGGTAGAACCATGTGGGGTGGGGTGGGCTGGGCCTCCTTGTGCTTACCACAGGCTGTGTTCTTACACTGACTGTATAGAAAGAGGAGGCAGAGCAAACCCACCCCATATACACCTCAGCCCAGGCCCTCTGCCTGGTCTGTATTGTGAATGGGGGGACAAGGAGTTGAGGAGGTTTTGAATGTGACTTCTTCCCCGGCCCTTCAGGCAGAGAGTCAGTGTGGAGAGGGCTGAGGCTGTAGCTTTATTTGAGAGGACAGCTGAGCCAGGGAGTGATTGTGGTTCTTTGCAGGGAGTGGTACGGGTATCACTTTCCTGAGCTGGTGAAGATCATCAATGACAATGCCACATACTGCCGCCTTGCTCAGTTCATTGGAAACCGAAGGGAGCTGAATGAAGAAAAGTTGGAGAAGCTGGAGGAGCTAACAATGGATGGGGCCAAAGCCAAGGCTATTCTGGATGCCTCGCGGTCCTCCATGGGTCAGTACAGAGCCTGGCAGCCAAAATAAGGTATGGGGCTCTGGAGGTCTGACTTGCACATTTACACTTGGTGTCGCTTAGGCATGGACATATCAGCCATCGATTTGATAAACATCGAGAGCTTCTCCAGCCGTGTGGTGTCTTTGTCAGAGTACCGCCAGAGCCTACACACTTACCTGCGATCCAAGATGAGCCAAGTAGCCCCCAGCCTGTCAGCCCTAATTGGGGAAGCGGTACGTCATGGGGAGCACAGAAATGGGGATTGAGGAACATTGCCATGTATATCCACACTGCTTTATTTCCTGACCCACCATATCTTCCCTGATTGCACTTCAAGGGGAGAGGCAAAGCAGGGTTACGCAGTTGGTATGTTGGCAATTGTAGCTTCCCTAATTCTTTGAATCCTTCTCCAGGTAGGTGCACGTCTCATTGCTCATGCTGGCAGCCTCACCAACCTGGCCAAGTATCCAGCATCCACAGTGCAGATCCTTGGGGCTGAAAAGGCCCTGTTCAGGTACCAGTGAAGGCACCT
Source organism: Equus quagga (assembly GCF_021613505.1). Lineage (NCBI taxonomy): Eukaryota > Metazoa > Chordata > Mammalia > Perissodactyla > Equidae > Equus > Equus quagga. Next base: position 82,088,891 of record NC_060278.1, on the reverse strand, counting down.
GCCCACACTCAGGTGCCACTTCTGGTGCCCACTGCTTGTTTGGGGATCACAGTGATGGCTAACCAGGGCTCCCTGACCTATACAGGCCTCTGCTATGGGGGTGATGGCCAGTCCTGGTGTCTGAGTGATTCCCAGGGCCCAGCAAAGGGACCAAGTTTCCAGGTCAGCGACATTGGATGCCTTCCCTCTGTCTCTGGGAGCTGTGGGTTGGCACAAGGTGGGGTGAAGACCCAGCCCAGCCTGAGGCTCAATCTGGAAACTGGGGGAAGTAGGGAGGGGAGGAGCTGCCTTGGCTAATAGGGTTGAAATTTCTGATCTTGAAATGTCCACTGAATATTCTTCTCCCAGAGCCCTGAAGACAAGGGGTAACACCCCAAAATATGGACTCATTTTCCACTCTACCTTCATTGGCCGAGCAGCTGCCAAGAACAAAGGCCGCATCTCCCGATATCTGGCAAACAAATGCAGTATTGCCTCACGAATTGATTGCTTCTCTGGTATGGGGCGGGGTTGGCAGTTGTGAGGAAAAGGGAGGGAGGGGAGGCTGACTACCTTAGCAGCTTCTACAATGATGCCAGTATTTTTCGTCAACAGCAGTTCACCTAGTGAGTGTTGATACTTTGGGTCTGAGTGGAGCTGACAGTAGAGGGAATACTGGGGTGGGGAGTAGTTTGCCCTTTAAGGGGCTGACAGGCTTTGTTTACCCACACACACACACATCCAGAGGTCCCCACAAGTGTATTTGGGGAGAAGCTTCGAGAACAAGTCGAGGAGCGGCTGTCCTTTTATGAGACTGGAGAGATTCCACGAAAGAATCTGGATGTCATGAAGGAGGCAATGGTTCAGGTCAGTTTGGGCTTCACTAGGTGGGGGAGGACCATAGCTGGCTGTTGGAGGTGATGAGCTGTCTTAGCCTGACCTGGTAGAGTGGAGGCAAAAAACTGATTTAATGAGCCTGATCCAGTAAAGCCAGAAGGGAGACCTGGAGAGCCGCAGGTCTGGAGAACTTTTTTAGCACTTTTCTTTGGCCAGGCAGAGGAAGCGGCTGCTGAGATTACCAGGAAGCTGGAGAAACAGGAGAAGAAACGCTTGAAGAAGGAAAAGAAACGCCTGGCTGCAATTGCTGCCCTTGCATCTTCAGAAAACAGCAGCAGTACCCCGGAGGAGTGTGAGGTCAGTAGGCAGGTTAGCCCTCAGGCCTAGGTGTGAAGATCTTAGGTGTAAGATTTTCAACAGCAGGACAAAGGTTGTGCTACCTTAAGCCATAGTCTTGAGTCCAGGCTTTTGGACTGAAATAAGGACCTGAAATATCTAAAACTACCTCTTGAGAGAACTTGCACAAGAGTACAGAGAGCTGGTTGCAGTACACACGCATTCCCTGGGCAAGTGTTTTCTGTCCTTGGCTGCCTCCCAGGAGTCTTCAACTGGGGGTAGTGTAAATTGCTGCTCTGCTTGTTCTCAGACGTGTGTCTGGAGGTACCATTTTCTAGCGGGGATTGGGGAAGGGAGGTTTCAAATGTGCTAGGTTAGAATCACTTCTCCTGGGATCTTCACATAGTGCCCAATTTGTCAAATAGTGTTTCAGGGTCCCTTCTGGAACTTGGCATGATGATTCTATAGTGACCAGGATGGTGAGTTTTTCTATAAATTATTTAATGGGCTTAGATAATCACATTTTCTCCTCACCTTCTAAGTGGGAGTCACCCTTGGGGTAGATATCCAGAATTATATCCATATAGTTAAAACTATGCCAGTGGTTTTTATTTTTTTCATTTTTCTCCCCAAAGCCCCCCAGTACATAGTTGTGTATTCTTTGTTGTGGCATGTGGGATGCTGCCTCAGCGTGGTTTGATGAGCAGTCCCTTGTCCGCGCCCAGGATTCGAACCAGTGAAACACTGGGCTGCCTGCAGCGGAGCGTGCCAACTTAACCACTCGGCCACAGGGCCAGCCCCAAAACGATCCCAGTTTTAACAGCATTTCCACCAGTCTTTCTGCCCTACTACTTGCCAGAATTTTAATGGAGTGTGTTCATACAATGATGAGTGACACTGCTCCATGTCCACTTCCCTTTTTTAGGAGACAAGTGAGAGACCCAAAAAGAAGAAAAAGCAAAAGCTCCAGGAGGCTCCTCAGGAGAATGGAATGGAAGACCCATCTGTCTCTTTCTCCAAACCCAAGAAAAAGAAATCTTTTTCCAAGGAGGAGCTGATAACTAGTGATCTTGAAGAGACAGCTGGCAGTGGAAGTCTTCCCAAGAGGAAGAAATCTTCCCCCAAAGTGGAAACAGTTACTGACCCTGAAGAGGCAGGAAACAGGAGTGTCCCCAAGAAAAAGAGGAAATTCTCTTCCAGGGAGGAGCCGCTCAGCAGTGGACCTGAAGAGGCTGCTGGCAGCAAGAGCAACAGCTCTAAAAAAAAGAAAAAGTTCCAAAAGCTATCCCAGGAAGATTAGAATGGACATTTCCTGCTGGGGCCTAACCCACAGGACATTTTCCAACAACTTAACCCATCCCATAAACCCCAATAAAAACAAATTCATAAAGAGTCGATATACATGTTTTATTGAGACACCTTAAACAGGTGTGGGTGGGACCTATGGGCAGGACAGGGCATCAATGACAGCCTCAGTGAAGTCTTGGCAGGTAGCATAGCCACCCATGTCAGAAGTTCGAACCTGTGGGGGAGAATTGTCATCATCCCTGTGGCCTAGGCCCCATCCCTAACCCCCCCTCCAACCACCACCTAATAGTTCCCTAAGGAAGCCAGCCCCAGGACAACCTAGGCTCTGCCCAGGTGATGGTTATGGTCAGGTTAAGGGCTCTTCTCTGGTCCACTGTACTGAAGGGAGATGTAGGTAGTATGGTCCTTGTGAGGTTGGAGGGACTAAAGGGCTCTAGCCCCCATAAGGGTGCAGGTGGCCGATGACAGACTTGATGAAGTCGGTTGTGGTGCTGTAGCCGCCCATGTCTCGAGTCCGCACCTACAGCCACCACCGGCAACAGCCGTGGGGGAGAAGAGAAGAGAGCCCATGAAGGGGGGGTAGGGCAATGTGATGGCAATGGGATCCAAGAAGGGGTGACAAGGCTAAAAAGAAGATGCAATGCAGCAGAGATGCAAGGCCAAAAGAAGATGCGATGCGGCAGAGATGCAAGGTGGCCAGGTTTGGAAGAGCATAGGGGCCCATCCACTCCTGAGAGCCAGAGCCACTCTTAGAGCCTATGCTGCAGCCTGGGCAGGATGGAAGGCTGAGCATGAAGTGAGATGGGGAACACTGACTGGAGACAGCATGAGGATGCCTTGGAGGAAATAAGGAGAGAGACCAGGCGGAGGAAAGATGAGGGCAGGGGAATGCAGATGAGGATGGGCTTCCAGATGTGAAGGTGCCCCCAGGGCCTCATCCTGCCTGCTATCTCCCTCTGCTCCTCCATCCCCCATACTCCCCCCAGAGAGACAGCTGCAAGTTTGGCATGAAGATGGCCCATAAAAGAGCCAAGGGATGGAGCAGGAAAGAGGGAAGAGCAGATGGGAACTAAGGCAAAGGAGATCAAGAGGATGAAACAGCCAAGAGAAGGGAGGTGAAGAACAGCCCTGAGAGGGACAGCGGAAGACCAGACAGCAGATACTCTGGGGTGCTGGAGGGAAAGGCGGTCCCAATTCAGGTTCCCCAGAGAGTAGTGCCAAGGCCCTGAGCCCTGCAGCCTCTCTAAACTCACCTTGCCCACTTTGATCACCTTCTTCACGGCATCTGCAATCATGTTGGAGTGATACTCGAGACTGTCAATGTGGACAGAAGAAACTGAGATTCCTCCCACATCATCCCCGACTTCCCCACCTGTGCTCCCCCTTACAACACCGGGCCTCCTCCCCCAGCCCACCATGACCTACTTGAGATGCCGCAGCATGTTGGAAGCTGACAACAGCATAGCGGTGGGGTTGGCTATATTCCTGCCCACTGCCTGGGCAAATGGGTGCCGGGCACCCTGTGGAGAGAGGAGCAGACCAGAGTCACTGCAAGCAGATGTCATGCAGCAGCTGAGGTCAGGGAAGGGCATTAGGGCAGAGGAAGGTCAGACCAGGGACACTCAGAAAAGGCATTGGGAGGGTGGAGGGCAGGAGCAGGCCAGGGTTACTTAGGAGAGGACAGAGTGGGGGAACTATCAGGGGAAACCTGAGGTCAGAAGAAGGGCATGCAGAGAGGGCTGAGGGAGGAGGGGACCTCACTCACCGTCTCAAAGACTGCGTACTCTGCACTGTAGCTCTCACCGGGGACCACACCAGCTCCCCCAACCAAGCCAGCAGCCAGATTGTCGATAATGTTCCCATAGAGATTGGGCATCACCAGCACATCAAACTGGTAAGGATTCTGTACCAGCTAGGGGGTGAAATGTGGGCATGGAGAAGAGAAGTAAATACAACTCCTGCCCTCCCTCAGCACTGAGAGTGTAGACACAGGGAAGGCCTTACCTGCATGCAGCAGTTGTCTATGATCATTGTCTCAAACTTGATTTTGGGGTACAGTTCAGCAACTTCCTCACAGCACTGCAGGAATAACCCATCCCCAAGTTTCCTGTCCGTGGGCCAGAGGAAACAGATTCAGCCAAGAGAGTGCAGGGGGCTACCTTCCCAGGATCCTTCCCAAGGCAAAACCATTTCCCTCACATGATGTTGGCCTTGTGGACAGCCGTGACCTTGCTCCGCCCCTTCTTAGTGGCGTAGTCGAAGGCGAACTTTGCAATCCGCTGAGATTTGGTTCGAGTGACAATCTTCAAGCACTCAATCACACCCCTTGCACTCTGTGTAAAAAGAGAGAAGCAGCTAGATGACACTGGAAAGAACGGAAGAAGGAGCTATGCCTCTCTCCCACCTTTGCCCCTGCCCTCCCCAATTTCTAGGGCCTCACCTCATGTTCCAGAGAGCTGTATTCCCCTTCTGTCTGCTCCCGAATGATCACCAGATCTAAATTGTTGTGTCGAGTCTTATACCCAGGAAGTGACTTCACATGGACTACATTGGCAAACAAGTCCAACTTACGCCTGGGGGTGGGACAAAGCCATCAGGACTGTCCCTGGTGCCCCAGTACCCCTCTAACCCATGGCCCCTTGTCACCTACCTCAGCCGCATATCGTAGGAGGCTAATTCCCCCTTATATTCCATCGGGGTGTGGATCTTTCCTGCATAAACAAAGTTGGCAGGGGAGGGTGTCAGGCACAGGCCAAGCCCAAGGGCACCCAGATTGGGGTCCAATCTTCTCAGTGACATAATGCAACCCAGACTCTCATTTCCCACTCCCAAATCAGTGACCCTTAAGTGCCTCTAGAGGCAAGAGGCAAAGAAGAATAACGTAATTAAAACCAGAAACATCCATCCATCCACTGTTTTAATTTTAGTCACCATATTCAACTTACGTTGAAACTTCAAAATGACCTAAAAGGAGGACAGATGCTATTTTCATGTTATCAAAGAGCCTGGGTTTAACAGGTTGAGAAAAAATGCTACCTTTCTTGATGTTTCTGTGTTTATGTATTTGAAATTTTCTCAACCAACACTTATTAAATATCAACCATGTGTCAGGCACTAAGGATATCAACCAAAAAACACAACACACAACTCTTGTCCTCAAAGGGCAAACAATGCATTGGGGAAGGCAGATAATATGAAAGACATGACACAAACCATGGGAGAGGTATTAACGGCATACATAAGAACACAGAGACGAAATTCCTTCTGGTAATATCACGAAGTGTCACAGAAAAGCTGGCACTTCAGCCAGCCCTTAGGTTAACTGAGTGCAGTAGGTTGAATAGTGACCCTCAAAATGATATGTCCATGCCCTAACTACCAGAACCTGTAAATGTGACCGTATTTGGGAAAATAGTGTTTGCAGATACAATTAAGTTAAAGATCTTAGATGAAATCATCCTGGATTAGAGTGGACCCTAAAGCCAATGACAAGTCCTTATATAAGAAAAGGAGAAACAGATACACAGAACAGAAGGGAGAAAACCATACGAAGACAGAGGCAGAGATTGGCATGATGCACCTACAAGCCAAGAAATACCAAGGAACACCAGGAGCCATGAGGAACCACCAGAAGCTGGAAGGGGCAAGGAAGGTTCTCCCCTAAGCCTGCAGAGGGAGCCCTGCTAACATGTTAATTTCAGAATTCTGGCCTCCAAAGCTGAGAGAGAATCAATTTCTGTTATTTTAAGCCACCAGGTTTATAGTAGTTTGTTACAGCAGCCCCAGGAAACTAACACAGTGAGTAGAAAGGATTCTGACAGCCAGCATCAAATGAAGAACATTCTAGGCAGAAGGAACACTGTAAGTCAAGATAGTACATGTATTTGGAAACTAAGACAGTCTACTGTGACCAAAGCACAGAACAAGTATTGTGGAAATGAAGGCAGAAAAGCTGAGTCAGCTTACAAAGAACTTACTTTCCTATGCTAAGGCTGGGCCTGGCAAAGTCACGCTTGTCTGTCCAAGAGAAGAGATGTAGAAGATGGACTGTAGGGGCAGAACTGGAAACCAAAAGATCTAATGAGGAGATTAAAGTAGAGAAGCTGAAGGGAAGACAGAATGAAAGGGGCAGCCAGAAGTGTCATTCTAGAAACACAAGACGACTTGATGACCCATAATGCAGTCCCATGACAGACCCCAACTCTTGGAGCCCTTCTCTATAGATAGCTCACGTCATCTCTCAACTCCTGGGTTTCCAACACAAAGGAACAAATGGGCACCAATCAGCGGTGGGGGCTTGGGGGAGTTAACGTATTAGTACGTGCGGAGAGAAGCTTAATGAACATTTGTTCTTTAGATTTTTAAATGACACATGGGCAGGATAGCAAGGGGGCACACGTACCAATGATGGCCACCTTGTTCTCCTTCATGGAACTCAGCACCTGCTCCAGCTTCTCCTCAGATGCCATATTCTGTACCTCGCTCAGGTGATGTTCCTGGAACTCCACCGGGACAGAGGCAGCCTTCAAGGACAGGTCCCAAAAATCGCAGGGTCAGAATCGAGTAAGTCCTTTCCAACCCACTCCATCGTCCCTGCTGGCTGATTCCCCCGAGCCACTCACCTTGAACACCTCCTTGACAGCGTGCATCAGCTCAGGCCCCACACCGTCTCCTGGGAGCATGGTCACGGGAAAGGCGCCCTCCACCCTTACATCCTCGGCCTGCAAGCGAGGCCATCAGAGCTAGAGCTGGGGCGGGAGCAGGGGTCCTGAGGGCAAGGGAGGGATGGGGAAGCCTGGGGAGGAGGTGTCAGGGACTTAGGCGAGACCGGAGCCGGACTTGGGCTTACCTGGCTCCGCGAGGCGGCGTGCGCCACCGCCGAGGTACCCAGGCTCCGCCATGCCCCCGGGTTCGGGGCAGCAACCAGCGCCTGCGACAGGGATACACAAGCCTGTGAGGTCGGGTCGAGGATCCCCGGACCCCGAATACCGCAGTGAGCCTGGTACAAACCCGCTGCTCCCCCGCCCGCCCCCAGCCCGGCCTGACCCCCCGGGCTCACTCGGGTCAACCAGCGGACGCCGCCGAGAGCCGCCATGTTTCCCGCAGGAGGTCGCGTGGGAAGTGACGCCGGAAGCTGGCGCGGCCCGGCCCCGACTTCCGGTCCGTCATGGGGCGCTAGGCGGTTCTCCCTTTACTTCTCAAACCAATACTCCCTGCTCACTGCTTTTCCTGCTTCCTTTTCATCCTCTTCTCATGACACCTTATCCTGGAGGCTAATGGGAGACGCAGCCAGTTTGTCTACTTCTTTAAGTCACCATATTTAGTTTATGTTGAAATTCAAAGTAACATTAAAGGAAAATATGAGGTGGCATGTTTGTCAAACAAGGACCTGAGCTGAATAACAAGTTGAGAAACAATCTGTCTTAATGTTTTCGTATCTACTTGTTTCTTATTCTTTTAACCAGTACTCACTGAACGTTCATATGTCAGGCACTAAAAGCGTTACTGAACACGACACAGTCCATGGGAGAAGGTGTGTGTCTGGTTTCTCCCTAGGTCTCCCAGCCTGCCCAGTTCCTCTGTATTAACCAAGTTTCCTCATTGTTTTTTCCTATGTGGTCTTGTTGTTTGGTCTGACAGTTGTTTCCTTAATAGTGTCCCAGGCCTGAAATCCCCTGAGCAGGATGGTAGTTGGAGACAAAAATTACTTCAGCCATGTAAATGTGACTAAAAGGGAATTTTAGACGGATCTTTAAAATTCCAGTCACATGCTGTTTACTAGTGATGTGCCTAAAAACGAAATGACACAGGACTATTTGCCTAAGCCAGTGTTCTGGAGGCGTGGTTTTGGATCCCCTGTCCAAGTGGACCAGGGGCACTTGTAAAAGTGCAGACTTATGAGTCCCACCCCAGACTTGCTGAATGGGAATCTCGGGAATGGGGCCCCCCAAAATACATTTTTAATGGACTCCCCCAGATGATACTCACTGAAATTTAAGAACCACTAGCTAGGTTCTCTGTGATTTGTATACCTCATCCATCCAAAAATGTGCAGAATGTTCTCCCAGCCCAAGAGAGGGAATGCAGTGGCTCTAATCTTGGGGACCAAGCACAGGCTTTGTGCCTCCTTCTCTGCATTCTTTTTGGCAGGGCATTCTCTACGGTAGTAGGATGGAAAGATTTTTAGATTTAAAGTTTAAATAATGAATATGTAATAAGAGTCTTGAACAAATGAAAAGTGCTGTGTAAATATAAGGCTGTTATAAATATTATGGTTAATATAATGTGTTAATATATAATATTAATATACTCCTCAGTCTCTACTCATATATCCCATAGAACATTAAAACCAGAGAGTATCACAGTCTTGTTCCCATAGACTCCCTAGTCCCAACTTCCACACTGCCATTGCTATCCACCACCATTTTTCTCCTCCAAATATTGCTCTTTCTGATAAAGAAAAAGTGAAAGATTTACTCTTTTTAAAAACTATATTGAAAAAATATATATTGGCTGTTACTTTAGGAAATTTAGAGTGAGAAAGCAGAGATATGTGCCATCTTGATCCAATCTCTGATAATAATCAAATCTGCATCTCAGGAAATTTTTTTTCTTGAGAGTCACTACAACATTATCTCCAACTCTAAATTCTGCACAGACCTGAGCCAAGACTGATGCTCAAACAATATCTTCTAACTGGTGTAATGCCATGTGGCTGTCAGCATGGTAAAAGGGACAGATGAAGGGCACCAGTTGGCACTCAAGCCAAGGAGATGAGACCATCATTGTCTAAAGGCCATTGTGTTCTCTCTGTGAGCTTGGCGAGCTTTCCTGGCTTTCAAGTCCCCATGAGCACACCTCTCACTGATACTGCCTGAGAATGGGGATGTTCAGTCAGGATCCTTGAAAAGTTCCTTAACCAATCTCTTGGGCGGGGGAGGGAGGTTAAACCATCTTGTTCCTTCCAACTGTTAAGGAGCACATATGAGCGTTCAGTGTGAGGTTGGGTGAACTGAATGTCAGTTTCCTAGGCCTACAAATCCTCCAGTACAGGATTCCTAACCTGAGGTCCACAGAACCTCCAGGTGTCCGTGAATACAAATCAGTACCATGAACTTGAAGGGGGAAAGTCCAAAACTCACATCTTTGTTCTCACGAACCTCTAACTGAGATTTAGCATTTCCTTTCATTATGAGTCTAGAATGAAATTATAGTGCTACCTGTAGCACCCTTGACTTTGTCGCTAATAGAAATTATATTTCATACCACGTTTCATTTGTGGCAGATCTCTTGAAATATCATTTCAGATATCACTCTCATTCCTATTTGGATATTATTTGACCCAATGTTAGATTTTGTTACTTAATACATTAATAAGGCAGCACACATACTACTCTCTTACAAGGTTGCTTTGTTATTTTTATGTATCAATATAATGAGTTTTCTTTGTAACCCTGTTTGTTTTACTTCATGCATTTAAAGCTTTTCCTAAGAAGAGGGCAGGGGAAGGAGCTCAGCAAGATGCAGCCTCAGCTGGAGTCTACCTCACCTTGATCTGGGGAGCACTGGAGCATGAAAGATGTCTCAGGGTTGTCCCAATTTGAGGCAAGGCTTAATAACCCTGCATCAGCCCTGCATAGCCTGATCTCCCAGGCACCTCTGGCTCTAGAAGGCTCCTTTTGGCCATGGACAACCCTCCAGAGAAGGAAGTCGCTGTGAGCAGTTAATGACCAACACCTGAAGCAGTCGGGGGACTGGATGCACCAGCTGGCAAAGAGCATCTGGACAAGGCAGCTACTGCGCTGTGGAGGTGAGAATGAACATGATGCACCGGGACAGGGTGAGGAGAGCGGGTATGGTTGAGGAGATGAGGTACAGTGAGGAGTAGTAAGTAATACTGGTGTAAGTGCTGAGGCTCAGAGAAATGGAGAGGAATTTATGAGCAATACTAAGGATCCCATTGGGATGGTGACTGTGAATTTATCACAGTACAATTGTGTGTGATTTCATGGAGAAAACCAACACTTGGGTTCATCCAAAAGTAGTATTTTGCCAGAGAGAGGTACAAGGGAGCTGCGGGTGGTGGCAAAATGGGATCGAGACAGAAGTGAAGTCAGTCAGAAGAGAGCTAATGGATGAGCAGGTAAGAAAAGGATCAAAGGCCCCAAAGTATTCAAAGAGTAGTGCTTGTGGGAGTCATTGGGCATGTAAGATGGAAGGAGAGGAGGGTGTCTCCACCTGCAGTGTTGGAAGTCAAGAGGATGCCAGTGATAATGAAGTCCCAGATGGGACTATGGGAGTGGGTACTGAAGAGAGGTCAAGGAGACCCCTGCAGAGGAAGGCACAGACCCACAATATTGGATGAGTCATCTGTGTCACCATGGGAGTCACCCGGGATAGTCTCATCAGCTGAGGCAGGGGAAAGACTACAATCTCAGTGCCAGAGTCTTTTCTTGCTGAGCAGGAGAGACTAGGGGATCAGAGATGTCAGAGAAGGAGAAAGGTGATCTCAATGACTGGGAAAAGCCCCCAAGAGTAGAACTTCTTTTTAAATATAAATCTTAATTCTATTATATAAATATTATAATTATTTTTATATTATATATTTTATAATATATATAAATATATAATTTATAGTATATATAAATATATAATTTATTTTTACTATGTATTATATATAAATATATTTTATGTAATATGTTTATATTAGTTTTAATATAAAATTTTGCTTGAGTATTTTTAATTAGTAAGCAAATGATTACATTCCTTTTTTTAAAAAAATATTGTAAATAGGGGCCAGCCCCGTGGCCAAGTGGTTAATTTCACGCGCTCTGCTGCAGGCGGCCCTGTGTTTCATCAGTTTGAATCCTGGACGTGGACATGGCACCGCTCATTGAGCCACGCTGAGGCAGCGTCCCACATGCCACAACTAGAAGGACCCACAGCTAAGAATATACAACTATGTACCGGGGGGCTTTGGGGAGAAAAAGGAAAAAAATAAAATCTTTTAAAAAAATGGTTGAAAAAAAAATATTGTACCTGGGGCCACAGTTTCTTACCACTCCAATCATAGCCCCTAATCCTTCTGCCCTGTCCCCAGATGCAGTTAGTCATCTCCTTCAAAACCTTTTTCCTCTGCATGTACACCCCCAACACACACACAGAATATATAGTATTGTTTTTTGTATGGGTGTGTGCTTCAGAATAAATGGTTTCACACTCTATATACTTACTGTCCTATAATTTACTTTTTCACTGAACACTATGTCTTAGAGATCTAAGATACCATGTCTTAGAGAATGAGCAGACTCGTTTTATTTTGCTGCATAGTATTCTGTAATATGAATTTACTAAATTTATTGAGCTTTTCTTAAGTTGATGAACACTTAGGTGGTTTCTAGTTTGGGCCATTACCAGCAATATTTCTGTGTATATCCCTGTATGATTTTCTTTGTACACAGGATAAATGTCACAAAGTGCCCCCAAAGCACATGTACCCATGTATATATTTCAGTTATGAATGCGTTCTGCTGCAACAAACAGAAAACTCATTAAACAAATTACGATTGTTGAGTTTTTTCCCCCACACTTCCGAAAATAAGGAGTTACTGGGATTGGTTTAGTTGCTTGGTGATACACCCTAGGATCCAGGCTCTCTTAACTTTTCACTCTGCTAGCCATAGTCAGTTGTCTGATTTCTTCATCCTTGGTGCCTCATACTCACAATATTGCTGCTGCAGTTCTAGCCATCACTTCCACATTCAGAGCTGGAAAGGGAGAGAAAGAACAGTCCCAGCCACATCTAATCCTTATCAGAAATGTAAAATCTTCCCCAGAAACACTCTTAGCAGATTTCCACTTAGGAATCACAGGCCAAAACTAGGTCCCTGACCACTCATACTGAAGGGAGGCTGAAAAGAAGGGACGAGGTTTGTCCCGATTGGCTTAAACTAATTCTTCACACCCTGGCTGCACATTAGAATCACCTAGGGAGCTTTTAAAAATTACCTGTTTGGGCCCCACCACCAGAGGTTTTGATATAATTGGTCTGGGGTAGGGCCAGACACTGGTGTTTTTTTAAAGCTCCCTGGATGACTCTTAAAGTCGACCAGAGTCGAGAACCAGTGGCTTGCACCAACCATGATCCTTCACCTGGGGCTGGGCAGGTGTATCAACAGGATTAGATTCAGCTGCAATGACAACACACACCATACTCTCAGCATAAACAAGAGAGGGGTTTATTTCTCACTAACATAATACTTCAGTGAGAGTTGGTTCAGGGCTCCATGGTGGCAGAGGCTTAGATTCTATTTTCTTGTTGGTCTCCTTGCGAGGCCTCCATTCCCAAGGTCAGTCAAGATCCAAGACAGTTATTCCAGCTCCAGCCATCATGTATGCATTCCAACTAGCAAGACAAAGGACAGGGAGGAAGAGCAGAGGCCCCCAGCCCTTCAGTGGCCCTTCCTGAAAGTTGCATATACCATTTCTGCTTACGTCCCACATGACATGGAAATGTGTTCGTCTTTCCCTTCAAAGCTCTAGCTTTTGCTTCAGAAGATGTCCTCTACCTTAAGATGATAAGCATATTCTCCAATATTTTTTCTAATGCTCTTGTGGTTTTGTGTATTTATATGATTTAGGTCATTAATTTATCTGAAATGTAGTTTTGTAAAGGTTAAAGATAAAGACCTAACTTTCTTTTTTCTAAAGATTAGCTAATTGCCCCAGTATCATTTATCTTTCCTCCAGATAAGAAATTCTACCTTTATCAAACACTAAAGTCCCACATATCTTAAGTCAAACCATGTTAAACTGCTGAAATCTATCACCTCACCCAACTTTACTTTCTCAATTATACCAGTGGTCACTAGTGGATGTCATAGTATGTGTTTATTTGTTTGTTTATTGTCTATGTCTCTCACTTGAATCAAAGAAATTCAAAGAAAGCTGGGATTTTGTCATTTTTGTCAACCGCTGGCTCACATGTATCTGCTAATTGAATGGATGAAATTTATCCTTGAGTACGTTAATATATATTGATAAAATTTCTAACATTGAGCCATCCTCGTATGTTAGAAAAGTCAGCTTGGTTATGATATATTATTCCTGAAGTATACTGCTCTGTTTCATCTGCTAACATCTATTTAAGACTTTCACATCTGTGTTCTTAAAAGAGCTTGGATTTTTCCTGTCTTTGCTTCTTTTGCCATCATCCAGTTTGGGCATCAGGACTGAGAAACAGGATTTTTTTAAAAAGACAGATGCAGACACGACCTGGAAGTGGCCATGAGGGAGGAACTATTGGGAGAGGCAATCAGCCACAAGCCCCGAGTGTCCCCGCACGTTCTTTCTGGGTATGATAAGAATGCACGGTCCTAACTGCTCTTTGCCCACACCATTTCTCAGGCTTGTGTTTGCAGTGAGCAACCTGGAGGAATAAGATATCTCCCCCCAGAAATGCAAATCAAAACTACACTAAGATATCACCTTACACCGGTTAGAATGACAAAAATATCTAAAACTAATAGTAACAAATGTTGGAGAGGTTGCGGAGAAAAAGGAACCCTCATACACTGCTGGTGGGAATGCAAACTGGTGCAGCCACTATGGAAAACAGTATGGAGATTCCTCAAAAAATTAAAAATAGAACTACCATACGATCCAGCCATCCCACTACTGGGTATTTATCCAAAGAGCTTGAAGTCAGCAATCCCAAAAGTCCTATGCACCCCAATGTTCATTGCAGTATTATTTACAATAGCCAAGACATGGAAGCAACCTAAGTGCCCAGCAACAGACGAATGGATAAAGAAGATGTGGTATATATATATATATATATATATATATATATATACACACAATGGAATACTACTCAGCTGCAAAACAGAACAAAATCATTCCATTTGCAATAACATAGATGGACCTTGAGGGAATTATGTTAAGTGAAATAAGCCAGCGAGAGAAGGATAATCTGTGTATGACTCCACTCATATGAGGAATTTAAAATTATGGACTAAGAACAGTTTAGTGGATACCAGGGGAAAAGTGGGGTGGGGGGTGGGCACAAAGGGTGAAGTGGTGCACCTGCAACATGAATGACAAACATTAATGTATAACTGAAATTTCACAAGATTGTAACCTATCATTAACTCAATAAAAAAAAAAAAAGATATCTCCCCCCCAGGACAAAGAGCAGGCTTGCTTATTTTCTGCTGCAAAAGAGGTGGGTTTCCCAAGCTCGGTGTTCCTCAAATGCAACACAAACCCACTGCGTGCTGAGTATATACCGGAGCCCTCCACATTGCCTCTGTGGGACTTAGGGGGCAAGGAAAACTATGTAAACATTATGTTTATGCGCTTACTGTGCCATGAGTAATAAAGTCTTTTGTCTCTGACCCAGGAGTCTCATCTTGGCCAGCATCCATGAAAGAGTAAGAGGCTATTCACTTACCAGCAAGGTAAATTCTAAGGCTGGACCCTGACAGTTTTAGCAATGAGGATGGCGTGCTGACAAAGACATAGCTTTCTGGAAGAGGAAGGACAAGGACCCCTGGAGCTGAATAGGGGATATGAAAAGACTCCCTGGCATATGTTAGTGAGTCCTTTCACCCAAATGGTGGGCGACAGGGCAAGGATGGCTAGGGTGAGGGTCTCACACTCTTACCTGTTAATGAGACTAAGCAATGAGAGGCAGGGTTGAAACAAGCCACCTGAATGGCGCTTTGGTTCCTCCGTGCAGGAAGTGGAAGGGATGTTATGACAACGGGGCAGAAAGCCCCACAGCCCCACCCCAAATGCAGTATGAATGTGGCTGCTGAATCAAAGAGTCTGGAGCTGAAATAAATGGTATCAGCCATGATGTTTGAAATAGAGCTTTAAGTGAACAAAAACATTTCAGGTTTATTTGGTTGAGCCCCACAAGGGGCTACTCAAACCCAAAGTGAATGAAAAGTCTTGTTTACTGGCACAGACCTGCTCTCTCCCTCACTACTCCACTCTCAGCTGCTTTGATGAAAGAATATAGTATACTGGGACCTTGGAGGAGGCAAGGGCCTCAAGCGTTTATCACTCTGTTGGACCCAAGCACCCATGTCACCATCTTACCCCTTCAGCAGGCAGGGTAGCTGAATGCAGTGAGGAGCAGGGGGCAAAATGACCCTGGGCTCTGGTGCCCCCTGGACTGACACTAGACGTACACCGGGAGGAAGCAGCGGCATGCCAACCCTGGAGCCAGAGGCCAAGAGAAAATAAAAGCCTCCTAGCTGCCCCCAGGGGGCTAGTCTCCCCCACCACCCAGCACTCCCTATGCTGGAATAGCATGATCTCCTGCAGCTGGGACAGCTCCTCATCCACACACACTAAACTCCTTGGTCTGTTTTCCCAAAAGGTAAAAAAAATAAATAAATAAGTAAAGTCACCCAATTTCAACTGATGGGCTTTGAGCAAAGTTTGCAGTGGGGAAGGGGAATTAAAGCGACCCAGTAGCTGGGCCCTTTGGGCCAATTCAATATACTACTGGGGCTTCCACTGCTGAAATTTATAACAGTATTGATGTTTGTACAGGCTTGTGTTGTGAATGCCAATATGTGTCAGAGGGGATTCACCATTTCAGAGACCACTGCATGTAAAGAGATGATTCCTGAACCCTCTAGGATGGTCCAGAAGGAACCCCATAGGCTTCCAAGAGAAGAAAGGGAAACCGGAGAAATCCTCAATGGCTCCCAGCTTATTGAGAGGCCATTCTCCAGCACAACAGCACCACCTGTTGGACACAGTCACCAACCACATTCCTTTTTTTAAAAAAGGAACCTGCTAATTTGTTACTGACCCACAGAGGTCCCATGACTCTCCAACCTGACATCCTCATTTTGGGATGGGTCAACTTAGATTTGGTGGCTATCAAGGGAAGGGCACAAAAGGCCTTACTAGTCAAATGGAAATGCTGTATTCAAGAGCACAACTGGCCTAGCCCTAACATTATCTAGATTTTACATGAGAAGGTGGCAGTAATCCCTTTGAGGGACCTTCCATTCTTCACTTCATCACCTGAAGCAAAACTGACAGCTCAATGGGGCCCTCAACTCACAGAGGGTCCCCTAAGTGCCTGCCTGGTTTGCTGATGGTTCGGCTAAGCTGACACCCAATGGTGTCCACATTCAATTTCGGTGCCAGCTATGCAGAATCAAAAGCAGGCATGGTCATTCTACTCAATGGGCAGAACTCAAGGCAGTGCTAATTGTCCCAGGCAAAACTTCCCCTGATGAACTGGCTACATTTTTACTGCCTTTGTGCTTTGCCAATGTCCTAGCAATCTTTTCTGCAAGACTGGCAGATTAAAGTATTCTTTGGAGCCACAAACTGTGGAAACAGATTCAGCTTCCAATCAGACAGCCTGGATCACTCATGGAGATGCCCATGGTAAGGGTCCTTCTCTAATAAGACCAATTGGAATCAAGCTGGTGATCCAACCTGCACCGCCCATATGACCACCATCACTGCTTGGATCCATCATCGCACCAGACACGGCAACACATCCATCATCATGGACTGGGCACAAAGTAAAGAACAGAGGTTGCAACTGTTTGATGACACTGTCCATGTGGATTGACCAAACCATTGTAATGATGATGCAAGTCAGATTTAACACCAAATCTTGAACTTGAGTGACATGTGACCCTTCAGGGTGTATGTTTGTACGTGGGCCATGGAACGTCTCTCTGTTAGGGAGGGGCACTCTTCTGATGCAGAAGCCACCACTACATACCAGACTTGTGACACCTCTCAAAAGTTGAACTGTTTTTCTTACAGTAAAGAGGCCACATTGCACAGGGCATCGCTCCCTATTGGCTCCTGGATAATTGACTACATTAGACTTTTGATCCTCTCTCTGGACTATCATTGGTGCCTCACTGTTGTGGGCATATTTTCACGTCACAGTGTTGTCCTAGTCTGATGAGGCAATTCTGGACACACTATTGTGGCCCTTGAAACTAAGCCATGTCAAGTTTTTGTCTTTTCAGACTATCTATAGTCTGACAATGATGCACCCTTTGTTGAAAAGCCAACCCACAATGGGCCAATAGTCAAGGTACTCGATGGCCATGCCATGCTCTCTACCATCGGCAGGCATCTGGTGTTATTGAGCACTGGAATGACCTCCTAAAAAATAACTCAAAAAATTTATGACTACCTCTCTCATCTCCTTTTGGTCCACATACCTCAGTGAGGTGGTGTGGTCACTGAATGCCGCCATTGCCAGACAAGGATCATCTCCTCTCAGACATTTCCTGGGAAATGATCAGGACAAAAAGGGTGGAGGGCTATATAGACCTATTCTGAAGATTTGGGATTCTGACTATCTCTGGGCATACTGATTCTTTTTTCCCTCCTAACAACAAGCCCAGGCCAGCCTCTAGGTAGCAGGTGTTGGCAAAAGTACCTAGGCCCTGGCAAAAGTAGGCCTAGGGTATTCAAACTGAATTCTTGTCTAAAGACTTGGATTGTCTTGATAGAGTGGCATGATTCTAGATCATAAAGGTAATGACCATTTGGTTGAGTACACTGTTTGCCAAATTCCCCTATGTTGACCCACATAGGGCAAGGTGTGAGACAGGATGGGTCTCTGTGAATTTTATCCATTCACACCTGGCCCCTCCAGACAAAAGGTCAGGGTATGAGTAGGGAAAGACTGGAGAAAAGATGAAGATATAGCTACTGGAATGAGACATGCTGCTTTCGTGGCTATGGAGGCCTGGTGGGAAGACACCTTAGAAGCCAGCAGGTGCAGGGAGGGGGGAACAATTAACGTTCTCTTTGTCCTCTGGATCCAGCACTGCAGCCTAGCAAAACCATCACCTAGTGCAGCTGAGTCAAGAAACAGCTGCAGCTCCAGCTCTGGGTTTGTCATCCTGTTCATGAGCTATGCAAACAGAATTTATATGGGCATGGCCAGTCCCAGACTATTTGGTTGTACCCTTTGCCATCAATGGCAGCTCCTGAATATGGAACCTCCCCCTCCCTAGTACTTATACAAACACACCATCCAGAACAACCTTGTTTCAATCTGACCAGTGCACATGCATGTACTTTTTCTGTCACTGAATGGCCTTGGCTCATGTATGGCAAATGAGGTTGCAATTGTTTGATGACACTGTCCATGTGGATTGACCAAACCATTGTAATGATGATGAAAATCAGATTTAACACCAAATCTTGAACTGGAGTGACATGTGACCCTTCAGGGTGTATGTTTGTACGTGGGCCATGGAATGTCTCTCTGTTAGGGAGGGGCATTGCTTTTTGATCCATCTGTTGCCTCCTATAATTATTAGCAATGACATCAAAGAGGAGCAGAATCATCTAAAACCCACTTGTGAGAATTTTAATGGATAAAAACCTGGCTTTAGGCTATATCCTGGCTGTCTGAAATAAGACCTACTGATGCCCTTGAGACTTACTCACAACTGACTGAGTCTGGGACCCTGGGTGACAAGTTGAAGCCAACACTTCAGGTTGGCGTCATCTTGCTGCTTGAAGTTCTATGACTAGTAGCAGAGATTGGAGATGGGAGCTCAACTGTCCTGCCAAAGTGTCCCCCCAGTGGCTCCCATTGTGTTATTATTCAAGACTGAATAAACTCAGCCTAGATTTGGGGAATGGGATGGATCCTGAGATAAAACTAATGCCTGTAGTGAGGGTTTTTCTTGAAGCAGTTGAAGAGACCTCAGCAGTCAACAGGGCAGAAGGCTGAGCTGGGGCAGGCACACCCACCAGGAAACCTTTTGGGATGGCCCTCACCTTTTTTGTTTCCTTCATGGAACTATGTGAACAGCCACATTCAGTGCATGATCTAATTTTTAAATTTTTCCTATATATTTTAATTCCCACCAGGGCACAAGACAAGGATCTGAATGCCTGCCTGACACTCTGGGACCTCCAGGGGGCGCTATGGCCCAACGCACAGCCTGGCCAAAGGGATCCTTGGGGAACGCACCACTTTGGGTCTGTTCTCTAGGCTGTGGCACTCCCTTTTAGAGAAAAAAAAAAGAGAGAGAAAGAGAGAGAGTGAGAGACAGGGAAGAGCTCCGCTGATTTTTAAAATATCATTTTAAAGCCCAGGTCTACAGGAAAAATTCCAAGCTCCTCAGCATGGCATCTGAGACAGGAGCATGATGCTTCAGGTGCTAAAAGCTTCCACCTGGAAGCAAGCACAGCAAGCCCACTCATTCAGCTCTACTAGTCTTCACATATGCTGATCCTCCTGCTCGAGACCCCCTTCGCCCCCTCTCAGGCTCAGGCCCTTCTTCTGTGCTGGTCCCGGTACTTGCCACTGCTTCTTCAACAGCCAGGTCACTCTGGAGTGACACGGAGTGTTTACAAGTCTCCCACCACCACACTGTGGTGCCCATAACGGCATGGCCTGTGTTCCAGTCTTTGCTTATCCTCCAGCACCATGCACATGACAAGACCCCTTCCCATGGATGCGAACACGAAGGTCCCCAACAGAGAAGGATGAGGTCAGAGGCTCTGGGGCGGTGGTCTGGGGTGAGCCTCTGCCTGGACCAGAAGGGACTAGCATTCTCTGTAGGCCTGGACCCAGCTTCCTCTATGTGTCACCACCAGCCCTCCAGTTCTCTGTGGGCACAGCCACAGCAGGCCCCCAAATCCCTTCATCATGGAGAAACTGCAGCAGTTTGAAAGGAGAAATTTACCAAAGGAACCAAGAAAAATAATGCAAAATAAAAACTCACATAGAGTTCCAAGAAATAGTCTTGGTGGATCTTAAGCAGAGATACTTAACCTCTGACCCCAAGGGCTGACCCAGAATTGGCTCCTTGTCGTTCCACCTGCTGGGCCCAAGTGATGCCCTCAGCCCCCAGAAGCCTCACCCTTTGGCTCAGAGGCTCTAGCCCAGAAGCCCTTCTCTGGGGCTGTGGGCCCTGGGAAGCCGCAAACACCAGCCTGGGTGGTTTCTTTCTAGTCCATGTGGTTAACATAGAAGAGAAACCCACACAAGTCAGGAGCCCGTCCAGCCAGGCCTTAGCTTAGTGCTACTTTCCTGGGTTGACTGACTCCCCTTTCTGCCCCAGGTGAATTCCTTGCACCTCTCCCCCAAATCTACCTTGTGAAGGAGCCTTCTTGAACCATAAAAATTGCAACGCCAAAGCCCTTCAAGCATCATGAAAAGGAACGTGGACCCTGTTGCCCCCCAGAGAAGAAAGGTGTTGTAGAAGTAAGGGCATTGCAGCTGGAGGGGACAGCCCGAGCAAAGGCATGGAGCTGAGCGGCATTTGGGAAATAGTAAGATCTGTGTCAGGCAAGCAACGGAGTCTCACGGCAAGGGAATGGAGGGCAGGCTGGCAAGAGACATTTGGATCAGGCACTGAAGGGCCTAGAATGTCCCTAAACTGAATCCCTAAATGTCTCCTTGGGGAACGATGAGAGACATTTGGAAGTTTCTAAGCAGGTGATGGCCTGCTTTTAAGAACCATGGCGGGAGGATGGAGGGTGGCTGGGGGTGGGCAGCTGGGGGCAGGGAGGGAGCTAAGGAGGCTGTGATCAGACTGGGGCAGACCTCTCCTCCAAGCCCGAGTGGAGTCTAGCAGAGGGCAAGTAAGTTTCACAGTTAATGATACTCACTGTGGGCATTGGAGTAGGGAGAAGCACATGGAGGGAGAATCCTTAAGGCTTGACAGAGAGGTGGCTGCAGGCAGGGCAAGGACAGTGTCAGAGATGAACTCCTCGGCCCCAAGCCTGGTGGGCATCAGAAGGAGGTGCCACGGACAGACAGGGGAGGCAGGAGGAAGAACCAATTTGTGAGGAATGGGTATGAATGGGGCCAGGGCATGTGGAGACGAAGCAGCCCCACCCCCAGCCCAGCGGCAGAGCTCTTTGTGATAGGGACCCTCCCTGGAGGCAGGAGCTCCCCTCCTCCCCGAGGGTCAAGCCCAGTTCTGTCCTCAGCAGCTGACGTTCAGGACTGACAGAGCACAGTGGAGGCCCACACTAGGAGATCATTTCCCCAAGACGGCCTCTGAGACTGTGGAAGAGCAGGAGTTCTCTGAGGGGAGAAGAGGAGGAGCAAGGTCCAGCAGGTGAGGGCACTCAGAGGGCCAGGAGGAGGACAGTGTACTCAGGTGGTCAGGATGGCCTTCCCAGGTGTGTGGGGAAGGAGGAAGTGCAAAGAGGCCGGTGCTGCAGGGGGCTCAGAGGGCCTGTGGCCGAGAGAAGAGCAAACAGTTCAGAGCTGGAAGGGAGCCAGACCACTGGGGCTTCAGGAGTGGCTTGCTGGGGGCGGCAAGACATCCTTGGTGGAGTGTGCCTGTGGACTTTCTCAGAAACAGGAGGGGCACAAGTTGGAGGAGGAGGTGGGGACAAGGGAAGTGTTCTTTTAAGAATGAGGAGGTCTGAGTAGAGAAAAGACAGAGGATCAAGCCACTGCACAGATCAGATGGGGCAACACCAGGAGGTGCAGAAGATGGGACTGAGCAAAGAGGGCCTGAGTCCACGTGCTTCTCCAGGCTGCAAGGAGAGAAGAGACCAAGAAAGGATCAACACGGATGGCAGAGAGAGACAGCAGGATTCTGCCAAGATTCCCTGTGTCCTCTCCATAAAGTAAGAGGTAGGGTGTCTGCTGGAAATTGAGAGAGTCAGAGGAACGTTTGAGGCTGGAGAGAGGGGTGGAACGAGTATGGAGCAGCTCTGGGGAGTTTCTCTAGAGCAATGCTTCTCAAATGTAAAGTGACACAAATCACCTGGGATCCCGGGATCCCGTTAAAAGATAGTTTCTGATTCAGCAGGTCTGGGCAGGGCCTAAGATTCTGCATTTCTAACAAGCTCCCGCATAATGATGATGCTGCTGGTCCCAGGACCACACTGGGAGGAGCAAGGATTTAGAGAGTCAGATAAGAGATGGAGAAAGAAACTGGCATAAGAATTCATGTTGAAAAGAGACGTACCTCTGATAATCTCACCTGGGGTAAAAGCTGAGACCTTAAGAAGTCTGGGTGGGAGTGACAGCTCCTCCAGGTGATAGGGAGCTGGGCATGGAGAGGGAGGGATGGTAACAAAAGTCTAGAGAGGAGTAGGGGGACCTCTGGCCCAGCAGCACCCCTGGGACCCCTCATCTGGATCCATGTGGTGTGGACCACTAACTGCATACTTGGAGGCCCCCTGAAAGAGGACGGGAGTCAGGGTGAACAGCAGGCAGGGCAGGCCACCCCTATGCTGTTCTGCAGGAAAGTGCTGCACTCATTGTGGGCTTGTTCAAAGTCTGGCCAGGACACACCAAGCCAGAATGTGGGGAGAGGGGCAGAAATGGTTCTGCCCCCCGAGGTCAAGGGCCAGATAATTTCTGTGCCAGGAACTAACAAAAGAGGAATGAAATCTGAGAGGGAAGATTCTCTGGCTAGGGAGAAAGAGGAAGTGAGTTGGGCTGAATCCTAACTCCAAGCCTTAAGTATGCAACTTGCAATCAAAACTTAAGAGGTTTCTGAAAGGCACAGGTTGGAAACGAAAATGCTTTAGGTTTAGGCAACGTAGAGACGAGGACTAGGGATGGGGGATGCAGCGACGGGGCTCAGCAAGTCCGGGGCCCAGTCTAAGAGAGAGAGGTGTGAGTCCTAGGCTGAGGTTAAACCGAGGTCAAGATCGCCAGGAGAAATGCGGGAGGGCCGCCGGGGCGAGCAAAGAACATCAAGAGTAAAAGCTTGCAAAATGAGCAGCAATTGCGGGAACAGGGCGTCGGCGGGGAGAGGACGGCGGGTACATGGGAGAGGGAGATGAGGCCGAGAAGAAGCCGGAGCTTCGTCCTGTGGCGACCCGGAGGCGGTGGAGGTTTCTGAGCTTTAGCCGGGCTCCCCCGCTGCGCATCCCCGTCTGCTCCCGGCCCAGGCCTCCCCGGCCCCGCTGGTCCCTCCTGTTCCTTCCCGCGGCCTCGCTCAGGCCGCAGCCCCCAGCCCCAGCGACCGACTCGCCAGGGTCCGCCCCGCCGCGGCGGCCCGGGCCCGGCCGCTCCTCCCCCGATGATGTCACGTCCCTGGCCGCCCCTCGGCCGGCCGCGCCGCCCCGCCCCCGCCTCCCCCGGCCCCCAGTCCCCTGGGCCCGCCCGCTCCCGCCATCCCTCCTCCCGCCCGCGCTCCCTCCCTTCGGCTCCCGCTCCCCCGGGAGCGGCGGCGGCGGCGGGATGGCCCGGGCCCGCGGCCAGGCCCCGGGGAGCGGCGGTCGGCGGCGGCCGCGGCGGGGCGGCGCGGGA